>NC_141064.1:947500-1547500 GCF_041138505.1 Cibotium barometz | reverse complement strand
GGCTTCTGGCTTCTAAGAATGTCATTGCATTTGTCAAATTGCCATTGTGTTACTTGTAGGTCGGACATGAAAATGTCACTCAAGTCATCACGGACAATGCATCCAATTGCCGTAAAATGGGGCGCTTAGTAGAGGCGGAGTTCCCATCCATTGTATGGACTCCTTGTGCCTCCCATTGTCTAGACCTACTCATGGAGGATGTGGGGAAGCTAGAGTGGGTGAAGAGGGTGGTTGCACAAGGCCTATATATTGTGAATTTCTTCACAAAGAAGGTAAAGGTGCTCGCTATGTTTCGCGAGCAAAGCGACTTGGAGCTTAAGAAGCCCTCTTCCTTGCGGTTTGCCTACATGTGGCTTCTCTTGGAGCGGCTATATGACGTGCAACCGAAGCTCCAGATGACCGTGGTCTCCTTGGATTTCATCGCATGGCTAAGGGAGGAGTTGGTGACTAGTGTGGACGTGGCCCGAGCCGTTCAACGGCTATGCATGAGAGAGTTCTTTTGGCGCGAGGTGCGTGCCATTGTCATTGTGGTGACTCCCTTGTATAGGGTTTTGCGCATGGCCGACATGGAGGGCTCCACATTGGGGCTACTCACCCACTTCATGCGAGAGGCTCTAGCGGAGATTCGTATGACCACCGTGCTTGATGAGGAGGACCCCGACACTCTTATGGAGGGGATTAGGTAAACGGTTAAACCCATGTTCCATGTTTTCAAATCTCATTTTCACATCTCTTTATCGTTTCTTAAAGATTTAACCTTAAAGTGAAATTTTTGCATTCTAGGGATCCCACCGAGCCTCCACTCTAACTCTCTTATTTTTCATAGGATTGCTCTTCGGGTGCATGTGAGAGGAACTGGAGTTCCTACTCACTCGTACATACAGCACACAACGATACGAAACCGTCTCAGCACCATGCAGTTAGAGCGGCTTGTATATTGCCGTGCTAACATGCGCATGGTGGAGAAGATGCATGACATGGAGATCTCCAAACAGGTAGAGATCTCCACAGTTCAAAGTTCAACTCATTAATAATGATTTATAAATGCATGTGCCATGACTAGAGTCTAATAATTTATAAATGTTTGAAGTTTAATTTCAGGTGAATGTCGACGAGTTCAAGTTGACAGTGGACACTCTTAAGAGTGTCCAAAGGAGCGAGTTCTAAATGAGGAGGCCATATATGCCGATCTCTATAGGGAGCTAGAGGAGATTGACTGTCGAGTTTCTCCTACTCGTAGAGGTCGCGTAGCTAGAGGTGGCTCACAGGTAGGAGGTCACAGATGCACTGTTCGGCGCCCTACTTTGACCCTGGTGGCTACATATGTGAGGCGTGGCTCCGGCTCGACTTCGAGGAGCACTTTAGCACCTGTTGCTGAAGAAGAGGATGCTCCTATTGCAGGCATCAGAGAGCCCGAGTACGATGATGAGGGCAATGTCCTTAACGAGGGCAGATTTGGGTTGGCCTCTGATGAGGGCAGATTTGGGTTGGCTCTGATGATGGAAGCACCTCTAACGAGGGCATTCCTTCCACTAGTGATTTCTTTGAGGAGGAGGACTACAGTCTAGACTCTAGTCTCTAGAGTCTAGACATTTTTGTACTTAGTGTTGTGACTAGTCAGTTGTCAAACACACTTTTTTGTATTTCCTATTGTAGGTTGTGGGCCATGACACTTATTTATGGCATGTTCAATGTTCATTGTTCATGACTCTTGAGTTTTTGTACTAGTTTATGTCATACGACAAATTACAACTTCTCTAGACTTTGCATCTCTAAATGTGTACAAATATCTTTTTTTCAAGTGTTTTTTAAAGTGGATCGTACCTTAGTCGAACTTATTTTTCAAAATTTAAAAGTCTCGTACCGGTACCGTTTTTTCGTACCTTCGTTTCGTACTTGACAACTATGACTCAATTTACAGCTTTATGAGTTCACATGTTAATAATTATGGATGTAGGTTCACACTCACTTATAAGTGACCGGACAACTTATAAGTGAGTACACATTGAGGAGGACTTATTTAATACATGTGGCGGCCAAAGACCGGGCACTGGACATTATTTGGACTCCCTTCATGTAGGCGCCCCTTTCTGGACCAAAAAAGCACACGTGTGGGCTATTTTCAGCGGGGAAGCCTCTATTATTGACAAAACTCCAGATTGGAGGGGGGTGCATGCTTTTTCAGGAGTGCATGAGGGCTGGTCGGTTGGTTTTCAGCTTGTTGGCAAGTTTCTACAGCCATCCATCGCGACTGAAGTTCACCGGATGCATGGGAGAAGCTGGCCGACTCCTTCTGCATGTTCTCCACTGTTGGCCGGCTGATTTATAGCTTGAATAGAGGCTGGATAGAGACAGGGAGGAAGAGCTGGTCGTGGGCTTCTAGACAGTTTTCCTTCCGATCGGAGGTTTGTAGGCGTGTGCACTGTAGGCATATGCTCACTTATGGTAGTGCTATGTGTGAACAGGGCTTAACCAAGGGCACTTTTTCCCATGTGGTTTTTTCCCTTGGACATCAAGTGTGAAAGGACACTCTTAACATATAATATTTTGTACTTCTATATTATATGGATGTGGCACACATGCAAGGGTTGACTTGCATTTTGTGGATACCACACTTTTGGCTCTCTCTCTCTCTCTCTCTCATTTCTGTGTGTGAGCTTCTCTACCCTGCACCTAACCCTAATGTGCAGGTTTGTGTGTGTGTGTGTGAGTCCAACACCCAACATTTGGTATCAGAGCTGGGAGCTGGGAGCTGGCCTTGGAAATCTGCTGCTAGAAAAATTTCTGCGAAATTCCGTCCGCAGGCTCCAAAATTCCGTCGCCTGCGTTTTTCCGTCGGTCGGATTCCGTCGCCTCTGTGTTTCCGTCCAGTTGCTCCACCGTCCGGCCGCCAGAGACGGGCGGCACTAGTGGGGAGCCCACCACCACCGCCCAGCTCACGGGCGGCACCGCCCTTCCCAGCCGGCGGCTGTGCTGTCCACAGCGACGTCCGACAGCTGCTCCGTCCACGGTGCCCTCCGTCTCCCCGTCAGCGCTCCACCCGCCGGCCAACGTCGTCCCAACCTGACGTTCTGTTCCGTCCGACGTCTCCGTCTACGCCGACTCCGTTCCAGTCGCCGTCTGCTTCCGTTCGACGTCTCGTCTAGGCCGACTCTGCTTCAGCGCCCGTCTGCTCCATCGTCGACTCTAGGCGCCCGCACTGGTCCCAACCCGCCGGCACACCCTGCCCGACTCCTACGCGTCTGTCTGCTGTTCACCGCCAGCGACCTCAACACCTGCCGCCAGCAACTCGTCGCCTCTCGCTCGCCCGTTATACAGGCCATTCTCGCTAGCCCACGACTCCGCCTACCTCTTCGCTAGCAATTCCAGCGCTGGCCTCTCTCTTGTTCGACTCCAATGCCCAAAGCCCGCCTCTGCTGGTCCGCCACCGCCCAGAGCACACCTCCGCCAGCTGCCACGTGCATAGGTGAAGAATCACCAGTGTGCTCTCCACCTGCATCGACTCCCTCCAACGCCTTCACCTGCAACGACTCCCTTCAACAAGGTCTCTTCCCGGCTGCCCAGGTACCTTTGTCTCAGCAAACAGAAAAATAAACATTTGGTTTGCAGGCAGATTTTGCCAGGAAGATTTGTAAGCTTGCAGGTGGTACAGGATTAAGGCAAATTTGGGGGTTTTTGAAATTGAGGTCAAAATCAGCAAATTGAACCTCTCTTATTTGCAGAAATTTGGGGGTTTTCAAAATTGAGGTCAAAATTGGCAAATTGGAGCTCTTACATTTGCAGAAATTTGGGGCTTTTGTGAAAATTGGCCAATTAGATGCACATTGAAGCGATTGGAGTGCATAAAAATTGGGGATTTTCTGATTGGAGCATGTAATTGGGCATTACAGCTGCGATTTGTCGCGTATGTATACACATTGAGTGTAATTGGACAATTTGGTGTAGGTTTACACTGCTTTGGTTTGCAGGCATACATTTGCACAGGACATTTGGTTGCCTGGCAGTGCACATTGGTGCTTGGTTTGCTTGCAGTTATACTTTGTTGACATGGCACAGAATGCTATGGATGTATTTGGTGTGCTCACCCAGGAGGACAAGCTGGATGGATCTAACTACTCCCTCTGGAGTTTTATGATCCGTAATTTGCTGGTAGCCAAAGGGCTTTGGGGCATCGTGTGCGGTGATGACACACGCCCACATACCATTCAACCAGCCACGCCTCAAAGGGGAGGTGCTCAAAGAGCTCCTGATGCAGATCTTGCTCCCACACAAGAGCAGAAGAGATGGGACTCTAGAGATGCACAAGCCATGTCATTGATAGCCCTTTCAGTGAAAAGGACTATTATTCCGCACATTCGTTCATGCAAGACATCGAAGCTTGCATGGGACACATTGGAAGCAATGTATCAGGTACGCAACGAGGCAAGAGTTGCCTACTTGAAGAGGCAATTGGATCTTCTTTCTATGGATGAGGGTGACTCCATGGCAGATCATCTCACCAAAGTGAAAGATTTGCAGGAACAATTGCTCAACATTGATGAGGTTATCCCAGACAGACAGATGGTCACCAACACTCTTCATTCTTTACCGCCTTCCTACTTGGGCTTTCACACCTCTCTCAACCTCTCGATGAGAGGAGGTGGTGATCCCGTCACTTTTGAAGAGCTCGTGGGTTTACTCTTGCAGGAAGAGCAAACAAGAGCAAACATATCGAGCAACCGTGGTGGAGAAAAGGCATTTACAGCCAAGGACAAGGGTAAAGCAAAGAGCTTTAAGCAT
The DNA here is from genome assembly GCF_041138505.1 of Cibotium barometz. Taxonomy (NCBI): domain Eukaryota; kingdom Viridiplantae; phylum Streptophyta; class Polypodiopsida; order Cyatheales; family Cibotiaceae; genus Cibotium; species Cibotium barometz. The sequence continues at coordinate 1,542,721 of NC_141064.1, read as the reverse complement.
GGGGGACCACAGTCTAGCAAGGCTGGTCATGGACAGCCCTCTTCTAGTGGTGAAAAGTCTGACAAAGGGGATGCAAACAAGCCCAAAAAGAAGGGCAAATGTCACTACTGCCATAAGCCTGGACACTACATCAGTGAATGTAGGAAAAGGATTGCAAAAGAGAAAAAGAAAGAAGCAGGCAATGCAGTAGCAGACTCTTTGGATGACAAAGCAAAGCAATCAGCTAATGTAATCCAGGAAGAGTACACTTTTTTGGTCACATGCGCTAGTGACACACCAAGTGCTTCGAACACTGATATGTCTTGCATTGCATCTGACAGACAGAATGCATCATGGTATTTTGATAGTGGTGGCCACATCACTTCATGCAAAGATATATTTCAGCACTTGGTTTATGCTTCAAATGGCCGCACTGTATCATGTGCAGATCATACCACATATCCAGTAAAGGGAATTGGTAATGTCATACTTATTGCAGCCAATGGTGCCAATATATGTATGAAAAATGTATTGTATGTTCCAGGGATAAAGAAAAATCTGCTCTCCGTCTCAGCCATAAACGACCAAGGTTTAAAAGTTGAATTTGAAGATGGGAAGTGTTTGGTAAAAGACCCATCAAAGGGTTATGAAATAGTCACTTCTGGAACACGATACAAAGGCTTGTATAAGCTGGACAGCTATGACAAGCGCACTTATGATGCAAATACAGTGGCTGTCCACACTCCTGCTATGCATGATGCAGAGCTATGGCATGCTCGTTTTGGGCATGTAAATTTTCAGAGTTTGATGCTTTTGCAGAAGCATCATATGGTTGATAATATGCCGCCTCTTGAGTCTCCGCCAAGACATGTATGTGAGGGGTGTATTTTGGGAAAGATGCATCGGAAACCATTCCCCGAAGATGGAGCTGTTAGAGCTGAAAATAAATTACAGCTCATACATAGTGATGTATGTGGTCCAATGCGGACACCATCCATAGGGGGGCATCTTTACTTTGTCACATTCATTGATGACTACTCCAGGTTTGCTTGGGCTTACCCTTTGAAAGCGAAAGAAGATGTGTTTACATGCTTTCGACACTTTGTAGCAATGGCTGAAAATATGTGTGCATGTAAAGTCCAAACACTCCGCTCAGATAGAGGTGGAGAATACATGTCAAATGCATTCAAGGATTATATGCTTCAAAAGGGCATCAAACACCAATGTACTGTGCCTTATACACCGCAGCAGAATGGTGTAGCTGAGAGGAAGAATAGATCTCTCATGGAGATGGCAAGATGCATGGTGAAAGCACAAAAGTTGCCTCACAAATTCTGGATGGAAGCTATAATGTGTGCAACTCATGTGTTGAACAGGTGTCCAACAAAAGCTTTGAAAACCATAACACCATTTGAGGCTTGGTATAGCCAAAAGCCAACAGTGGATTATATGCGTACATTTGGGTGTTTGGCATATGCACATGTGCCAGAACAACTCCGAACAAAGCTTGATGACAAAGCAATTAAATGTATTTTTGTGGGCTACAGCAATGAAAGCAAAGGATACCGTCTTTATAATCCAACTACACGAAGGATTTTTGTGAGTAGAGATGTGGTATTTGCTGAAAATTCAGAACAGCCCATGGTCAGCTTGTATAAAAATAATGATACAGGCATACATGACATGTTTGATGGACTTTTACCCATTGCAATAAGGGGGGATTCAGATCAGCCAGCCCCTACACAAGAAAATCCACATGTAGAACATGTGGAACAGCCAGCCATTCAGCCCCCTTCTGTGGAAGAAGTGGAAGATCTTGTCAGGGAAGAGCAAACAGCCATAGACACAGCCAAGTCAGTGCCAAGATGGTTGCTGAAAACTTTGCAAGAAAGCAAACTTGCAGCTCCACTCACAGGTAGAACAAGGGCTAGTTCCAGCCATGCCTTGAATGTACATCGTGGGGAGTCTGCATTCGCAATGGGTGGTCTCTTTGATTCAGAAGAGCCTTCTTCTTATGAAGAAGCACATGAGAATGAGCATTGGTTGCAAGCTATGCAAGCTGAAATTTCTTCTATCATGAAGAATAATACATGGGATCTTGTGGAATTGCCTAAAGGCAAGCATGTAATTGGCACAAAGTGGGTGTACAAAGTCAAAAGAAAGTCTGATGGTTCTATTGACAGGTACAAAGCAAGACTTGTGGCTAAAGGCTACTCCTAGAAAAAGGGAATAGATTATGAAGAGACTTTTGCTCCTACTTCGAGAATGACCACAATAAGATCAGTGATTGCATTGGCTGCCCATAAAGGATGGAAAGTGCGTCAGTTGGATATCAAAACTGCATTCTTGAATGGGGATTTACAGGAGGAAGTATATGTAAATCAGCCCATTGGTTTTGTAGTTCCTGGTGAGGAACATAAAGTATGTAGGCATATGCTCACTTATGGTAGTGCTATGTGTGAACAGGGCTTAACCAAGGGCACTTTTTCCCATGTGGTTTTTCCCCTTGGACATCAAGTGTGAAAGGACACTCTTAACATATAATATTTTGTACTTCTATATTATATGGATGTGGCACACATGCAAGGTCTCTCTCATTTTCTGTGTGTGAGCTTCTCTACCCTGCACCTAACCCTAATGTGCAGGTTTGTGTGTGTGAGTGTGTGAGTCCAACACCCAACATGCACAACTGCTGGTCGCTTTCTTCTGTGGCTACTGAGGGCTGGTCGACTGCTGAAAATAGCCATCGAGGGCTGGTCGACTTGCTCTATGAGCCAAATAGGAGGAAGATGATGATGTTGAGTTGTCCCGGGCTGATGTGGGAGTGCTATGGGCTGCCCATAGTTGTCCTGCATGTGCTTGATGCAGGGAATGCTCACTTGTGATAAAAATTGTCAACAAATTCAGATATTGTAATGTTTTTTTCTTGTTTTCATATGGTATTGGAAGAAATAGGTGCAGCTAGTGGTGAACCCTGGGCACCCGCAAAGTTGTATTGGAAGCAGACTACTTTTTGGTAATCTAACCATAAAGGGGGGGGGGGGGGTCAGCCCATCTTCTCGCCCCTAGTGTGGTGTACTGTGGAGCTTTGTCATCTTGTTTTATCTGGTATGCACATGTGTATTTTCAGATTTCATGATTGATTAGATTTTCCATGTTCAGTTACCCCTTCCGTTTACAGCAATACACATGTCTCTTTGAGGACTTTGCCTCCTCTATGATAGCCCGTAAAGTAAAGATATGGTCCAGTGTGGAGAAGTTTCTTCTAAAGCCTGCGTGGCCTGATGCTGTGTTTCCCATTCTCTGTGCCATAGAGCTCCTCATGTCCTCTAGTACTGCCCCATAGATTTTGGCCATTGTGTGACCAATCATGATAGTCATGTAGTTACGTGGGTCCGTGGGATCTCCTGCTTTGTGGATGGGGACAATGGTGTTGGTAGTCTGGAAGCCTTCATAGAGTGCTCTGTTAAAAAGACTGGCAAGAATGGGAGCCAATACGTGGTGCCCGTGGGCAAAATGTTCCTCGCGTAGATCCTCATGATCTTTTGCTCTCCCATTATGCAGCTTTTTAAGAGCCCTAGTGACATTGGGGGAATCAAAGAGATAAGATGATGTAGGCCTAGGGATGTGTGACATTTGTGGTATAGCTGGTTCGGCACATCATACAGCTGTCGTGCATAGGCCTCCCAAAGGCTAGGATCTGTGATAGGTGTAGGTGCTCTTTTTCTTCCAGAATGCGCCAAGCTTCTGAGTTGTCCTCGCTCAAAAAGAGCTGGTATAACTCTTGTTCTCGTCTGGCGAGAAATGCCCGTTTCTTTTGGCGAGTGAATGTATGGAAGATGCGTTGCATCTTATGTGCTTAAATCAGCTCCTGGGAGAACTCTGCAATGTATGCAAATAATGGCGCATAGGGAGTCTCCCCTTTCTCTATCAACCTGCATGCATATTGTGATTTCTGTGGTGGGAAGTAGCATACTGCAATATGCATCACCAAGCCAGGCCTGGCTAATCGCATCCATATAAAACGAGCCTCCTCATCGTGTCTTACCATTGTCAGCATGCCTCTCAAATGAGGGTGAAACAAGCATGCCACTCCTCTTGAGCCATGCACCCCCCTAGTGGTGCGTGTTTGTCCTCTGAAAGCTGATTCCCATGTATAACCCTTCACTCTGGGTAGCCCTCTCTCAAGACATTGATGTGTTTGTGTGTAGAAGATAATATCCCTATCTGTGTAAGTCTCTGTGAAGCCTCCTCTGTGTGACCATAGAGTATTCCATAATCCCATCCTCAATGCATCTATGGTCTCATAGGCCCCGCACCGTCATGTGGGGCGTTTATCCGTGATGATGACTCGGTCATCATGATAAACGACCCATTTTCTTGCCTTGCGAGCTTCTATAACTTGAACCATCCCGGCTTTCCTGTGTTCCACTTGTAGGGGGGTGAGGTTATCTCCAAGGTATATTTTGGTGGTTCGGAGGGTGGCCCTCTTCTTCAAGAAAACCAAACAGGACTCCGTATCTTTGAACTTGAGGAGGAGAGGCCTCTCCCTCGTCAAGTCCTTCCCGGCTCGCCAAGCATCTACAAAAGGTGCGTCAGTGAAGCCCATCTGTCTACATAAAGTCTCACCATCCTGCATGCAGTCAGGAATGCATCCTTCCAGGCTTCCATCTCTTGTTGCATCTCAGCTTGCAGCTGTTTGTACATATCCTCTTTGCCCTGAATCTCAGTCCTGACAGCATGAATCTCCTTTTGATGCTGGTTCAATGTCCTATCTATCAGTTTCTTTTGGTTTGAAAGGGCCTTTTGAGCCTATTCTTTGATCTTGTTCACTCTGTCTTCAAGAGGGATCACCATTGTCACAGTCACCCAACCCAAGATGTGGTCAAGGACACGGGAGACGACGGGAGCTGGCCCGATGCGCGATGGGGTAAGGGCGGGGGTGGCTTCTGGTTGAGGGTTCAACCATTCGTCCGGGGTAGAGAGAGAGAGAGAGAGAGAGAGAGAGAGAGAGAGAGAGAGAGCTTATACAAGAGAGCCTAAGGCCCAGCTGCCCATGCCCCAAACGGCTACAAAAAACGGGTGGAAAAACAATAAAAAAAGTGGGTGGAAAAAAACGGTTGGAAACGGGTATTTTTTTTCCCAGGCCCGTTTCGCGAACATACCGTACCACGGCTGCAGCGAAACGCGAATTAAGAAAGCCTTGGTGCGGTATGCGTCCCGCAGACAACTATGACTAGAGTTACATTCACACCCATTACAAGTGTCCACCCTCTTAACAAAAGGTGTTCACACGCACCTACACAAACACACTTTCCCTTTGCTATTTCTCTTACAAGGGTAGGGTGATTGGAAAACCGAGTTAATCTTCCGTAGTGGGTTTGTGGGCATGATGGTATGCATGATTCCTAAGCTGACGAGGGTCTTGAATAACACAGTCCACTTTCTAAGCCTTCCCAGGTAATATTTTCCTGCTCTTTTCACTTTCGAGGAGCCCACGGAGTGGTGAGACCCCACATGTTCAGATGCTCTTTGGTCAGCTGTTAAGAGGTAGAGTTGGGCTGAGTGTGACAGGGGAAAACCGAGTTTACCTTTTGTGGTGGGGTTGAGGTCATGCAGGTATGGAAAAAAGGAAGCTATCTTCATTCCCACAGGCAAAGGTCTGCCTGTGTGGTAAATTCTGGAGAATCAGAATCAATCTGGAAGAAACCTCCCCAAAAACATGATTGCGTTTGCCTATAATCATCGTAAACAACTGAAAACCCATGAGGTGGAGTAAGGGGACGTGATAGGTGAAGAAATTCTAGTTGTACCATAATAAATGCCAGTCTTTTAATGAGTTAGTGGAAAGTGCTAAAACAATGGAAAGCATAGCCCCACTTGAAAGAAGAAAAAAGAAAGAAAAGTAGCAGCATGGAGGACTTATTGAGAAGAAAAAAGAAAGAAAAGCAGCAGCATGGAGGACTTATTGAGAAGAAAAAAGAAAGAAAAGCAGCAGCATGGAGGACTTATTGAGAAGAAAAAAGAAAGAAAAGCAGCAGCATGGAGGACTTATTGATGTTTTATTGAATAGGATTCAGGTTTTTAAATTTCATTGTGTTGACAAGTTTGTGTTTTTTTAATTACTTCATAAAACTAAAGTTGTTTAGGGCTCACAAGGTTATTAATGGTGGCTTTCTCTATCACTTGCCTAATGTTGGATTGTTATGATGCTTAGAGTTATAAAGGTGGTAAAATTTCTGGGAAAGAATTTCAACATAGGATGTGGAAAGACATCTTTCAAGAACGCTTGACTGTCTTTAGAACAGTGAAAGGCGAAGAGATGGAGCCAACTTTTGCTGCCCAAGGCGAGACCTTGCTTATTCGCAAGCTACCTTCTCCTTGTTCTAGGTATGCGATTATTAGTGGTACTTTCTTTACTGCCTTGCTTAATTACAAGTTGATTTTGTTTTTCCAAAAAAATTGAGGTAATCTCTTGTGCTGCACCCTTTGGTGTCCTGCATATACACACCATTGAGCCCCCAACAGCCATAGCCCAAGACCCACTATCCTTCAGCTTCTTGCCTCAAGCGACCAATAACACCTGACATCTCATGATTGGCAGGTTGTAACCTTAGGCAGTAAAAAATGCTCTCCTTTTTACAACTCATCCTCAAGCGTATTGCTTTCTTTTGACTTTGCATAAATCTTCCACCTAGATCTCAGATCTTTACCAAACCTGTAGGCGCATGTAAAAAAAAAACGAAAGCAAAGGTGATGGTTTTTTTTAATTAAAAAAAAACAAAAGCAAAAAAAACACCCGACTTGACTTTCGCTATTTTTTGCGCCGTCTTCATGCCACGAGGTCGCCTGCTTACGTACGCTTGCATAAGCTGCTGCCTGCGCACGAAACTGGGCTGCCTGCACAATCAGCTGTGGCCTGCGCATGTGAACCTGTCCGTAACCGCCTGCGCACCTGCGCCTGCGCACGTGCCTACATATAGTCTGCGCACCTGCGCCTGCCTACGCATACTCGTGATGCATGCGCCTGGCTGCGTGTACCACCTGCCTGCGAGATTGGTGCAAGAGCTCTTTTGGCTGCCTTCTTTGCGCAGCCACACATGCGCCACACAGCCTCATAAATGCTACTGCCGCACAAGCGCCGACCAGCCCTCCAAGACTAACAGCTGTCGATACTTCTCTCTCTCTCGATTACATATATACAACCGACTGGCTTTTCTACTTCTCTCTCTTTCTCAAACTGTTCGTACAGTTGAAAAAACACAGCCCTTCTTCTTGCTAAACAAAACAACCCTTAACAAGACCAAAATCCCCATCACAGGTTTCTACGATGCAAAAGCAACATGCTGAATTTGGAAAAAACAGCAGTATGAACAGAAAAACAGCAAGCTTCTCGAACTCATACCTTTTCTTTGACCTCTTCATCTCTACCTACCAACTTGCTCGTTCTCGAAGCTTGCTCTGATACCATTGTCAAATCCCCATAGGATCACCTCGTAGAACGCTCCTGGTACAAGACTTGAAACCTGCAAACAAACCAAACAAATGTGAAGGGGGGTGCAAGCCTGACTCACCTCCCAAACCTTGAAGCTAGTCTTGTGTGCGTGTAGCACACGGTAGATACACACTGTGCACATGACATCTTCTCATACTAAGCTCTGGGAGCTTGTTTGAGGCCACAAAGAGCCTTCCGGAGCTTGCAAAGTACCGGAGCTTACATACTTTGCCTTCTTGGTCAGGCACCACAAAGCCAATTGGTTGACTCGCATGAACTTCGTCCTGCAAGTCACCATTGAGAAAGGTTGTCTTAATGTTCAACTGATGCATCTTCCATCCATGATGGGCAGCCAAAGCAACAACATATCTGATAGTGGACAGCCGCGAAGTAGATGCAAAAGTCTCATCATAATCCATGCCTTTTTGCTGGGCATAACATTTGGCAACAAGTTTGGCCTTTTACATGTCAATGTATCATCAGAGTTTCTCTTGACTTTATATAAACTCGCTTTGTACCAGTTGGCTTCTTGCCATGAGGCAAGTCCACTAGATCCCATGATGTGCTATTTGTGTGGATAGCATTAATTTCATGTTGCATTGCTTCTTGCCAGTGCTCATCTGCATGAGACTCCTCATAAGAGTATGGCTCATCTGTGTCATAAAGACTAGCATTTCTGGAACCAGCTCGTGGTGTCGTGCTATGAAGAGGAGCTGAGTGTTTACTCTCCTCCAAAGTATGGACCAGCCAATGTAGCACTGTATCTAGTCTCTTCCAAAGCTGTCTGCTCTTCTTGAATTGCTTCCTCTATGTCATGATTTGCAATGGGCTGATTTTCAGCACCTACATGCTGTCCATTATGCATTTCTAGTGGCTGGTTTGCTCTGACACCTATGCCCAATGGGAGTAGTCCCTCAAAACATATCTTCTGAGCCATTTTTGAAATGTCTACTGAATTCAGCTAGTGGTTGTGCTGAATTTTCAGCAAATACATCATCTCCACTCTCAAAGATTCTTCGAATGCATGGATTGTAGAGATGGTATCCCTTGCTATCAGTGTTGTAGCCCACAAATATGCATTTAATTGCCTTGTCATCCAACTTGCCTCTTAGCTGTGGAGGCACATGAGGAGATGCAAGTCAACCAAAGGTCCTGAGGTAGTCAACCTTAGGCTCTGTGTCATACCAGGCATCAAATGGGTAATGGTCTTTAAAGCTTTGGTAGGGCACCAAACATGTGCTGCACACATAAGGTTCACATGGGTGTTTTCCATGAAGGAAGTGCGTGAGGTATTCATGCATTTTCAGCGTTATGTAGCTTTGGTTGAGAATGAGACTGGGTGCAAAATTCACTCTCTTCGCATAGATAGAGGAGGTGAATACATGTCAAATTTGTTCAAGGATTTTTTGCATAAAAAAGGGGGATTAAGCATCAGTGTACGGTGCCATACACACGTGAACAAAATGGTGTGGCTGAATGCAAGAATATATCTTTGATGGAAACGGCTAGATGCATGGTCCAAGGTCAAGGTTTGCCACACAAATTTTGGCTTCAAGCAATCTTATGTGCAATGCATGTGCTTAACAGGTGTCCTACAAAGGCCTTGAACTCAATCACACTGTGTGAAGCTTGGTACAATAAGAAGCCAAGACAAAGTATGTGTTTTGAAGAAGGCACTTAAAGGACTTAAGCAGGCACCAAGAGCATGGTATGCAAAGATACATGCACATTTGACCAGCCATGGGTTTCATAATAGTCCAACTGAAGATACTCTATATGTGCACATTGATGGTGTAGACATAATGATCATCTTACTCTATGTAGATGACATAATCTTGACAGGGAGTAATCAGCAGAAAATTTCAAATTTCAGAGCTGAATTACATAGTGCTTTTGAAGTATCAGATCTTGGGCAGCTGCACTTTTACTTGGGTATTCAGTTTATATTGACTGATTGTGGCATTGTTATTTCTCAATCTAAGTATGTCAGAGGTCTTTTGAAGATTTGGCATGGAAGATTGCAAACCTATCTCTACTCCAATTGGGACAGGTATGAGGCTTAGTAGCTTTGATGCAGAATGAGCGTTTTGATGCTACTATTTAGAGCCAAGCTGTTGGATGTCTCATATACTTATGCGACACATGACCAAATATTTCTTATGGTGTATCCCCGTTAAGTAAGTTTATGCACAGCCTAGGGATAAAGCATTGGCAAGCTGTGAAGCGAGTGTTTAGATACCTCCAAGGCACTTAGTGTCTTATGGGATGTTCTATGCCAGAGGGGGCTGATATCCAGCTTTATGCCTACAATGATTCAGGCAGGCTAGAAACTTTCATACTCAACAGTACAGAGCAGTCTTCACAGCCACGGTTGAGGAGATTGTTTATCGACTTGTGTGCTAGCCAGCAGGGTGCTACTCCTATCTTGATAGAAAGTTAGAGTGCTATGGTTGTGGCAAGGAATGCAGTTTTCCATGCACGGACCAAGCACATAGAGGTTCATTATCATTATACAGGGGAGAGGCTTCATGTAGGGGATGACAACGTGGTAGATCTCTTCACCAAGGCGCTTCTTGGAGAGACATGTCGATCGGAAGTTTCTAAAATTTAAAAAGTACTTCTATTTCCAAGTATGAGTCAAGGGTTCTCTGCCCAGGATGTCTCCCAAAATCTGAATATTTCGTTGTCATGGGTTCTGTGCCCAAGCAGTCCCCCAAAATTTGAGTATTTTGGGTTTCTTTTCGTAATGCTCCATCTTTCCTTCTTTACCCTGCCTAGAGCAAGGGGGGTGGATGTAGGTTGTTTTTGTCTCCCTGGACAAGACTTGACCTTTGAAATCCCTCGCATTGAGCCATGCTACATGAGCCTCTGAGCCAGTTGCGGGGGAACGTGTCTTGTTTCTTTGCTAGAGTTGGAGTATTGTGACTATTGAAGGCGGCATCACCTCCATCTCTCTGAAAGGGGGTAGTGGGATTTTAGAGTTAGTTGGTGTGAAACATCCTCTAGAGGTGTGAATAGGCCTCATTAAGGTCTAAGTCAAAAGATGAGGCTTGATGCCTATAAAAGTAGGTACTTGGGAGGTTCTTATCACAAGTTGAATATCATTTGAGTTGTGCATTATCTCTCTTGTGGTCTATCACACCTCTCTTTGTCTCTCTCTTACTCTTTCTCTATCTCTCCATCTCCATCTTCATCATCATCATGGATCGAGCCTTCATCTCTCGTTGCACAACTCCACGGAGGTTCTTATCACAAGATGAATATCATTTGAGTTGTGCAACATCTCTCTTGTGGTCTATCACATCTCTCTCTGTCTCTCTCTTACTCTTTCTCTCTCTCTCCATCTCCATCTTCATCATCATCATGGATTGAGCCTTCATCTCGCCTTGCACAACTCCACTCTACATCTTCACGCATCATGGATATCTTCAAACCACCTTAGCTCTTCCATGGTGTTTCTTGGGATGCCTTGTTTTCGACATGGTATGGGAGCATGTTCATATGCTTCATGCTATTTTTTAGATTTCTACGTTTGAGTTTTGTTACTGATCAACCATCTTCTACCCATTTATGCGCCCATTTGTGTGCTGGTTGACCACCTTCTACATGCGTTTTCCGAAGTGAACCATCATTAAGGCTGCGTTTTTGATGTTGTTGCCGCCATCATCATATCTATGTTTTCAGTCGTGTGCCGGTTGCTCGCCACAACTTCTCCGTCTGTCTACTTCTTAGCATGTAGCCACTCTCTACAGTTGTTTCTGCCAACTGTTCACATCAGTGTAAAGTCCTTCCTTGAATCTCTCTAAACACAGTTGAAAACCAAGGTTAGTTGTAAGCCAAATCATGAGGTAACATGCTAGGTCACCTCCCAACCACGACATGCATCCACTGATCTCCCCTGAGCCAAGGCTAGGGCTCCTTGCACGATCTCATAGGCCCGTGTCCAACTATGGCATCCCATACCACCGAAGCCTTCCCGTAGGCCATCGACACGCCAACCTGCGTACTCACCATGTGCGTGGCATGAGCATGTCTACTCTCATGGTCCAAGCCAGACCGTTAGTGGTGCATCCGCACAACTATGTCTCATAGTAACCTAAGCTCTCACTTATATATATAATGATAACAATGCCATAAATAGCTAACTTGCTATAAAAGGCTATTAAGCTTGTTTTATCAATCTAGGAACCCTAGCCAAGTATTAGCCATGTATGCTCACAGGACATGTTTGATTCGCTCCTACCTTTGTTTAATGGAGGGCAGCCATATGTAGAGCAATTGAATGCTCAACCAAGTGCTGAAATTCAGCCTATAAATCAGTCTTTTGATGAGGCAATTATTGAGGATGTAGTGGATGAGGAGAGAGTGGCCATAGAAGAATCTAGGCGTATGCCAAAATGGCTTGTGCAGACATTGAGAGATAGCAAGTTGGCAGCTCCTTTACCTAGCAGAACTCGTGCACGTTCTCATCATGCATATTATTGTCATGTGGATCATGTTCTCATTTCTACTTTATGTAATGAGGAGGAACCTGTTTCCTTTGAGGAAGCACAAGATGATCATCATTGGATGCATGCTATGCAGGATGAGTATAACTCTATACTCAAGAATGACACCCGGTATTTGACATATCTACCTCATGGCAAGAAGGCCATTGGTACGAAGTGAGTTTACAAGCTAAAACGCAAAGCAGATGGTAGCATTGATCGTTACAAGGCCAGACTTGTTGCAAAGGGGTATGCCCAGCAAAAGGGCATTGATTATGATGAGACCTTTGCATCCACATCTCGTATGACTATCATGAGGTGTCTCATTGCTTTAGTAGCACATCATGGGTGGAATGTACATCAGTTGGACATTAAGACTGCATTCTTGAATGGTGATTTACATGAGGAGGTGTATGTATCGCGGCTTCCTGGTTTTGATGTGAAAGAAGAAGAGTCTAAAGTATGCAGGTTGAAAAAGGCTCTTTATGGCCTTAAGCAGGCTCCTAGAGCATGGTATGAGAAGATTCATGCATACTTGGTTGCAAATGATTTTTGCAACAGTCTTTAAGATTGATTTGCAGTCATCGTTTCAGATGTTAGATTTGGGACCCTTACATTATTATTTGGGGATTCAGTTTATGCAGCGCAATGATGGCATTGTTATGCATCAGTCTAAATATATACAGAAGCTATTGAAGAGGTTTAATCTTGAAGATTGTAAACCTGTGGCTATACCTATGGAGACAGGTACTTGACTTAGTCTTCAAGATGCAGGAGACTCTTTTGATGTTAGTTTGTATCAGCAGGCTGTTAGATCCCTTCTTTATGTATGCAACACGAGGCCAGATATACAGTATGCGGTCTCAAAGTTGAGCAGATTTATGCATAGCCTAGGTACGAAGCATTGGCAGGTTGTCAAGCGGGTTTTCTGCTATTTGTAGGGCACTCAGTATTTTGGATTGTTTTATCCAAAGGGGGGTGAGTCACAGCTGCATGCTTTTAGTGATTCAGATTAGGTTGGATGTTATGACACACGAGTGTCCACTAGTGGGTTTTGCTTTCACCTTGGTGATTCATGTATATCATGGCTCAGTAAGAAGCAGCCTACAGCGGCCACTTCTCGCCCTGAAGCTGAGTACAGGGCAACTTTTACAGCTACAGTTGAGTGTGTGTGGCTTAGACGTCTTATGGTTGATTTGGGTGTTGGACAGTCGTCCAGCACTACGATTTTTACTGACAGCCATAGCGCATTAGCAGTTGCGCGAGGAACCCAGTGTTTCATGCTCGCACTAAGCACATTGAGGTGCATTACCACTTTGTCAGGGAAAGACTCTTTGTAGCAGAGATCAACTTGGTTTATGTGCCTACACATGACAACATGGCAGATTCTCTTCCTTGTGAAAAGTTCGAAGCTTTTCGTAAAGCTTTGGGCTTATTGCCTTTTCAGGATTGATCGACCATACCCTGTACATGTTCACATTATTACTCTAGGGGGGATTTGTAGCATATGGTAGTGATATGTGTGAAAACACTTAGGACCGCCGGGGTACTTTTTTTCTCACTAGGAGGTTTTTTTCCCTGTGCGTATGTACACCCTCTTATCTACTCATTTTGGGGTGTGTACTTATCTTTTGTATGTGGCACACATTTGTTCATTCTAATCTAGTGAGTTTGTGTGCTCTCAAGCTTCTCTATCGTGTGTGTGTGCATTGTTGCAACCGTAATCCTAATTCCAACAATTACAAGAGCCATTTTCTACACACCTCACTAGATGATTTTATCACCCGCCCGACGTACATGGATGTACACCTATCACATGGGATACGTTGTGCCATTGGACAGGTCCGGACCTCATCACACCAGCTGCAGATTGAGACAGGGCGATATGTGCATCAGATCTCGGATGACCGCATTTGTCAGCTGTGCTACCAGGAGGCAGAGACACAGGAGCACTACATTTGCCGATGTACAGTATGTTATGAGATCGGAGGGAGATATCATTGCCTCTTCTGAGGGGGTTTTGGGCCGTTACGCACGGTCATGGAGTTTGAGGATCAGAGATGCCTAGGATGGATCCTGACAGAATTCTTCGGCACTAGCACCAGTAGCTGCACCAGCAGCACCTCATGATACCTCCTCCATCGGGCCATCAGGGCACGAGCCACGCTCCCAGGGAGTCACCACTGATAGAGCAGTCGTCTTATGTCGTGCTCGTTGGCCACGCCCACCAAGATCCCGACCACAACATCCTCACCATTGCCAGATCAGAGCCATTATTGCTCGGCATCGGAGGCGCCTACCTCGCTTCTACGACCTCTCCATTCTAGACAGTCCCATGGCGGAGATATTTGATCTGAGGAGAGGGCATCACTTCAACTGATCAGCATACATGGATCTACTTGATATACATTTTTCAGTATTTTCTACTCAGTATCATCTAGGAGTCTTACTTACAGTTCTTATAACTGCAAGACAGTCAGTTTATTGTACTTTTGAGTTTCATTTGGTTGTTCTCTTTGATGAGACACCAACTTCAGGTGTACTATCAGTTTTGGTCTCATAGGCCATTATGGCCTCTTAGAGACGTTAATATATCATTTCATTTCGCCATCTTCATCATCATAGATTGAGCCATAGTTGTCAGGTACGATACCGTACAATACAATACCGTATGGGAAAATATGGTATGATACAATTTTTTTTTCTTATCGTACGATAAAATACGGTGTTTTAAAAAATTACCTATAAACTTAGGTATTTTCAATTTCAAGATATGGAGTATTTTAAAAAGAAGGGAAGCATCATAGTACAGAGGAAGCTCAAACAGCCATATAGCCATAGACAAGCAAAAACAAGACCATTACTCCCAAGACCCCCCCCCCCCCCCTCCCAAAAAAAAAAAAAATCCATACGGTATCGTGCCATATGGTATTCCACACGATATGCCGTCGTACGTCGTATACGGAGACAACTATGGATTGAGCCTTCATCTCTCTCCTTGCAGAGCTCCACTCTACATCTTGATTTTGAGCCTTCATCTCTCTCCTTGCACAACTCCACTCTACATCTTGATTCTTCATGCATCATGGATATCTTCAAACCACCATAGCCCTTCCATAGTGTTTCTTGGGATTCCTTGTTTGCAACCTGGTTCCAATGCCCATAGCTCGTGAGGAGGCAATTGCGGAGACATCATTTGAGACAGTAGGTCCAGTAGCCATGCTATTGGAGATCGGAAGAGAGTGAGTTCGCATAAGTTCCGTATAGGGTTGGAGGAGCAGTGGAGCATTATTTGCACATATGTTCCAAGTTAAGCAGGAGGGGGTGTCACGTGCATTCTCTCCCGAGTTGTACGTGGACATGCATCTATCCATTAGTGAGCTCAGACATTGAGTACGTGGCTAGATTCATGTGTTTGGAAGGGCTATTGTACCTGATCTTTGTACTATTTTCAGGCTTTCAATGAGTAGCCAAGTGTGGACACAGTTATTTGGTTAATATGTGAACACACTTAGACATTATTATTAGGGTTGGTAGAGTTGAAAGCCAACTCACCATTATTAAACACTATAAATAGGAGTCTAGTCCTTAGCCATATGAGTTAGTCATCATTGAGTCATTGAGAGCTCAAGAGCGGTGCTACCATTAAGTATCTCTATTCAGCATTGTATATACCTCATGTTAGTAATGCATGTTTGATTAGGTCACCTCTCTCGACTGTGTATTGAGCATGAAGAAGAAGTAGTTTGTGTGCATGGGCTTGAGTCTCTGATTAGGTGCTAATCACAATCATTCAATTCATAATCACGCTTTAGCAAGCACCCATGTTACATGCCCAATGCCCATATGGGCCTTGAGATCTTGAGTTCTGGCAGGCGTGCAAGCTGGTCCTTAGTGTGGGTGCATATATCCTTGAGACATTTCATTCTTGAGGATTCAAACTTCAAACGTGCAGATAGGCAGAAACGCCGCATGTACGCAGGGTGGCTACAGGGAAGCGTGTTTTCTCTTTCTCTGGTCTACGTCAATCACTTTCAAGATAAGAGGCGAAAAAAAACCGCTTTGCAAAACAACGTTTCAAATTATTAGTACTTTTATGAAACACCTTTCGTACCCTAGAAACACGTTCATAGCAACTATGAGTGTGACACACCTTCATGCCATCAGGGCATAGGAGAGAGGGCTTGGGCAGGCTAACCAGACCCGGGCAGCAGGGTTTGGAGGTTGGGCAGGCTGTCGTCGTAACTGGGGTTTGTTTGGTCAATGATTTTGACCTTAGACTATTTGTGGTTGGGATGCCAGTAAAGTTGTCATCAACGTCTCTGGTATCTAAGCAGCACCCACTAGCGTTTGATGCCTTTTGACATATAACACATCATGTAGTTACTTGGTCCTTAACCCTTCCAAGAAGAACAACGAAATCAGCCGGGGTTGGCTCAGTTTTTCCTCAGTACGGCACCTGGCTGTTCAAGTTATCGGGACAATTGATATAGTCTCTCCTTGTTTCATGTTCAAGCTGCTTGAATTGATAGAGTTGGGTTACTGGCTGTTTGTAGCTGGTCATAATATAAGTGAATTATGGGTTATTGTGATTCATTCAGTCATTGTGTTGGCTTTGGTCTGTGCTTGGACCAGACTCCTGCCATGGACATGGTGGTTCACAGGTGGTCTTGCTGAAGGTTCCTTAGGTAGAATTTAGGTCCACTTGTTTGTGTGCTTGCGTTGTATTTCAGCTGCTTTCTCTTCTTTCACATCTTAAACTGTCAAGAACATTCTCGCTTGGACAGCTCGTCCTCAAATGTATCGCTTTCCTTCAGTCTTCTCGTCTTCCAGCACTTTGCTTAAATCTTTGGCTTAGATTCTTGTATCCTTACCAACACATTAGGGTCGTAGCCTCTTCCCCCCTTTCCCTTGGATGGCTGCTCTTGTCTTATTTCCTCCTACTCCTGACTTCCTTCCCTTGTGCCTTCTCCTCCCTCCAGCTTCTGATGTTGAAACAATTTGGTAACTGGCCTCTTTTTGTTGGATTAAGTGGCATGTTTGTGAAGTCAGAGCGCTTTACATCAGCTCGTGGGAGTGAACGTGTCTTTTGCCTACTACTAACCCTAAGCTGTTTCGTGTAGGTCTGTTTTTGTAGGGGATGTAGTTTTGTTTAAAGACCCTTTGGATCCAGATCAGGAGCGAGTACGCAGGGTTGCTGCCATTGAAGGTGACCAGATGGTGTCAACAGACGTGGATGATTTACCCTTTGAATTAGAGGAAGGGTCTTGCTGGGTTGTGTGTGACAATGGGTCCATAAAGCCAACGGTAAGTTGACTTTGTTGCTTTCTGTTTTTGTATAAATGGTCTTTCTGGGCTGTTTGTGAATTTTAACGGGTTCTAATTATGAGTGAGCAAATACATTGAAGTTTCTGGCCTTGTTTCAGGTTGTTTGAGCATGTACATTGATGTTTTTGGGGCTTTTATTTCTTTGCGACTTTTTCCCCCTTGGAATTTCAAGCCAATGTACATTGTCGGGTTGTCAGGATTCAAATTAGGATGAACATGGAGTTTTCTGTAGCATAGTGAGAACAGAGGTGCGATCTATGCTACCCGACAATGCAAAAAGGGAGATTTCTGGTGGGGGCTTTTGCAGCCTTGCTGCCTTGAAATGCAGCTTTCAATCCTAGAAACTAAGGTGGAGATCGTCATCTGATATTTCTATCCAAGCAGTGGTATGCAGATCTGGGTCTCATATTTGAGTAAAACATTTGTGAACGATTTAAACCAGCCTCCTTGTTAGATAATTTACATTGGCAAGTGCAAGCTCTGCTACACAAACCACTTCCACAAGGAGGCAGCATGAGAGAGTTGACATGAGTCCGGGCCTGTTGTGCCCAGGCCCTGAGCAGAGCATTTGCCAACGGTCGGAAAAGATAACTAATACCTGTGCCCATGTGTTGCTAAAACTAGTTGACCAGCCCGTTTCTGCTCATGGTAGTTATGGGTTGCCTAAATGAAGTTGCAGCCCCAGTCCAGCATCTTTCCATTGTGCAAGTCTCACAGCAGCACAAAAGCAGCTTGATTGGCACCATCAGTTCACACGCTTGCTTGCATGCACTTGGCAGCAACATTTCAGCAAGATATTTCCCTTGTCTTTGCAGTCCGAGCAGATATGGATTGCCCTTTGGCTGCTAAGCCTTCCCCTTTTTGCTACTTACCCAACTTTCTTCTTTACTCATAGCAAGAAGCTCTCATATTATGATAATCATTCATTCATTGTGATGATTAGGGGTTTGGCCCATTGTCCTTCATACCTAGCCCCCATTTCACACTACATTACTGCTTGGCCTTCACACATGACCATGCCCATTTAACATCAATTCATATGTACAAGTGCCATGTCACTCTCTTTTTTTTTGTGTGTTGTGTTTTTGCATATTACAACCTGAATTTTGGTGCTTCGGTGACATCCCCCCGACTTATTAAATAGTTGTCCTCAATTGATAGGTCTAGCTTTGTCTTACCTTTTCCTTGCTTTCTCTACTTTTTCTTGTTGTGGACCTAGCTCTCTTCTTTCTCTGGCTCTTGAGACATGATTCTTCGTGCGGAATGCCCTCCTCTTCTCTTGTGCTTGGCTTCAGAGAGCATTGCCCTCACGTTTTTCACCCTTAACATAAAGTGACCTTGCGTTTGACCTCTGTGGCAGATACCCCCACCCCTTGCACCTCTAGAGTCTCCCTCACCCAGGAGCTTCCCAGCATGATTCTCTTCCTATTAACATGCACTCGTTATATGTCAGACAACACAAACATGGGCACACATGCTCGTGCATGGGTTTAACTGGGCATCCCTGACCCTTGGCACACATACGCAAATATGCTCACAGGCATAAATCAAATGAACAAATGAATGCACAAATAGTTCCTTGGTTTTGACACCAATTTTTTGGTTTTTATACAAGTTTCACTGGAGTCAAACTGAACTGGAGTCAAACTATCCTAACAATATTTATATCCATGTACTTAGTTCCGATTTCCTTCATTGATAAACAGTGCCTCCATGAGATGTCTAGTCCCATGACTCTTGTACAAAAGATTTAGCGTTGGTCAATCTTAGAATTGCTCCTTTTGGATACAACTTGGACAGCAACCCTCGAGTTCTAGAATACTCAATTCCATGCAGTGGAATATAAACCTTGAGCATTCTCCTTTGTTCCTGGTTCCTTGGATGTCAAAATACAAAGGCCGATGGCATCCCCTCGGCTTCTAATCAATTGTCCTCGATTGAAAAGTTTCTTGATATGCCTGTAAAACCTGTGGATGCTCCACAAAGAAGTTCCCATCCACCCACATGGCATCCATAGCTGAATAATTATTGAACTTGGCATGGTACTTTCAATTAAGTTTGCCATGTGATCCCCTTCTTTCTTGAACTTGACAAGGTACTTTCTAGTAATGTGGCCATGCGATCCCCTTTTTTCCTTATTAAAGACAATTTGGTTGAAGAACTTCTTCTAGCTCAACTTTCGGTGGATGCTGGTTCATTGGTTCCAAAGGTTCGGGACCCTTAAAAGCTCTTAGGAGACTCACATGAAAAGCATTGTGAATCCTCCAATGATTGGGTAATGCTAGTCTGAAAGCCACATCATTGATTTTTCCCAATATTTGGAAAGGTACATAGTACTTGTTTGACAACTTTAGGATAAACCTCTCTTTGCCCTTCTGCTTTCAAAGCCTTGCTTTCTCAAACTTCAACAATACCTAATCACCTTCCTTGTACTCCACCGCCCTTCTATGCTTATCCGTTGCCTTTTTTTTTTTGCTTAGTCCTTGACCTCTCTATGGTTGTCCGCACTTGTGCAAAAGCCATATCTAGATCTTTGACATACTTATCATTTGATCCTTAGTCCTTAGAATTGGTGGCAGTACAAAATTTATAGTTTACTTATAAAATTTTGAAATATGAAGTTTGAAGATTCATCAATGAATATTAAAGCACTTCATGAGACTTTGGAGACCTGGCCATGGATAGAGGGCGGTGATCTCATTTTGCATTACAGACCACCTGTGTGGTCCCCCCCCCCGGCGCCCCGTGGCCCCTGTATGAGATAGCCTTCTCCTCACAGGTTTCCTGCCCTTGTATGAGGCGAGTTTGTATCTAGCCCATCGTGGTTGTACTTAGCTCTTTGTGGCTGTTTTTTTCTTTAACTAATTGAAGGATCTTTTTCCCGGTTTAAAAAAAAGAGAGACTTGGTGTCACGGTTTGCGATCAAATCCAGCTCCATTGTAGTATCACCATTTGTGACTAGGTTAGTTTTAGTTCTAAAATCAATTGATGATTAATTAGGTGAATTAGCACATGGTTTATTTGTACATGATGCAACCATACCACACATGGTTCTAACCAGTATGATAGCATGCAAAGGGTGTTTGGGAGGGGGTAAGGCACATGAGAGGGAGCTGAAACAAACTAAGGGAATGTGGTGAGGAAGAAACGAAGAAGAGATTACATCGAGTGGGACATCTCTAGAGAAGAGGTGTCTCCATGCTCTTAGTAGTGATTAAAATATAGAGACTTAAGGATTTGTGGAGACACCTCCAGGGAAGAGGTCCATGCTCTTTGTAGAGATTTGAAGAGACTTTAGGATTTGATATAGTTGTGACTCACCTCAGATCTGGCTTGGTTGTGGTTCTGCGATGCGCAACACAATCAACAGTGGTTTGTATTTTTTCAAATATTTGGACGCTTCTTAGTTGAGGCCAACTTAATAGGGGGAATGTTAGCAGTCAATTTTCTCCCATGTATGTGAAAATTTTGGTGCCAGGCCTCCATGAAATGGGAGAAATGTTTGGTAAATATCTATACGTCATTATTTCGAAACTTCATTCCGCTCCTCTGGCCGCCTCACCCTGTTCTCTGCTCCCCAAGGATACGGGTTGTTGATTGCGCTTGACCGGCACCTCTAGTACGACACATCTTTCAGAATATGAGCAAATGCTCGGATCAGTATTTCTTAATGATTTGAGCTCCTTATTCGATTGAGAAGTACTTTTTTATTTTCTTCTTATTCTGCGATCTATGTAATGTTTGCATGATTGTGCAGGTTTTTGGTCTCTCTTGTGTCTCTTTTTCAATGTAGACACATCACAGTAATTGCACAACCAACTCAATATTCTAGGTAAAAGTTGATTGTGTGCACTCTGGTGCATGGTTATGGGTTATGGAAATAAAAATGAAATTGGAAATCAATTTTGAGAAGGCTGAAATGAGAAAAACTCCACGTCAGCAAAATAAAGGGGAGGGGAGAGAAGAAGAGGGAGAGGAGAAACACATGGAGATGTAAGAAAATAGGAGAGTTTATGACGGGAGACTAGGAAAAAAGATACTGGCTGAGGAGAAGAACAAGAGAGGCATTGGCTGGAAACGGCAGGTGTTTTGTCAGGGAACAGAAGTGTGTTGTTTTGGAAATGGAAATGGGCAAAACGGCTCAAACAGTGTCAGGACTTTGGACCTCCGGAAATGGATAAAAAATGTAGCATTTTGCTTGTTTTCCATAACCGTGTGCGTGTGCGTGTGCGTGTGCGTGTGCGTGTGCGTGTGCGTGAGAGAGAGAGAGAGAGAGAGAGAGAGAGAGAGAGAGAGAGAGGGGTAATGGGAGTTGTTCTGAAATTTTGAGTCGAGCTGAACAGATGTGTGGAGACAGCAGGACATTTGGGCCATTGCCCATGGAAAACATCATAGGTAGAGCTATATATGCTAGTCGCTCACCAGTCGACCATGGAAATGTGACAAACAGGTTAAATTTGCACTCTTGGTATCAAGTTGTCTTGCAAGTAGATGTGATCAACATTTACTGTGTCTTTGGTCTAGTCATACCATGTGGATGGATGATTGCAGTGAAGAGGCTATGCGGCGAGATTCACCTGTTTTGGCAGTTGAGCTCGATGTTAATGAACTGTCTCAAAATGCCAAGACTTGAAGGATATTTAGTCATGGATGTTGTCAGCGTGGTTCTCATAACTGATTATTAGTCCAAAGGAGGCTTGCTGCACTTGGCAATATACAGGAGCGATTAGTTCACAAGTTTACTGCTGTTGGTGGAGTCAGAAAACTCTACATTCTTGCTACATTGGAGACACCTGCCTTGACTTTTTGTATGAACATAGTGGACCGTTAAATATTTGAAAGAAGTAGAGATTTCTGTTAGCTAGGATGGGATAGTAGATTTTTCGGGTGTTTAGACAGGTGACGAGTCCCTAATATTTTTGTAAAAAATGAAATCTAGGCTGAGGTATGTTGTTTAGAAATGGTAAAAGGTAGGGATTATGTGTATCATATATTATATGGTTGAAGAACGAATGCAGAAGTTTCTGACTGCGTAGTAGGAACATCATCAGAACCCTTATAAGGAATGAGATTACAGCTTTTGTTTATTTCATTTAACAACATTTCAAATGCAAAAGGTAAAATCAATTTTGGGGAGGGGGGCTGGAATTACTTGTAATCACACAAGGTAAGTAAGGTGATGATGTCACCTGTGAGCCACTCAACGTTTAAGCTTCCACGTCTCTTCATCCAACCCAGCGTAAAGTGGAGCAATCTACTCTTGTTTTATAATCAAAGCATTTTTTGCAAGAGATGTGCATGGTTTTTCTGTGAAAAGAAGAGAAATGTAAGCTCAGTATGTGGGGTTGCCAACCAAGACAGACCCATATGGTGTGGCATTTACACAAGCCAATCGAGATTCGAGTGGTATTATTTATCTGTGCCGGTTTTTCTTTTAATTTCAAAATCTTGTCGTTAATTCCGAGGCTAGCAAAATTGTCAACCGGTTTCTCCAAAATTGAGTCGTGAGAAATACGCTCAAAAACAGTTTTCTCTCTGGGATTACTTGGAGCTGTGCCTTTTTGTATAGACAGCCTTCCTGTTTAATTGATAAAATTAATAATAGCGAAGGCTCCTCCGCCGACCCCAAGACCATGCATTTCCTTGTTGTTGTTGTTGACACAATCCCAAGGTTATTAATAGTTTCCTCGTATCACACGATTGATCTGGTGTTAGCGGTCTTAGAGTTTTGAAGTTTTGTGTTGTGTGTGGCTTCCTCGCAAACCTTTTACTTTTGCGTCAGGTTGACGCTTGTGATTTTTTCTAACCCTTCAACTCTAAACCCTCGGCTATTTTCAAGCACTGCTTTCTTTTTAGAATTTGGATCCCTCTAGAAGAGAGAATGGGCCCCTCCGCTGGAAAGCGTATCGATGTACTGCCTAGATTTTACTTGGTAGATGAGGAATTTAATTTATTGCTAGGGGTGGTTACATCCGAACTCGACTCTCACAGTGGAGATGATGAAGCTAATGACAAAAGCGTTGAGACTAGAGACCATGAAGCTAATGACAAAAGCATTTCTGAGACCGGAGACGATGAAGCTAATGACAAAAGCGTTTCTATGTTCGAGTCTCAGAACGAGCTTGCTCACTTCTGACTCCGGCTCAAAAAACAAAAAACAAAAAATCTCTCTCTCTCTCTCTCTCTCTCTCTCTCTCTCTCACACACACACACACACACACACACACACCCACACCCACCAGGGTGATCTTGTGTTCGTTGTTGACTTGTATGGAGGTGAGCTCGGTAGTGGCAATGGCTCATTAAGGAAAAGAAGCAAAGCCCTTTCCAATTATCAAAAACAATATTGTCACCAAATTTGTACTTTACTTGAATGTTGTGATTTTAGGGTGGGTTTATAGTGACTTCATTCTTGACCTTCTTGGCGGCCTTAACTCTTGAAAAGTTAACTTTAGCAATTTGTTCAAAATAAGAGTAGAGAGCCGATTGTAGACCTCAAAATTGGAGGCAAGTTTTTGTGTGTGTGTGTTTTGGGGTTGGGGGGGGGGGGGTTATAATAATACAATAAGCTATAGGCATCCACGAGTGTAGGCTGTAAAAACGTAAACCTAGGCTCCTACTTGATAAGTCCAATTCCTCCTCCCTCTCAGTGCGCTATAGTGCAGGTTGAGCACACATCAAACTACGATAGGAGTAATAGTAAGTTACATCATGGTGTTGCCACAAGTATGGGTGATAGAACGAAAAGGAATGGTACAATAGGAATAATTTGAAGTTTGTGCTCTCCTAAGTGATGGAAAGAAAAGTGAGGAATGGTTACACCCAATGGACAATCCTCACTACAGTATTGTAGTGTAGTTGGTACTCATAGCTAGTGACAATGCACCTCAAGAAACTTGTGCACTTGTAAGAATTGGATATAAAATTATTTGCTTTCGATCCAAGCTCAACAAAAAGTGTTTCTAATAATTAATCAACATTTGACAGTTTACCAAGACATTGGAAATTAAATTTACGACATAATTAAATTTTTAAAAATATTATTACTTTTAACTTATCATGCCTTGCTAATTTTTTATTCTAACATACATAACAAAACATGAAGGTACATAGCCTTTTTTGTGTATCGCTTATGTCATGGCATACAAAGCTTTTGTAGAAGTCAACTTGCCCACAAAGTCCACGTGAAGGTGTGACTACAAGGGGTCATGTAGGGTTGGCCAGATGAGGGAGGCCAATTGAGGTCTTACATAGTGATGTGGTCAGTCATTAATCTATGGCATGGCACACATAGATGGTGATGTGGCACTTATGGGAGTCATGCCTTCATGTTTGCTTGGTGTGCACAATCCATGAGGGGGAGCTAGTACACTTGGGTTACACAAAGGTGTTAGCCAAGCCACTAGGGCTACATACACACAAGGAGCTTTAATACTATGTCTCCTTGGACCTTTATATAATGCTATATTAGGTCTTGATCAGCCTTGCTTGATAGCATCATTGAAGGGTTTTCTTTCAGATAGATTTGAGACTTTGAATGCCAAAAGAGTGGTCTCTATTGCTTGCCTAATTCATCAATTGGTCAAGAAACTTGTTTGGTTTTTTGCCCTTAGTAGCATTGGGGTCCCTCCCTCTAATGAGCCTTTTGTAGGGCCTTGAAGCCTTGGATTAACACCCAATTCATGTAAAATTAATATAAATTTCATCCAAGAGAAAATGTATAAAAATAATGTGTTTACAATATAAAATGTGTAAATCTTTTGTCAAAAAATCCTATAAATAATTATATTACTTTAGAAAATTCATTTTTTTGGTGTAAAAATAACGGGGTTTATATGCATACAAAATTAACGATGATCTCGTAGTGTGCTGATGTATTTTTTTTGGTATAAACATAATGGGGTTTATATACATACAAAATTAACTATGATCCCCTAGAGTGTATGCATGCACATTATTAGTTCAAAATTTTGATTAATGGGGGTAGAATTAAAATGACATAATAAATAATAATAATAAATAAAAATTATAGCGAAATTTAGAATACAGCAATGGGACATGAGAAATAAAATTAATATTAAAACCTGTGTAGATGGTGCCCAAGTCAAATAAATGATAAGCTAAGCATTTGCATATTGCACATTTATTTTTATAAGTAAGATAGTTGAATGGTCTAAAACAAAGGAAAAATAAATTTATATGCTCCTCGAGTTAAAGGGCGTGATTTTAGAGAAAAGAAATGGAGAAGAGTGGTGTCATGCACATCCTAGCCATAAAGTTGGAAAAAGGGATGGCTACATAAGAAAAGCTAGAATAATGGGTAAAAGAGTGAAGAGCATGAAGAATTAGAAAAATAAGCGAAAAATTAAGGGAAAGCAATGGAGGCCAATGAATATGAGATCTTATCATAGACTCTCCAACTGTCACAATTTTTAATAGAGCGAGGTCTCTTTTTCTCCATGCCTCCTTGAGAGCTAGAAGGCCTAAAACTACATAAAATTTAGTGTTGTATCTTGTGTAAGAGTCCTTGGTTCGTACCTAAGCTTTGGGCTTACGCTCTTTTGCACTTGCATAGTATAGAGGGTACTTTTTGCACCTTAGGAGAAGATAATTCTAGGAGTGAGATTTTTAAAGAGGAGGGGACATGCAACAGTAAAATCCAACCTCTTAGAGTGTTCCCAAGTCAAATATTTAAATGTACATCATGCATATATTTATTTATTTTAATTTCTTATCTAAAATTTGAATTTATTTGTACTACTTGAAACCTTTGTAAATTCTTATTTAAATTTATCCCCTCTGCACAATTTTCAAGAAGAGAAATTAACCTTAGGTACGTTTCCAGCCTCGGTGAATTAATTCAGACATGGAACTTACCTTCCAATTTGATTTTAAAAGACATTTGGATGCACAATTGATTTTTGCCAAGGAATTGGATTAATACTTGAATTAGTATAAGTCCCAATAATTCTCAAAATATTAGTTTATCATATTTTAGATAGAGAAAATACATTTATGTATAAATTAAATTATTTATTGTATTAGTTTGGCCTTTAGAAAAATATAGGATTCCAAAATTATGATGGCAATAGGTGTAATCAGGTTTGAGATTTAGATTTGGAAAAAATTCTAGAGAGAGAAATAAGGAACGAATCTAAATTCTAGAGAGTGTTATAAAATGAGTAGTTTGCATACATAAACAGGAAGTAGAATTAGAAATAGAATTTCTTAAGCTTAATCATCAAAGTTCTAATCTTTTTTGATATTTAAGGTAATGGTTATGTATACTTTTAGAGAGAATGAATAAATTACACTAATTTAGAAAGAGAATATATCTAAAGAGATTTTAAAATGCACGTAAAAAGAAGTAAATAGAGATATCAAGGCTAGAAATCAAGAAAGGTGGGATTCCCCATGTGAAAGAAATGAGTTAAGAAGTAATTCTTAGAGAGATAAGAAGAAAACAAGGAGAATTCTAGAGAAAGAAGGAGAAATTCTAGTGAGAGAAAGGGAAATGACCTTCTAAACAAGTTAAGGTTGAGGATAGATTAAATCCCTAAAAGAACTTTTAGATTATCAAGGTCGGTTCAGTTATGATTAGATTAGGGTCAAATTCTCTCAATGAAGGCATAATTTTTAGAGAGAAAACCCTAGTTAATCTCTAATCAAGAGATTTAGAGTATCTTATTTAAAAAGCAGGGTTATCTCTATGAAATAAATTTAGAGAACCTTGAAAGGAATAAATTTAATGAATTTGGGAGTACATTTCTAGAGAGAGAAAGATGAGAAATGATCTCATTGGATTTCTTAGGTGAGAAATTCAATAATTGAAGGCACAAATTTTAATTTTAAACTTCAGGAATCCAAATTCAAGAAGATTTATTCATTCTCTAAAAGTGAGAATTAATTATTAAAGTTGCATATATAAGACCTTAGGTTATAATGTCTTTAGTAAGAAACTGAGGCAAATAAGTAGATGTGAAAAATATTAGATCCTTATAGAGGTATAGGATTACCTTTAAAACTTTAATTATCGATTTAGATCCTTAATCTGATGAGAACCTTAGAGAGATTTAGAGCAAATAAAGGATATTCTCTTAAGTAGGATGAAGACTTTAGCAATCTTATGCTAGAAGTCCAAGGATTGATGAAAGATTAAGAAAGTCTGGATATTGTGAAGACCTCGCCAAAATCATGTGGTTGGAGGAGTTTTAGAGAGTGGAGAGTAGAGAATGTCTCGTCGAACTTACAATGGTTTACATATTCTCGGTTGCATGTGTGATGATGTGATTGCATGAATCATGTCTTATACTGTAAGAAAGTGCTTATGGGCCATTTATAATAAACAAACTAAGGCCATGGGCTTATTGGGGGGTGGTTGTCCAAGTATGGGAGACATTAATAAGTGGTAGTGTAAAAAGATAGAACGTATAAATGCCAACTATGCGCACTAGTGAAGATACTAATTAAATCAAGTTTTGAAGCTTCTTGGCTATGGTGTTCTCTGCCACATGAGAGCTACAGTGTAGATTTCTCTTGAGCTTAAACCATGTAAAGTTCAGTTAACGAATGATTTTCTTCCTTTCATTGGTATCAAAGCATCTATGTTGTAATCCATTTCTTATGCTTAATTTTTGGAATTTCTGAACATTTGTAAGATCTTTCAAACCCTAATCCATTTTCATGTGTGAGGCTTCTAAACCCTTAATCTAGCGCCAACATAGCCTTAGGGAGTTAGTGAACAATGGAGGTCAATAATATTAGTGTATTTTTAAAACTTAATTTGCATGACCACTCTTATGGACAAATGGCAGTAGAGGCGCATTATAGGCGGCAATGGATTTCAGGGCAACAACAAGTTTTTCTATGTAGCATGAAGATGGTGTTTCTAAGTAGAATGTTGTATCTGTGAGGGGGGCAACATCATGTATCTGTCAGCAGCTCACAACATCATCTATTTCCGTCGTAGACGTAACAACAACAACAACAACAACAACAACATCTTTTCCATCTTGGAGCTTACAACCCTCTAGATCTGCACATCAGGTTTGGTTTTTTTTTTTTATAAAAAAAAACACGGGGCTTGATAATATGTATGCCATCTGGGAGAGGCTCAACTTGGATTCTCTATCCAAATATATGCTCCTGTTTGGATCTGCTGACCATGAAGCAAATCCAGAGATAAAGTCATATGTGTATCTATTACTACTTGGTGGTGCTTCCTCTCAGCATATAAGATGGTGTGTGTTCCTAAGGTAGATCTTCTTGTTGAAGCAAATTAAAGCTCAAGTTTGACGCACAGCCAGCATATCATTCGATTTCTTTGCGGTTCACTCGTACCACACCATGAGGGCAAAAAAAAAAAAAAAAACACAAATTGGCCGCCATTAAGGAATACGTGAAGGTATTTTCGGCCTTATTGAGTAAATCTCGAAGCTCTGAAATAATGAATCTCGATAAAGATTGAAGTATTCCTCATGTTTCTTGACGACAAAACCTAGCCATGGGAATTACCAAACATTTTTCAAGTATTAGGGGAATATTGTCATGAGTTCTTGCAAACATTTATCTCCTCCTTGCTCCTTACATAAACCAATGCTAGACAGATTGAATGCAAGCATTTAGGAGGACTTCTTGTAAAATCCTCAAATCTTGAAAACTTTGTCCCTCCTTGATTACTCTAAAAAATTCTTGCATAATGGGAGAGAGCTTTTACCATGGGGGATTCATAGCATTATCACAAAAAGAAGTCTCCATTGGCTTATGAAGGGCTTTCTTGATGGAATCAATGCTTCATTTTGGCATTGCGACTACATGTGGTTTTCCCATGCCATTTGTTGATGTGTAATGAAGAGTAATTGGATGCTATGTATGGAGTGTATTAGCATATTGCTATTGTTAACAGGCTTGCTTGGTCATGCATGCCTATTGGTAAGAGGCATTGATTGTGGAAAGTAAATTGGAGCAAGGAGACTATTGGAAATGAACTTGTTGACAAGTGATTTGTAATGGCAACAAGCATGAATTATAAATGCTTGCTTATGTAAGTGCTCTCCCGATATTCTTGTTCTTACACACCTCCATTTTCACATAGTAGTGTTATTGCTAAAGGATGTGTGAGGGTGCCCTTGGCACATTGGCGGAGAAGCCAAGGGTAGAGTTCTTTTGAACTCTCATGAGCTTTATGCCACCTAGGGTTGTGGTTCCTAGGCATGAGAGGGATCCTAGATATTGGTGGGGTGAAGACATGGCCCCAACCTTTGCCTCAAAATTCCAAACTTTGCTGAAGGGGTGGGAAGACTTGGCCACGTGATCGACAAGTAAAAGTGCTTCATCGACAAACACTTCATTGGATGCCATGGCTATGAAGCCATATGATCATCAACAAGCAATTTTGAAGCTAATTGATGCAATACGGCAATGCAACGATTTGTGGCATAATATGATGAGCATTGACCTATGTTGCATTGGGGCATTGAATGCCAAATTGTGATTAAATTTTGGTCAAATTTGGTTACATATTGCTACATTGTAATTGGGATTGAGATTGGTTGCTCATGTGCAAGGGTCATCCCAAAATTTGGTCAAAATGCATCTTAATAGTTTTGGGCTCAAACCCTAACTTTTGGATAACCCTTAATTTTTTTGGGAGGGGGATAAAACCACCTTATTCTACTCAATAAGGGCTCTCTCTCAAGCTATCAAATGCTCCAATTGAAGGTCGGGAAGGTGGTCAACCACTTGCAATTGATTTTCTTCATAGTCAACTTTGGTTAATACGAGGTTGACTTTTTTAAACATGTAATTACATATCTTCATTCTAGTCCTCAAGATCTTTGCGATGATATAAAGATCATTGCATTTCGACATCGTTTGAATGGTGAACCATCTGGGAGGCTTCTAGGCAAAAAACCGTAAAACAAAGAGATATAGGGTGTTGAAAGTTGGATCGAGGGTGTTCAAAGTGTTCTTCTCATCAATACGGATGTAGCAAACTAACATTTGATCAATTTTGATATTGATTGGTCAAGATGCACCTATTTTTGTGTTTTTCGGGCCAAATGACAAGGGGAAAGTCCAAGAAGTTGAAGGTGATTGGCCAAGGTAAAGTATCAATGACAAATGATGGGGATGTGCTTAAAATAATATGATCGATTTGTTATTGTGGGAGATGGTTCAATGCATGTTTATGGTGAGCCATTGGCAAATACCAAGGCCAATGAGGTTGATGATGGTGCATATGCAAATGCTAATGCAAGTGCACATGTTAAACCGAACATGACCAATGAAATGCAAATGATGATGATGATGATGTTCTCTATTCTAGATGTCTTCAAACTATCTTAATTGATTAACAAGAACATGCATCCATGATGGATACTTTCAAAGGGGAGCTGTCTCTACCAGGGAACTCCTTGCAAGAACAAGCAACAAGAAGAACTACCAACATAAAAGGATGCTAATATGGTCAATATTGGAAAAGATTGAGTTCTTATCGGCAACTACAAGACCTTATGCTAAGACATAAGCAACTTGTAGCCACCAAGGGTGCCCACACTGGGTGGACCATCTCTAGGCATATCACACTGCCACAACGTAATAGCATCATGCCGCCACACCATAACAACACTGGGCAGACCATCTCTTGGTGTCACATTGCCACACCGTAAACAACATCACATTGCCATACCATAACAGCATTACATTGCCACACCTCCATAGTGGGTTAACGCTATAAGAACCATCCTGGAGCATTCGGTGGACCATCTAGAAGTAGAGGTGCACCAGAAATGGATACATGAGGGGTGCACACATTGGCATTAAAGGCACCGCACTGACACTCCACTGAGCATCTCCTAGAGATAGGAGATTCTACCAAAAGCCACCACTTCAAGAACATCTACCAAATATAGGAGATGACAAGGGCTCTAGTGACTCCACCATGCCTTTTGCAGGAATGCTTATATGGTCCCTTGACTCATCCTTAAGGACATCCTTCATTCTTCATGCTTCATCCTTTATACTACATTAAAGCCTTAGCCTTGGGTGTTGTAGCCTTTTTCATCAACTTGAGCCTGTGTGTCATCCTTTTCACTATGACCTTAGCTGAGTGTGCACGATATACTGAAGGGCATGTAACGATGTTTTGGAGTAGTGCAAGTATTGTCTAGCCTTTTTGTTCCTCTTGTAATCTCGTCACTTGTGTTGTGCTCCACTCCATTCTGTCTATTCATATACGTGTTGCACTGCGAGCATCGATGAGGACTCTGCACATACTGTCTAGAGAAGATCCACCACTTAGTGTGCCGGTCAACCAACCTTGCTACACAACCAAGTGGCAATATGCATGTGTAAATGGGAAACAAGGAGAATATGCCACCGACTTCATTGCCTTTGGAAGTTTGCCTACATGTGTACCTTCTACATCACACGGTGATGCAAAAGGGAAGCAAAGTGGCATTTGAGTTTCCACATGTTGATGGCTCTTGGGATCATGATGGTCTATCCATCAAGCTTCGCATGGGTAATGCCAAGGAGAACAATGATCAATTCAAAAGGGTCAAAGATAAGGTGGTCTTCACAAAATTCAAGGGAGAAGGATCGAACAATGAAGAGTTTCCACACATTGATGTCTCTTGGGATTATTTGAGTTTCCCCATATTGATGGGTCTTAGGATAAATATGATCCATCCATCAAAGCTTTGCATGAGAAATGCCAAGGAAAATAATGATGAATTCAAAGGGGTTAAAGATAAGGTGGTCTTCACAAAATTCAAGAGAGAAGGATTGAACAATGAAGAGTTTGAATAATGGATCAACAAGTTGGACATGTATTTTGAGATGAATCCACACATTGATAATCGTTGCTAAGGTGTATTTTGTTTCACTCCACATGGAAGGTTATGCACATACTTGGTGGAGACATTTGCATAATCAAGGCTTCAAAGTCACCACATGGGAAGAATTCAAGGTTATGCACATACTTGGTGGAGACATTTGCATAATCAAGGCTTCAAAGTCACCACATGGGAAGAATTCAAGGATGAGATGCAAGATACCTTTAATTCCAAGTTGCGCAAAGACAAATTGATAAGTGAATGGACGACTTGGAATAAGGGTTTAGCAAAGTCAAGGACTATGCCCAAAAATTCTTGAAGATTATTCTTCACGTGGATGGATTTAGTGAAAGGTACAAAATGGTCAAGTACATCAAAGGTCTCAAACCAAATATTGGAGCGGATGTAAGAGCTCAAAGGCCTACTGCACTTTAAGAAGCAATGATGTTGGCCAAGATATATAAGGATAAATATGTCTATCAAGGGCTCTGGCAAAAGTTGGATGTAAGAGGTCAATGGCCTACTACACTTCAAGAAGCAATGATGTTGGCAGAGATATAAAAGGATAAATATGTATATCGGGTTGGCAAAAGTTGGTGGTAGGATTGATTTTAATTCCTCAACATTTGGAAGGAGTGCAGAAGATGCTTAATTAACTCTCACCGTTCCTAGATTTCCAAATGTCTATGGAAGTGGTGTGAAGCAGAATTATAAATTTGGTTCTAATCCTTCAAAAGTTTCAAGCGGGAAATGGCAAGCCATCCAATGGAGCCAATAAGAGTAAATATTTGAAGGAAGACAACATTAATGAGTTGAGGAGCAAAGGTCTTTGCTACTATAAATGTGGTGAGAAGTAGCATAAAGAGCACTTCAAGTGATGCAAGGCTAAGAATGTCACTATCACCATGGTTCTCTTGGAAGTGATCAAAGATGAACATGAGGAATAGAATGAGTCTTTTATGTAAGAAATTACGAAACAATAGAAGCCAAGATCTTTGTAGACAAGAGAAACACAGAGATATGGAGAATCAAAATTTTTTGATTACTGTATGCAATTATAATAGATATTTACCGCTTCCCAGCCGTGTGCTTCGGTGAAGAAGCTTTGATAGCTGACTGGAAGAAGTGAGAGGGAAGGCTGTATGCAAAAAGCGTGGGTGAAGAGTGATTTTAGTGGAAAAGACCGTCTCGCTAAATAGAGCTTTACGTGCATGATTTTTCATCATGCAATCATAAATGACCACTGAATCTATATTCCGGTTGGCCCGCAAAGTCCGCATGGAGTTTAGCGTAAACGGCCCCGGACCCCCTGCAGAGAGGGGCTCACGCCCCCCTCCGCACCTTCCCCCAAGTAGGCTGGTGTGAAATTGCGCGTCGCAACGGACCCAAAATTTACAGCCCAAATGCAGTAGGTGTATAATAACTCACCGCATATGCATGTAGCGTGGTTTGGCAGTGTGCCAACCTTCTCCAGAATCGTCTCATGCTATCTGGCCACAATCGACCCGGTGTTTAAACCGGGACCTACCAAGCGACCCGTGCTACTCATAAATGCCTTCTCCTCATATAGGGGGGCTCACAAAGTAGAGTTAGTCGGCGCCTGCGTAGTTACATGAGGGTGGAGCAGTGATATCCAACATTTTAATGATTACCATGAATTTGTGGATGATGATATTGATCACGAGCTAGATGGGGAATTTCCTTTTGATCTTTGTGGCACTATACAAAGGTAATATGATTATGATGATGGTCTACCCTACACCCACGTGTCCTAATGAAGGATCAAGCATGAAGTAAATTTTATGCACTCTCTCATGATTCCTATGTGGGATGTGAGCCTTTAAGGATCAAGTTATTTATCAATGGTAGAGACAGAGAACTCAAGAAAATGGGCTATATGTATGTGTTATAATAGCTTTGCAAAGGAAGAGAGCAATGGGGATAACAAGGAAGATATGAATGAAAATTTATAAGAATGTGTTTGACATGCCCAAGTGCTTGCCACCAATGAGGGAAGTCCATCGTAGGGAATAAAGCTTGAGCCTAATGCCATGGCCATAAAAGAAGCCACCATATCGATTGTCAAAAGTGGAGAAAGATCAAGGGGCAAGGCAAGAACAAGAGTTGATGGGTGGAACCAAGTCAATCACCTTTTGCATCTCCCGTATGGTACCTTGTGGGTGTGTGTGGATTATAGGTATTTAAACAAGATCTCTATCAAGAATTGATATCCCATACCATGGATAGATTATCTTTTGGATGAATTGAAAGGTGCATTTCTCTTTACAAAGATTGACTTGAGATTCGGCTAACCACCAACTAAGGATGAAGAGTTGCCACTTTTGATACATTGATGAATAAAGTGCTTTAGCCCTTCCATGTTGGTATTCTTTGATAATATACTAGTGTATCACAAGGGTAAAGAGGATTACTTGATGCCCGGTATTGGATGCTTTATGTGCCAATCACTTGCATGCCATCAAGGAAAGCAAGTGCACATTCATGGTGGGGCTAGTGAAGTAGAATACCTTGGTCACGATGTTGGCAAAGATGGCATAAGGGTAGATCCCAAGAAGGTTGAGTGTGTGCAAAAGTGGGACTGACTCCCAAAAAATACAACACAATTGAGAGGTTTCTTGGGACTTGCCTCATTTCATAGGTGATTCAATGAAAGCTATGTGCACATAGCCACACCTTTGATGACATACAAGCTCAAGAGAGTGCTTACATTAGCTCCTATCTCGGTGTGTCCCATTTTTCTAATCCTTTTACCATTATGGCTGATGCATGTGGAAGAGGAATTGGTGTCGTATTGTATCAAGAATATGGGGGTTATTGCATTTGACAGCTACAAGCTAAATGACAAGGAGAGGCCTCAAGAAGGCAACCCGAGCCACGGTCTTGGAAGATTGCGAGACGATATTTTGGATGCATTTGGTGAGTCAACTAGTAGGGACAAACAATGATTTATCTTGTTGGAAATTCATGTAAATCAATATAGAGAGCTTCATACCACTTGAGAATAAAGAGATTTACATTGGGAAGATGGTGAACTTAATGTACTATCTTGAAGAGTAGGTTTTGGGCTATTTTGAGGGTACATGATGAAGTTTACAACCATTGGCCATTTTAAGGTGCACTTACAAAGTATAATGATAATCTGATATATGGATTGGATGTGCCATTCATTCTGGATGATTAGTACACATGCACTTATGAATGAATATCCTACTCATGTGGATTATCTATTTAATGAAAGGTTTCAAGGATGAAACCTATGGGCAGGGATAGTTTGTAAGAAAGTGCTTATGGGACATCTATAATAATGGGACCAAGGCCATGGGTCGGGAGGGCTGCCCAAGTATAGGGGACATTAATAAGTCGTAGTGTGAAAAGGTAGGAGGTATAAATGCCAACTATGGATACTAGTAAAGAATAATCACTTTACTAATCAAATCAAGCTCTCAAGCTTTTTGGCTATGGTGTTCTCTCCCACATGAGAGCTAGAGTGTAGACTCCTCCTAAGTGTAAACCATGTAAAATTCGATTAATGAGTAATTTGCTTCCTTTCATTGGTATCAAAGCATCTATGTTTTGATCCACTTCTTTTGCTTCCTTTCATTGCCTCCATGTAAAATTCGATTAATGAGTAATTTGCTTCCTTTCATTGGTATCAAAGCATCTATGTTTTGATCCACTTCTTTTGCTTAATTTTTGAAATTTATGATCATTTCTAAGATCTTTTAAACCCTAATCCATCTTCATGTGTGAGGCTTCCAAATCCTAATCCATCTTCATGTGTGAGGCTTCCAAATCCTTAATCTACCCAATCATAGCCTTAATAGGGGAGTGGTGAACAATGGAGGTCAATATTAGTGTTTTTTTAAAACTTAATTTGGAACTCTCATGGACAAATGGCAACTAGGAGGCGCATTGTAGATGGTAGCAGATTTCAGTGCACTAAAAAGGCTTTCTGTGCAACCTGAAGATGGTGTTTTTAAGTAGAATGTTATACTTATGAGGTGGAAACATCATGTACATATCCCTTAGGTGACAACAACATCTATTTTCAAAACACCATAGACGTTTATCTCATAGGCGGCAAAGAAGGTATTTTGAGCCTTATTGAGAAAATCTTGAAGCTTTAAAATGAATCTTGATCAAGATTGAAGTACTCCTCATGCTTCTTGACAAAACCTAAATCTTGAAGCTTTAAAATGAATCTTGATCAAGATTGAAGTATTCCTCATGCTTCTTGAGAAAAACGCAAGCATTTTTTCAAGTATAAGGGGAAGATGAATTGATGCTTTTCATTTTGGCATTGTTGTGACTACACTCATGTTTTTCCCATGCCGTTTGATGTGTAATCAAGCCTTTCCATCAAAGAGTGATTGGATGTTATAGAGTGTATTAGCATATTGCTATTGTTAATAGACTTGCTTGGTTATGTATGCCTATATTGGTAAGAGGCATTGATTGTGGAAAGCAAATCAGAGCAAAGAGACTAGTAGAAATGAAATTGACAAGTGATTTGTAATGGCAACAAGCATGAATTATAAATGCTTGGTCATGTAAGTGCGCTATCCATATCCTTATTCTTACACATCTCCATTTTTGCATAGTGTTAATGCTAGGAGGATGTGTGAGGGTGACCTTTGGCACATTTATGGAGTAGTTCTTTTGAACTCTCATGAGCTTTATGCTACCCCACCCGATCATGGTGTGCCTGAGCATGAGAGGGATCCTAGGTATTTGTGGTGAATACATGGCTCCAACCTTTACCTTAGAATTGCAAAATTTGTGAAGGGGTGGGAAGACTTGGCCATGAGATGAACAAGTAAAAGCACTCCATCACGCAATACTACATTGGATGTCATGGCTCTATTGAAGCCATATATTGAAGCCTAATGTAATGAGGAAATGCAATAGATTTATGGCATAATGTGATGAGAATTAACTTGTGTTCCATTAGACCATTTGAATTCCAAATTGTGATTGAAGTTTGGCCAAATTTGGTTACATATTGCTACATTTGTAATTGAGATTGAAATTGGTTACTCATGTGCAAAGGTCATGCCAAAATTTGGTTAAAATTCCTCTTGATAGTTTTGATCAAAACCCTAAGTTTTGGATCAACCCTAATTGTTGCTGGGAAGGAGATTATACCATCTTATTCTACTCAACAAGGGCTACCTCTCAAGCTATTAAACAATCCAATCAGACATCCGGAAGGTGGTCAACCACAATTGTCTTTTCTTCATGGTCAACTCTAAGGTTGCCTTTTTCAAATATATAACTACATATGTTCATTCTAGTCATTAAGAATTTCATGATGATATAGAAGTAATTGCATTTTGACATTGTTTAAATGGTGAAGCACATTTCAGAGGCTTCTAGGAAAAAAAACCCTAAAACAACCGTACCTATGAGAAAACTTAGGATTGGTAGAACCCTTGAGAGTGTTGTGGTGGCTGTTTGGTAGCTTCAAGAGTACATTATCTCCTTCTTGAAACTTCACATCATGCCTATGCTCATCCACGTTAACCTTCATAACCTCTTGGCCTTTCTTCATATTATCCTTGCAAAGTTGAAGAAGTTTCCTCATTCTCTCCAACTCTTCTTTAGCTAATGGGTTTACCACTTTATCTTCTTGGAAGGCTATGGATGGCACATGCACTTGTGATACCCATAAAGAACCTTAAAGGAATACATCCCAATGCTCAAATGCTTGCTAGAATTATGACAAAATTCAATAAGATATAATAGCCATTCATCCCATGAAGAATGTATGTCATGATAATAATGCCTCAAATACACCTCAATCCACTTATTGGTACACTCCATTTGACTGACCATTTGGGGATGATAGACTGTAGATGGAGTAATTTTTGTACCCATGTTCTTATACAAAGATCTCCAAAAATTTCCCATGAATTTAGTGTCTCTACCACACACTATGTTAAGTGGCAAACCATGTATCTCTATACATTCTCCATGAATTGTTTCGCAATTTGAGATGCTCCATATGTGGTCTTAGAAGCAATAAAGTGAGCTGATTTGGTAAGTCTATCAACTACCACCACAAATATTTAATCACATCCATGCTTAGTCTTGGGAAGACCCGCAATGAAATCCATAGAGATGTGCATCCACTTCCCATCTGGAATGGGTAAAGTAGATCACCGGCGGGTAGTTGATGACTATCCTTGTTCCTTTGACATGAAGAACATTTTGTCACAAACTTCTTGACATTCTATCACAACATTTTGTACCCATGTTCTCATACAAATATCTCTAAAACTTCCCCATGAATTTACTGGCAAACCATGTATCTTGAATACATTCTCCATGAATTGTTTGGCAATTTGAGATGCTCCATATATGGTCTTAGAAGCAATGAAGTGAGCTGATTTGGTAAGCCTATCAACCACCACCACAAATATTTAATCACATCCA
The DNA here is from genome assembly GCF_041138505.1 of Cibotium barometz. Classification (NCBI taxonomy): domain Eukaryota; kingdom Viridiplantae; phylum Streptophyta; class Polypodiopsida; order Cyatheales; family Cibotiaceae; genus Cibotium; species Cibotium barometz. The sequence goes on along the minus strand of NC_141064.1, from coordinate 1,504,139 downwards.
TGCTTAGTCTTGGGAAGACCCACAATGAAATCCATAGAGATGTGCATCCACTTCCCATTTGGAATGGGTAAAGGATAAAGTAGACCATCGGGTAGTTGATGACTATCCTTGTTCCTTTGACATGAAGAACATTTTGTCACAAATTTCTTGACATCTCTCCAAATGCCTTTCCAAAAGAATCTCTTGCTCACTTTGTCATAGATCTTTAGCACACCAAGATGACCTGCAAAGTGGAGAAGAATGTATCTCATGAAGCACCTTAGGTATGTAGGATAAAGTGGAAACAGGATACAATCTATCCTTATACTATAAGAGGTTATTGTGAAGTTTATATGAGAGATATCTTTATGATCACCTTGCTGTAACTTTCTATAAATATAGGCAACATCCTTATTTAAAAGATATTCCTCTTGAATCCCTTTAATCCAATCATTATAAACTTCCATGATTGATGTTCTGATATAAGCCCACATCCTTGATATTGCTTCCTCTACCACATTGTCAAGGATGTGGGCTTATATCAGAACATCCTTGGTGTACATGGTATCTCAAAATCATAAGTTTAAAGAGTTGCTAGCCACCTCTTTTGCTTGGGAGAGAGGCTTGGTTGGGATAGAAAACATTTCAGCACTCTATGGTCACTTACCTTTAAATGGGAAACATAAAGATAATGATGCCACTTCTTGATAGCATGAAGGATAGCAAGAATCTCTTGCTCATAAACATGCAATTCCATCTCCTTGTTGGTAAGCTTTCTACTCTCAAATGTAATGACTCTCTGCTCTTGGTATAAAACAATCCCAAGTCCCCTTCCACATACATCCTCTGTCACATAGAAAGTCTTTGAAAAGTCAAGGCACACAAGAATAGGGATTGATGTAAGTAAAGCTTTGAGTTCATTGAAACTTTTTTTGGCTATTAATAGAATCCCTAAAGAAATCTTTCCTCTTGAGAAGATCGGTAAGAAGTGCTGGTATATCGATGCATAGTGCTCTATAAATCTTCTATAGAAGAAAGATAATCCCAAAAACCCTCTTAGTTGAGTAGATTTGCTTGGTATTTTCCAATATTTGACACCACATGCCACTTTCTTTGGATCCACCCTTATGTCATTCTCTCCCACCAACAAATGTCTAAGATACTCCACTTCATTGACCCATGAATGTGCATTTTCTCTCTTTTGCAAAATCTTGTGCTTTCTCATCACCTCAAACAATTGCTTCACATGAAACAAATGCTACTCCTCGTTCTTGTTATATATCAATATGTTATCAAAGAACACTAGCACAAACTTGAATAGAAAAGGAGCCAATACTCTATTCATCAATGGTTGGAAAGTGGCTGGTGCATTTGTTAGGCCAAAGGGTATGACCATAAAATGAAACAATCCCCTTTCGGTCCTAAATGTGGTCTTCTCTTCATCACCCTCCTTCATCCTTATTTGATGGTATCCCGATCTCAAATCAATCTTAGTGAATATTTTTCTCCCTTAAGCTCATCCAAGAGATCATCAATGTATGGAATAGGGTACCTATTCTTGATAGTGATCTTATTCAAGTCACGATAGTCAATGCACATGCGAAAGGACCCATCCTTCTTCTTCACCAATATAGATATTGCACTTTATTAGCCCCTTCTTCTCTTTCCACCTTGGATAATCAATAGGGAGACTTGTTGACGGCCTTTGCATTTGGTTCAAGTACAATGGCACGATCAATCCCCCTCATGGCGTGGGGCAACAAGCTCTTTAGCACTTGAAAAATGTCTTCAAACTCCTTAAGAAGGGCTATCATGTCTTTATCTATGTGCTTTCCACCAATTTACATCCCTTCTTGGGCAAAATGCAACACATAGATAGTGCCAAGAGTCCTTAGGCATTTGTACATCCTATAAATATTATATATGCACAACAACATAGATCAGTCACATTGATAGACAACTAGTACACAAAATCAAAGAGAGCTCCTTTGAGTGATTTCTAGCAAATACTACTTGTTGTCCATGATGGTCAAAGCTCAGGATTCCTTGTTGAAGCTTCATATGGAAGTCACCAAGTGATGACAACCAAACACATCCCATGTCACGTAGGCTGTAACGCCTGTGACCGACGGCAGACCGGATGGCCATATCCGGGGTTCAGTGGGAGAGGACGCCCATGCGGAGTCATGGGCGGCCAGGCTAGTGTGGACGGCAGGCCACACACTATATAGCCTGGGGGATGAGGGGCAATCCTCATTCTTCCTCTATGGCTGGGTGGTGAGCCAGAGGCCGTCCCCTCTTGTGGTAATGCCCGTAGCGGCGTTACGGAGATGTAACATCCCATTATCACATCAATAGGTTCATATGGAAGTCACCAAGTGATGACAACCAATCACACCCCATTATCACATCAATAGGACCCATGTCCAACCAATACCACTAGATCACCTTCCCAAGTATATGAAGAGGATAAAACCACCTTGGTAGAAGGGCATGCCATCCTAGTTTCATGATTTTCACCATTGGCCACTTGTACTTGGAAGGTTATGGGTAGCTCCATCGGAGTGAGCTTGAGAAAGTTAAGAGATTTGTGATTGATGAAGCTATGGTGCTCCTTGAATCCACTAGAATATGATTAACTCTCCCATGATGGATCCCACCAATCTTAGGATACTTGGGTCCTTGAGATGTAGAGCAAACACATGCTAAAAATTCATAAATTTTAGACCTTTGAGATGTCACGTCGATCATAATGTGTCCATCATCTTTATCACTGGGATCAAGTGGGAATTCATCATCCATTTTTATAAATGAATGGTCTCTTATGAATCCTTATCTTGTGTATCTTCATGACAATCCTCAAACTCTCGTTCTCATGAGAATCCTTGGCTTCCTCTCCTTCATCCTTGGCTTCCTTCATCCATGAAAGACATAGTGGCCACAACTTTCTTAGTTTTATATATATTCCTAGGTGACTATCACTCTTTATACTTAAAACATAAGCCTTTTCTTCTTAACTCTTCAATCTTTGGATTATCCATCCTTTGAGTCTTGTTGAAGGTTTTCATTCCCCTTCTTTGGATCAAAATGAACTCCACTCTTGGGTTGTCCACCCCCATAGATTGATTATAGGAAATTTAGGAATGGAAGATGGTGGTGTAGGAAGAGAGTTTCTATTCATGTTGGAACTTGGAAGAAGTAATAGGTGGCTTGTGTGAATCCTTTATGAATGAAATAGGATAAGATTTCCTATATTTAGGCTTACAAAGCTTCGCCAATCTCATAGCCTCCTTGAAAGTATTTGGCATTTGAAATGATACATCCACATTAATGAATCCAACCCTTCTTCATATTCATTACCTCATTTAGGCCCTACACATGCATGGAAAGCTTCATGAAACTCTTAACATATTCTCTCACCACCATGCCCTTTTGAGAGAGTTTATATCACTGCTCATTGTATCTATAAAGTACCAAAGATAAATTCATTTCTTTCTAAGATCTTCCCATCCATGGCTGTGGCATATTTCCTTGCTTTTGACTGCATGCCTCCACCATTAGTGATGAGCAAATTCTTCCATATATAATGAAGCAAATCCTTGTCTTGCTCACTCTTGAGGTAAAGTTGAAAATATGTCTCCATCTTAGTAATCCACTCCTCCAACTCATGTAAAGCTAAATTATCAACCTTAAACTCGGAGAGAGAAACCTTGTCCTTGTGACATCCTTTGAATTATTAGAAGATGGAGTCCCATGAAGAGGGTTTGTACTCTTGTATTTGCATATAAGAGTTCATGAGTTGGGAAAATTCCTTTTTGATGAAAGAAAGTGACTCCACCCATCTATCATGTACCTCCCTTTTCCTTTGTGAGAAAGACATGAGTTCCCAATCATGCATTGCAACGACAAAGAGAATTCATGGCTCTGATACTAATGCAATGAAGGGGCCTAGGGGATTGCACTCATTAACATGGAGTACACACATGTTCCATTCATCATAGGGAGTAGCACCTAGATGTGAAAAGACTATCATGAATTAGCCATGAAAACTTGGGGATTGCACTCATTAGCATGGAGCGCATACATGTCTCACTCATCATGTGTAGGGGGTAGCACCTAGACATGGAAAGATTGGCATGAATCAGCCATGAAAGCTTGGGCATAAGCTCCAAGAAATGACGTAATAGTCAAAAGATCATAATAGCCATAAGAGGGTACAATAACTAACTAAATGACATATAGCCGCTTGTCTCCTAAAGTATTTCTACACCCCATGTCCAAAGCCTATGTGCCTCAACCCTAATGTGTACATGTGCTAATGGAAAATAGCTTAATTATAAACCATCCCCTCCTACAATGATTTTTATCCTCAAAATTGAAGGGTGGTCATGCACAAAAGACATATACAAAGGCTATATACAAAAGTTCAAAATCATGACCAAGTGTTCTTAGGAAGCCAAGGAGTCGTATGAACCCCAGGGTTAAATGGAAAGGATAATAGACTCATGTGTCTCGATGTTGAAGCCAATCATGTAACTACCCAAATTAAAGGGAAATATAAACCATCCAAACTCCAAAAGAATGGTCCTCCAACCACCTGGATCAAATGGTAAATATGGGAGACCAATGTCGACGATAAAGGTAGCCATGTATCCTCCATAAAATGGATATACATGGTACACATCTTGGGCCTCCAAAGCCGATGTAGAAGAATCTCTAGGGTTGAAAGGAAAGCTCAAATATGAGGAGAAGCTATCAAGCTTATCCTCACAATTAGAGTGTGAATCCAACACTGCAGATATCCACATAATGATAAATAAGCTCAAAGCTTGTGACCAGAATGTCTAACTATCCTAGCACAAAAGAACCATCATGTAGGCCAAGACTAGGATGTGCCATAGGTGCATCTGAATGTCAGGACACATAATCAAAAACCATGTACTATAAACTGCAAATGATGCACCCAAAGGTAAATATCACGACTTTGTAAAACATAAGGTCTTGTTGACAATCATAGGAATCAAGCACATATAGCTTGTAGTCACCATCATGCAAAGTCAAATAGGAATCAACACCATTACCTCTGATGTAGCACAACCCGAAACATCCGAGGCATGATCTTATAAATCTATGTGTATATATGTACATGATCTAAACTATGCATCATCACATCCTCGGGTGAAAATTCCTCTATGTATGCATGATTATAAGAATATGATCAACAGGATCATCATAAACATCATCGTCACACCAAAGACTCACAATGTATCCACACATGAGAGATAAGTGGAATCATCATACCAAAATTCACTAATCCTAGAATCTCCAAGGTCACTGAAGCAATTTGAATAGGTAGGGTCCATCTCCATCAATAATGGACCCAAGAAAATATCAAAGTCAAATATGAAACTCTCTAGATCCATATGAATAATCATGTATCTCCTATAAGATCTCACCTCAATAAAATCAACACTATCATTGTGCTCCATATCTGACTGCTCAAATATATGCACTATACCCACATAAATGCTTCTATGTAAACTATGGGAACTACGAGTAGTGGTACCATAAACATCTCCACATGCAAAAGCCCTATAAGAATAGCATGCTATATGTGGCGCAAGAAACTCAGGCCTATGCTCATATGTATCTAGTGACTCCATATGCAAAGTGTCACTAATCTTGTGTGTGCTAATAGATGCATCAATAATCAAATGTTGACCCATGAGATCATCTAATGCCAAGATATGATCTCTAGGAAGGTAGGTAGGCCTAGATGTATGGACACTCGTAATGCTTGATGCATACACCTAGGCCTACCTACCTTCCTAGGGATCATAGTTTGGCATTAAATGATCTCATAGGTCAACGTTCAATTATTGATGTATCCATTAGCACACAAGAGGTTAGTTACACTTTGCATGTGGAGTCACAGGATGATAATCATGAGCATAACCTTATTTTCTTATGCTAGATATATCAAGCTGTTCTTCTAGGTCATTTTTATGTAGAGATGTTCACGATACCACTACTCGTATAGTGCATATATTTGAGGAGTCATGTATTAACATGAGGGTAGTGTTGATTTTATTGAGGTGAGATCTCATAAGAGACACATGATTATTCATATAGATTTAGTTTCACATTTGACTTAGATATTTTCTTAGATCCATTATTGATAGAGATAGACCCTACCTATGAGGATTACTTCAGTGACCTTTGAGATGATGATTCCATTTATCTTGCATGTGTGGATATGTTGTTAGTCTTCAATGTGACAATGACATTTATGATAATCCTATTGGCACATTCTTACTTTGGAGGATCATGCATACATATAGGGATTTGCACATAAGGATGTGATGCATAGTTAAGATCTTGCACAAACACACATGGATATAGTTGATCGTGTCTTAGATGTTTTGAGTTGTGCTACATCGGGTGCATTTGTCAGTTCCTGTGATTGTCGACATGACCCTATGTTTTACGAAGCCACGAACAATTACCTTTGGGTAGTTTATGGATTTTGATTATGTGGCTTAACATTTAGATGCACCTATGGAACATCCTAGTCTTCGTGGCGACGAAGATTCTCTTGTGATAGGATAGTTTGACATTTCGGCCACGAGTTTTGAGCTCATCGTGTGGATGTCCTTAGTGTCGGACTCACATTACAACTATCCAAATGGGCTAGTTGTTAACATTTCGGCCACCACTAGTTTTGAGCTCATCGTGTGGATGTCCTTAGTGTCGGACTCACATTACAACTGTCCAAATGGGCTAGTTGTTAACATTCCTTTCAACCCAGCAACTACTTCTACATTGGCTTTGGAGGCCTGAGATGTCTCGGACTTTGTACACTTTGGATTTCCTTTTCATCCAAGCTTGAGCATAGCAGCTTCATCCTCGACATTGATCTTCCATATTTACCATTTGACCCAGGTGATTTGACCCAGGTGATTGGAGGGCCATTCTTTTAGAGTTTGGATGATTCAGATTTCCCTTCAATCCAAGTGGTTGCATGATTAGCTTCATCATCAACACGAGAGTTTGTTATCCTTTCCATTTAACCCTGGGGGTCATACGACTCCTCGGCTTCACATTGACACTTAGTCATGATTTTTGCTTTTGTATATCGCCTTTGTACGTGTCTTTTGTGCACGACCACCCTTCAATTTTGAGGACAAAATCATTATAGGAGGGGATGGTTTGTAACAAAGCTATTTCCACTAGCACATGTACACATTGGGGTTAAGGTGCATAAGCTTTGGGCATGGGCTAGTGTAGAGGGTAAGTGGCTATATAAGTCACTTAGTAGACAACTATTATACTTTTGATACCTTTTATAACTTTTGACATATTATACAATCGACTTCTTAGAGCTTATGCCCAAGATTTCATGGCTGATTAATGATGTCCCGACGATAATGATGTCCATGACAATGATGTGAACTCATACCATGGCGATCTAATGAAGGGTAAAAGTAGTAGGAATAACCCATGGTTGCATGTAAACACTACCCCAAGTGTATACCCCAAAACATGATGCACAACACGTATGAACAGAAGCTAACAATGCATAAGGAACTCGCACCACATGTGAATAAGCCTTTAAAAAAAAACGAAAGTGCTCAAATCAAATGCTAAATCACCTAGGATATGAAGCACATGTGAAAAACCTCCACAAAATACAAGGCGTATAAACACCTCAATCATAGCATGGGAACAGCCGAGATAATGCAAATTTTTCGTCTATAAATAAGGATGATGATAGAAATGGGAAAAAATGTGAGATGGACAAAGCAAGGCTAGATAGTGTGGCCAAAGTGTAAATGGTGGGGGCATGCCCCAATGCTTGAAGTGGCCAAAAAGGATAGAAAAGAGGGAAAGTGTGAAAGGTAGACAGACCCTAAAAAGAAGTGTCCCCTTCTTTCTTTTATCTCTCATTTTTCCTCCTCCTCCTCATACTAGTGTTGCCTCTCTCCCTCCAAGTCTTGTAGAGTCTTGCAAAAACAAGGTGATGAAGCTTAATGATATGCTTTCCCCCCCCCCCCCCCCCCCCCCACTAAGTCTTGTAGAGCCTTGCAAACCAGCCGATGAAGCTCAATATTATATATATATATTTTTTCTCTCTCTATTTGGTGCTCTGCTACACTTACTTCATGCATCCATGTGATGGTCTATGCTGCTCATGTGATGGTCTGTTTTTTAGTAGCCAACTCAATAATCCGAGTAGAGGAAGGTTCTCTCAAAAACTAATAAGTTGTGGTCGAGATGGTGGCATCATGCAGCAAACAAAAAGGAGCTTTCTCTCCATAATAGATGAGGGAGGCGAGCCTAACGAGCGGCTCGAATAGTAGGGCTTTCTTGAGAAGCTCTCATGATAGCTAGCACGTGAGCTAGCAAGCCTACGTAAAGTAGCCATCGTGGTGGCAGCAGATAGAGAGAGAAAAGCTGTTACTATAAACAATTAGGCAGGGACAATAATATGCAGTAACATCGTCTCAAGCGTTTCCTAGGAAGACACATCTCTCAGTACAAGCAACAACAAAGCTTCCAAAGCAAAACTCCACAGCTCAAAGGAGCTCCTGAGGCAGCACAACTGCCGGTGGAAATTAGCAGCGTGTGTGGTAGTGTGCAGATTCTTGACTGAGCACAAACAATATCTTTAGCTTAGGCAGAAAGAAAACCAGGTACAACAACAACAATGGTGGAGCTTCCCAACTAGGCAAGCTACAACAATGGCAGCACTTGTTTTCTCGACGACATTAATAATCAACAAGCATTAAATTTTATGGTTGAGGAAAACCCTAAGGTGCAGAAGGGAAAGGGCTTTAAAAATGGCCTTGTTCATATGGGAAATAAAATCCTAATATACATGGGCCCATTTACATGTATTTAGCAAGGACATCATCATCAGCATGTTCATCTTGTGCAACATTGACATCAACAAAATATCAAAAATTTGTAGCCTTTGTAAATGATGCGAATATGAGAGCAAGCAGAGAATCAACCACCACATTGAGTCAAAAAGTGATGTAATTCTGTGGCCAAATGAGCATGTGTGGAATGAGTGTGTATATGTGAGAGCAAAAAAAGAGCTCTCGAGAAAGTAAAGGAACACAACCATTGACCAAGCACAAACCCTCTGAGTCTGAAGCAGAGAACAAGCCAATAAACCCAGCGTGATGGAAGAGTCGAGTTCATCTTTTAAGAGCGTAGACTAAAGAAGCTTCATTTTTTTTTTTTGCTATGAGCTGCACCAACATAAAGAGGGAGAAGAAGACTAAATAAGCTTTGTTTTTTTGCTTTGAGCTACACCAGCATGAAGAAAGAGAAGAAGAATAAGGTCTATCTTAACTAAGAACGAGGGCATGCAAACAAAACTAATTTAAATAGAAGTCGATGCATGTAAGCAAAGAATAAGCCCCATGAAGTCAATGATCATGTTGTGCACCATTATTAAGCTTAAGAGCTCTAGGTTATTGCTAGCCATAGCTATCATTTAGAGAGAGAGTAGCCTGAGATGTTTATACTATGTGCCATCATTGAGCTTATGAGCTCTAGGCTATTGCTAGCCATAGCTCATTGCTGGCCATAGCTCTTGTTTAGAGAGAAAGTAGCCCCAACCCTTCTCGTGATCATGTTTTAATGAAGTCACAATGACCATGAGCATCAATGACAATACAATAATACTTGGTGGTTCTCGAATTTCCAAAGAGAAATATCAATGATAATACCTCACTCTTGCTCAGCCTTGAGCTTAAGACCTAGACATACTTGAAAAATTACTTGTTCATCTTAGCAGCTTCTTTCCCAAACAACATCACATGATGCTGGTCAATACCACACTATCTTCTAAGACAACAGGTAGTGTAAAGTTTTTTAAAAAAAGAAGAAGCTTTGTCGAGTTCATCTCTTAAGAGCGTAGACTAAAGAAGCTTCATTTTTTTTTTGCTATGAGCTGCACTAACATAAAGAGGGAGAAGAAGACTAAATAAGCTTTGTTTTTTTGCTCTGAGCTACACCAGCATGAAGAAGGAGAAGAAGAATAAGGTCTATTTTAACTAAGAACGAGGGCATGCAAACAAAACTAATTTAACTAGAAGTCGATGCATGTAAGCAAAGAATAAGCCCCATGAAGTCAATGATCATGTTGTGCGCCATTATTAAGCTTAAGAGCTCTAGGTTATTGCTAGCCATAGCTATCATTAGCCTGAGATGTTTATACTATGTGCCATCATTGAGCTTATGAGCTCTAGGCTATTGCTGGCCATAGCTCTAGAGCTATTGCTGGCCATAGCTCTAGGCTATTGCTGGCCATAGCTCTTGTTTAGAGAGAAAGTAGCCCCAAACATTCTAGTGATCATGTTTTAATGAAGTCACAATGACCATGAGCATCAATGACAATACAATAATACTTGGTGGTTCTCAAATTTCCAAAGAGAAATATCAATGATGATACCTCACTCTTGCTCAGCCTTGAGCTTATCTAAGACATACTTGAAAAATTACTTGTTCATCTTAGCAGCTTCTTTCCCAAACAACCCAATCACATGCTGGTCAATACCACTCTATCTTCTAAGACACGTCGAGTTCATCTCTTAACAGTGTAGACTAAAGAAGCTTCTTTTTTTTTGCTATGAGCTACACCAACATAAAGAGGGAGAAGAAGACTAAACAAGCTTTGTTTTTTTGCTCTATGCTGCCCTAGTGCATGAAGAGGGAGAAGAAGATTAAATAAGCTTTGTTTTTTTGCTCTGAGCTGCACCAGCATGAAGAAGGAGAAGAAGAATAAACAAGCTTCATTTTTTTTGTTTTGAGCTACACCAACATGAAGAAGAAGAAGAAGACTAAACAAGCTTCCTTTTTTTGTAATTTGAAAACCTTAGGGTTTAACTTTTTTTTGAACCTTTTCATAATTCGACCTTTCACACCTTACTTTTTTTTCACACTCTCCTAAACCCTAGTCATTAGCCACTTCACACACATATCTCTAGCCCAAAACTTTCTCCATTTATATCCTTGTTAAAAATTTGGTCTTTCATGCCTTGCCCACAATAGATTGGACCATTTACTCACACTTAACCCCACTCCCTTATCCTTCAATACCTCCTCTACACTAATCTTGGTAAGAGGTTAACCGCTCACACATAGGTTAGCCTTTGTTATGTGGCATGAGGGTTTATCCTTGCACTTAGGACTTGTTCACAGGTGTGTGGTGGGGTTGTACGGTTGAGAAAATTTTGTGGTGGCATTTACACATTTCGGGTGTTTTGTGAGGGATGCTCACATGTAGTGTGTGTTTTTTGTATCATAGTGGTTGACCCCATGATGCCTTGGGTCTATTAATAGCCTTGTTCACGTGTTTTGAGAATTGTGGTGTGTTCACATATGTTGAGATTACATAGGGTGTTTACACTCTTGGGATTGGTTCACGTGTGAGTGCATTTTTGTGACATGTTGAGGTGGTTTCATGCACATTGGTGCAATGTTTAGCCCTTGTTCACATGTGGTGTGAGTTCTTTGTGCATAGCTATCCTTTTTCACATGCTTAAACCATTGTGGGAACTTTAAGTGTTTGTTAGCCATGGAATATTATTTCTACGCCTCCTATAATCAACATGCTACCCACCATCATCGACATCAACATTGCTTTGACTCTCATTGATTTCGATCGTATCAGATCCGCTCATGCACTATTATCATGGCTATGTGCTCGCTATGTCAACTTGCCATTTTGTGTCTTGGGCCACATTTCGCTTGTTGAGTTCACACATATCTTTGGCAGATCCTCATTCATCGACTTCATGCTATGATGAGGTAGGATACTCATGCCATTGTTGGATGTTCAAGCTTGCAGGTTTGTTACCTAGTCACTTAAGGCATTCTTTCTATGAGGTGGATATATGTGCCTGATGGGCCAGATGGTATATATGTGCCTGATGGGCCAGATAGTCTACACACGATGAATTCATCGACTCATTGCTTGGTTATACCTCGACACATATGGTTTGGCATTGTTTGCATGGGACGAGTCTTCTTTTAGGGTGACTTATATGAGTGTCCTACACTATTGCGCCACCATGATTATGTTTGTGATGGTGTACACTACATCAACATGGATCTAAATGTACAATATACTCATACACATGATGATGTATTGCACATACACATATGATGATATTGATGTATCACACACAAGTTCACACGATGATATACATGCACATGATGATAGTGATACATATGCACATGATGAACATGGACACATATGAAGATGATGATGTATGTGATAGTGATGGTGTGAGCTAGATTATGTGAACATGATCTCAAGGATAGGGATGGCATTGAGCATTATGAGTGTTGATACACCTAGGCCTATACCTACCTTCTTGGGGAGCATAGGGATGCATTTGATGATCATGTGGACTAGCATTCAATTAGTGAAACATATCACTCTATTACTAGCTCTCATAGCTTAGCCTGGTAGAATTTGTGTGGGTATACTACATGTATTTGAGCAGTCATGCATTGAGCATGAGGGTAGGATGACTTTACAGAGGAGGTGAGACCCTGTAGGGGAGGAAAGATTAAATATATGGATCTAGAGAGTTTTGCATTTGACTTAGACATTTTCTTAGATCTAGTGTTGATGGAGATAGACCATACTTATGATAATGACTTCAGGGACCGTGGGGTCTCCATGGTTAATGATTTTGTGGGTGATTCCACTTATCACTCATATGTGGATACACTATCCATCTTCAATGACAACGATGATGCTTATGGTGATTCTATTGATCATGTTTTTACTTTGGAGCATTACACACACATAGAGGGATTTGTACATGAGGCTTTGGTGCTGCATGGTTTGGATCGTGTGCCCATACACACATTAATATAGTGGATGACGGTATTCGTTCACAATTATTCTTGTATGATGTTGACCATGAGATATATTCCTTTGGCTTTCATTGATTATCTATTTTCTTTGGAGCTAGGAGATTCATTTTTGGGTGCATTATATGCCATTTGAGATGTATGGTAGATGATTATGTGGTACAACATTCAGATACACTTATGATACACCTGGTTTCTTGGCCTACATAGTGATTCTTTTGAGTCAAGATCTCTTGATGTTTTGACCAAGGGTTTTGAGCTTTCTCGGTGGATACTTTGGGTTCTGCATTTGCATTATAATTACAAGGTTGAGCTAGTGAGCTTTCCCTCGGGTTTGAGCTTTTCTTTTAACTTAGGAGCTACTATTACATCGGCATCAAGAGTTCATGATATTTACCATGCTTATCCATTTGATCCTGGAGGAGCAGGGGATGGTTTATAGTGAAGCAAAAACTTAGGGTGCATATACATGTGGATATGGGTCTAGGCACATGTGCTTAGGAAATTTTTGTACATATGGGATTAGGGCACATGTGGCCTTGGGAATATAAAAGGCACATGTCCTATGTACTTTGTACCTCTGGATTACCTTCTAATCTCTTTTGGCATTTTGGTGCTTTAGACAATCTTGGAGGCACTTAAGCACTATTTATGTGATTATTATCTTAATTATATGCAAGCCTTCATGGTGATTTCCCATATCTCAGGTTCATTTTAGTAGAAATAAGGGAAAACATTGGGACATATGAGTTTTTTACCCTAATCATTACCTTGTTAATCCAGGAAAGCAAGACCACCCAAGAATTGAGGAAAATTTAAGGATACAAGCTTGAAGTGGTTGCTTGTACATCGATAATTTCATGTGTGTTCCTAGGGAAGGTGAATTCAGGAAGAGGATTTTGATTGAGGCTCATGATAGCCTAATTACAAGACATCCTCGTTATATAAAGACTTTCATGGAAATTAAGAGTAGTTTCTTTTGGCCAAGATTAAAGAAAGATGTATGTACTTCAGCATGTCCATCTCAATGCCTTACATGCTAGAGAATTAAGGCCAAGATTAAAGAAAGGTGTCCTTCAATATGTCCGTCTCAATGTCTTACTACAGACTAGAGAATTAAGGACATGATTAAAGAAGGATGTACTTAAACATGTCCGTCTCGATGCCTTACATGCTAGAGAATTAAGGCCAAAAGTGTAAAAAGGCCTTGAAAATTGAATCCCATAGATATTTTGTAAATAAAGTGGTACTACATAAGCATGGATTTTGTAAATAAAGTGGTACTACATAAGCATGGATTTTATTGCCGGGCGTACCATTAGTAAGTGTAGGGTATGGCTCCATTCGGGGTGGTTGATAGCTAATTAAATTAACACATCTGAACCTAGTGAACCTTTATCAGCTGGGATGTTGCCAAAGTTTTTCTATGAGAGATATTCCAACTTCATGGATTACCTTACAAAATAATAAGTGATAGGGATGCCAAGTTTACCTCTCAATTTTGGATGGCATTTTTTGAAGCAATGGGGACTTCTCTTGATCTTAGTGTAGGTTACCACTCAAGATTGATGGCTAAACTAAAAGAGTTAACCAAGTTATAGGATATATTCTTCATGCTTTTTGTGATCGTGAGCCAAAAAAATGGGTAAGCTATATGTATCTAGTGGAATTTGCATACATTCCCTCTCGTCACCGTAGCATTGGTAGAAGTCTGTTAAGGCATTGTACGAGCAAGAATGTCTTACACCCTTGAATTAGTATGATCCATTAAACAAAGTAGAGTTTTTTAAGCAAATGCTCAATGAAATGGATCATCAAATGATGCAGTCTATAAGGAAGCATATAAAGGTTGTTCAAGAAAGAAAGAAGCAGTATGCTGATTTGAAGAGATCCATCAGATGAGTATAAAGAAGCAGTATGCTGATATGAAGAGATCCATCAGATGAGTATAAAGAAGCAGTATGCTGATATGAAGAGATCCAATGATGAGTTTAAAGGATATATGTTTTTTTTGTATGACCCAAGAAGAGTTCTCTCTCATTGAGAAAGTATAAGAAGTTATCACCTAGATATTATGGTCCATATGTGGTTATGCGAAAGGTCAGAGATCAAGCCTATAAACTTCTTCTTCCTCCACATCTTCAAATCCACAATGTCTTTCACACCAGCTTATTGAAGAAGTATGTCCCAGATCCTATACATATCGTAGAGGAAGATCAAATAATAATGGTTGTGCGAGAATAAGTGAAATTGGAACCATAAGAAGTCTTGGCCATTAGGTAAAAGCCTATGAGGAATAGGATATTGAAGTAATACTTAGTCAAGTGGAAATTCCTCCCAATAGAAGACACATGACATGGGAGAAAGAGGAAGATGTAGTAAAAGACCATTTTGTGAGGTGAGGGCATCTTGATTCTTGTAAGATCCCTCTTACTCAAGTATTATTTTGACAAAGTAAAATTAATATAAACTTCATCCAGGAGAGAGAAAATGTGCAAAATAATGTGTTTACACTCTAAATGTGTAAATTTCATTTCGGAGAGAGAAAATAAGTTTACATTGCAAAATATGTGAACCCTGATTAGAAATCTAATAAATAACTATATTGCTTTAGAAAAATCATTTTTTTGTAAAAATACCAGGATTTATATGCATAGAGATCATAATAATAATAATACTACTATAGTGAAAAATAGCAAGAAGATATGAAAAATAATATTAAAACTTGTGTAGATGGTGCCCAAGTCAAATACATGATAAACTATGCATTTGAAGGGTCAAGTAAAGACAAGGTCAAGGATATATTAAATCCCTATAAATGCTTTTAGATTTTCAAGATGGTTTCATTAGATTTTCGACCCAAATTCTCAATGGAGGCATAATTTTAGAGAGAGAAAGTCTCAATTAAGCTCTAATAAAGAGATTTAGAGTACGTTATTTAAAAAGTAGGATTATATCTTTGAAATAAATTTAGAGAACCTTAAAAAGAATAAATTCAATGAATTTAGTAGTAAATTTGCCTTGATAAATCAAAGCCTTAATTTTAACGAGCTCCCCATTCCATCCTACTCCATCAATCAGCTTACTCCATCAAGCCTTGAATCAGCTTACTTTTACCCATGCTTTAGTGAGCCTAGTTTCTAAACATTTTTTAGCCTTAAACACTATATTTTCTTGGGACTTAAAATTATGCTTGCTTAATTCATCATCTAAACCCTGCTTAATTCATCTAAACCCTTGGAAACCAACTCACTAGGTTGGGATTAATCCATCTCAACACTTGGAAGCCAACTCACTAGGCTTGGATTAATCCAACTAAACACTTGGAAACCAACTCACTAGGCTTGGATTAATCTATCTAAACACTTGGAAACCAAGTCACTAGGCTTGGATTAATCCCCTTCATTGTTATTGCTTTAGACTTTACCAAACTATGTTTACGAGTTCTCGGTGGGGCTTACCTTGTTTCATTTGTCTTTACCATGTTTCCATGGCATAGGCTTCTTTTTTTATGGCCCATGTCAATCTCCTCATTTGATCCACGCTAAGGCCTTCTTAGGACCTACACATTTGGAGCCACTTGGAGCTAGCTTGAGGATATGCTCATGCCTTAGTCAACTAGTCCTTGGATTTTAGTCTAATCTTTGCCTAGATTACCACTTAAGACCTTGATCTCCTTGCTATTGGTGTAACTTCCTTGATTTTTCCCTTGGGACCCCTTTGATGAGCTAAGTTCATCACCCAACGTGTCCTTCAATTGTTGGGTTGTACTGCCCATTGCATGACCCTCCATAGCCTCATTTACATGAGCTTTAGTTAATTGCTTCTTTGAAACTTGTCTCCTTTAGTTTCTTTATTTGATTTAACTCCATATCCTAAGTTACAATTGTACTTTATGATCCGTTGCATAGTAGCCACAATACTCTTCTACATAAGCATCATGTAGCACCCAGGTATCCTACTTAACATCTTGGAAATGTGGAGTACCTTGATGTTACTTCTTTAGTTAATTGCTTCTTTGAAACTCATACTCCTTTAGTTTCTTTCTTTGATTTGACTCCATCTCCTAAGTTGCAATTGTACTTTATGATCCCTTACATAGTAGCCACAATTCTCTTGCTACATACGCATCATGTAGCACCTAGCATTGGAAAATTTAGACCCCTCCTTTGGCTTGATATTGGGCTTCTATATTAAGAGGATAAAAACATGAATTGTGCGAGAAGAGAATACTTACAAGAAATAGGATTTTAAACAGCATAAATTTTTTAGAATAGAGATAGAGAACAATACTATGATACAATAGATGGCACATCCCCTCATCTGTGTGCTCCTGTGAAGGGAACTTTGATGGTTGATATAGAACTTCTAAGATTCCACAACACAAGGGCCTTCTCTAGAAGTCCCACAAGCTTCCCTTCTTGCATCACCAAAGGTCACATCACAAGATAAAGGCAAGGTTGCACTTGACAAAGATGCAAAGGCCAAAGACATACAACAATTTATGTGACACGATGCACTAGTTGCAAATGGTGAAGGTTTTTCCACCCAATAAAATTGTGAGAAAGCTATCCAAGAGGTAAGGCAAGATGCCTAACTTAGATGGTGGCATTGTCATGAGTTGCTAGAGAACACAACATGACATGCTTGTCATGGCTATAAAGATAGAGCAACTAGTGATTACCCAAAAACTTCTATTTACCACCCAAAGAAAATTGGTGGGCCCCCTTAAGGAGAATCATGATGCTACCATTTTGTAATACATAAGCTTACTAGGCCCTTAGCAAATCAAATTAATTAAGATCAACTTGTATAAGGTCAATGGAAAGGAGCATAGGATTAAGACACAATGTATACAAAGAGAGTTAGAGGCCTCTTACATTATAGTGAGCACAAAAGCATATACATTGTAGCTACACAAAGAATGTACACAAAGCATAGACAATGTAGCTCTATAAGACATAAGATGCAAGGTACATTCCTCAAAGAGGACATAGCCAAGTCCTACGCAAGGACACTAAGCATGCCACAAGGAATGCCAAAATTGAAAAAAATAGCTCTATAAGACATAAGATGCAAGGTACATTCCTCAAAGAAGACATAGCCAAGTCCTGCGCAAGGACACTAAGCATGCCACAAGGAATGCCAAAATTTAAAAAAAAGGATGGAAGCTCTCCAAGTTAAGGATGCACATAACTTGTAGGAGCCATTATATTGACTCCTACCCTATCTTTCAATATTACCCCATTCCTATTGCTCTAGACCTAAAGTTGTGGAACTCATTCATTTGTTAATAGGGACTTGGTGACTTCAATAAGGAATATATTGTTTGAATTTCAAGTTGCCTTTCTCCACTAGATTAAAGATTACAAGTAATTTTTAATAGTTATCCCAAGGTAGTATCTACTAATGAGTTTTGCAAGAATTATTCTATTTTTTTCATGGAAGCCTTATTTTATGGCTGTTTTAAGTAGTTTTTTTGCCTTTTCATCCACCTTGATTTTCTTGGCCCTTTAAAAAAACATTTTCCTTTTTTTCTTCCTATCTCCTACACATCCATATAAAGGCTAATGCAAACGAGCATAGGCATGATGTGAATTTTCAAGAAGGAGACTATGTACTCTTGAAGCTACTAAAGAGCCACCATAACACTTTGAAGGGTTCCAATAACACTAAGTTTTCTCTTAGGTACTATGGTCCATACCTAGTACTCAAAAGGGTTAGTGATTTGGCCTAGAAGCTTGACCTTCCTTCTTCTATTAGAATCTATAATGTATTCCATGCATCTAATTTAAAGAAATATGTTGTTTTTATACCTCAAGAGGTGGAAGAGCTTCCACTTATGGATGAAGAGGGAGAAATCATTTATGACCAGAGAGGATTGTGGAAAGGACAAGAGAGTTTAGGAATAGAAGCATAGAGGAGTTCCTCATGAAATGGAAGCATTTACCCTTTGATAAAGCTACATGGCAACCACTTTTCTATGTGCAACAACAAGGTATATCTATGGAGGATTTTTCTTGACCATGGGGGATGATTTTTTCTTATATAGGGAGATATACAATTTGAAATTTTGTGGACAAATTTTGCAGTAGAGCACATGCATATTTGGGAGTCTTTTCTCTATCTTAATGGATTCCAATGGCTATTATGATAAAGACTTATGATGTGGGGATATTTTGACATTTCAAGGTGTTTTCATGAAATAATTGCAAGGTTTGGGAGGGAGGATTGGTTTTGGAGGTTGTCAATGGCCTAAGTACATAAGATTGGTAAAGTTGGCAGTATATGGGAGACAATCAATGTTAAGAGGATGTATGTTGGTTCCAATGCATGGAAAGCTGGTGATACGTGGGAGACAATCGATGGTGAGAGTACGTATGTCGGTGCCAGTGCATGTGTTTCAGCTAAAACAACAACTAAGGGTTCATAATGCATGTGCGTAAATGATGTAAGCAGCTACCTACTTATATGTATCATAAAATGAAACATCATGCAGTGCAAGTAAGAGTTGAATATAGGCAAGGATTTGTAATGTCAAGGCTCTAACTAAAGTGTATATTGTGTACATGTTGGTGTTCACTTGGGGCATATATGCAAAACTAAGAAAGTTATGGCTAGTATGATTCTCATGAATGAAGGAGAAGAAGCCAAGGATTCTCATAAGAATGACATAAGCCCTTGCTTCTTAACTTCAATATTTGGACCATCCATTCTTTGAGTCTTGTTAAAGTTTTGTGAAGGCTCAACCATGAGACATGTGATGCATTCTTCTCCACATTGGGTTATCTTGGTGTGCTAAAGACCTATGACAAAGTGAGCAAGAGTTTCTTTTGGAAATACATGTAGCGAGATGTCAACAAGATTGTGATGGAATGTTCTTCATGTCAAATGAACAAGGATAGTCATCAACCACCCCCAGTGGTCTAGTTTATTCTTTATCCATTTTCTTGGAAAATTCTTATCCAAATACATAACAAATCTCCCAAAAATCAAAATCAAGGCTTTGATATACCAATTGTAGTGAAGAATCACTAATGCAAAACTTGAAAGATAAGATATGGGAAATCACCCCATGAAAGCTTGCACGTAGTCAAGGAGATAATCACATATAAGGCCATGATGCCTAAGTGATTTAGCTTCCCACCAAGAGGATGGAAATAGCCTTCTAGAAGCCTATAGTATGAAAGCCAAGACTCCAAGATTGTCCAAAAGATAGAATATCCAAAGATAGCCATAATGGCCCATAAGCCCCCTTCATTACTTGAGCCCACCATGACCATAATCCCTAAATATAACTAATGAAGTTGCTACTTTATTACAAATTTATAGTGAAGAATCACTAATGCAAAACTTAAAAGCTAAGATATGGGAGATTACCATGAAAGCTTGCATGTAGTTAGGGAGATAATCACATACAAAGCCATGATGCCTAAGTGACCCAGCCTCTCGCCCAAGAGGATGGCAAAAGCCTTCCATAAGCCCAAAGTATGAAAGCCAAAGGCTCCAAAATTATCCAAAAAGATAGAATGTTCAAAGATAGCCATGATAGCCCATGAGTCCCATTTATACTTGATTCCATGACTATAATCACTAATCTCACTAATGAAGTTATTCCTTCATTAAACTATCCCTTCCCAAAGATTTAAACCTCAAAATCTATCATTTATACAATTATACATCAATGAGAAGTGAGGGTTCCATTGTGTCCATATAATCTACCATAAAAATAGATGGAAAGATCTTTAAAAGTAACCAAATCGATGTAGAACTAGATTCTCCAAGTATGAGAAAAGAAATGTTCTTGGTCTTCCATATGTTCCCATGAATAAAGAAATGTTTTACATGGATAACATAGTCAATGTAGAACTAGATCCTCCAAGTATTAGAAAAGAAATGTCATTGGTCTTCCGCATGTTCCCATGAATAAAGCTTCCAAAGAAATGATTGAGTGAGTCTTGAATTCAAGCCTAGAAAACTTCAGCCACAAACTTTGACTATCCAATGAAGCTTCAATAACCATCACTCCACACGTAGGAAACTATCATGATATCCATGTCATAGTTGAAGAGTCACAAGAGGACCATTCATTCGTAAAAGTGGACAAAAAATTTCCATTTGATCCTGGTGTGGTGAGGATGATGGACACATTGTGGTCGACATGATATTCCAAAAGTTTGAAATTCCTGAATTTTTAGCATATGTATGCTCTATATCTCAAGAGCTAAGGGCAGGTTGCAAGGGCCCAAGTACCCTAAGATTGGTGGGATCCATCAACAGTTACTCACATGTTAGTGGATTCAGAGAGAGCCCATAGCTTTGTCAATTCTAAATCTCTTAACTCTCTCAAGCTCACTCCAACGGAGCTATCCATAACCTTCCAAGCACAAGTGGCCAATGGAAAAAAAGAAGAAACTAGGATGGCATGCCGTTCTACCAAGGTGGCTTTATCCTCTTCATATAATTGGAAGGGTGATCTAGTGGGATTAGACATTGGGTCCTATTGATGTGATAATGGGTTGTGATTGGTTGTCATCACTTGTTTTGTGACTTCCCTATTAACCTTCACAAGGGATCATGAGCTTTAAACACATCATGGACAGAAAGTAGTACTTGCTTCTGGAAATCATTCAAAGGAGCCGTCTTTGATCACTCCAAAACAACTAAAAGAGAAGCTAAGACTATTGGCACTATCTATGTGTTGCATTTTGCAAAAAGGGATGGAAAGTAGTGGATAGCACATATACAAAGACATGGCAACCCTTCTTCATAATTATGAATACATTTTTTAAGTGCCAAAGAGTTTGCCACCTAAGAGGGAGATTGATCATGCCATTGTACTTGAACCAAATGCAAAGGCCATCAATAAGCCTCCCTATCGATTGTCCAAGGTGGAAACACAAGAAGTGGCAAAGCAAGTGCAAGATTTAATTTCCATGGGTCTTATTCAACCCTCATAATATCCATTTACTTCTCCCATTCTATTGGTGAAGAAGAAGGATGGGTCTTTTTGCATGTGCATTATGATTATCATGACTTAAATAAGATCACCCCATCAAGAATAGGTACCCTATTTCATGTATTGATAATCTCTTAGATGAGCTCAAGGGAGAAAAATTATTCATTTGAGATTGGAATATCATTAAATAAGGATGAGGAGGGTGATGAAGAGAAGAATACATTTAGAACCAAAAGGGGATTGTTTCATTTTAGGACAGAAACAATCCCCTTTGGTCTAACAAATGCACAAGCCACTTTCTAAGTATTGATGAATAGAGTATTGGTTCCTTTTCTATTCAACTTTGTGTTAGTGTTCTTTGATGACATACTAATATATAGTAAGAACAAGGAGAAGCATCTAACAAATGCACAAGCCACTTTCTAAGTATTGATGAATAGAGTATTGGTTCCTTTTCTATTCAACTTTGTGTTAGTGTTCTTTGATGACATACTAATATATAGTATTGATGAATAGAGTATTGGTTCCTTTTCTATTCAACTTTGTGTTAGTGTTCTTTGATGACATACTAATATATAGTAAGAACAAGGAGAAGCATTTATTTCATGTGAAGCAAGTGTTTGAGCTGATGAGAAAACGTAAGCTTTTTGCAAAAGAGAGCAAATCCACATTCATTGTCAATGAAGTGGAGTATCTTGGGCATTTGGTGGGAGAGAATGGCATAAGGGTGGATCCAAATAATGTGACATGTATCAAAGATTGACCAAGACCAAGTAAATCTACTCAATTAAGAAGGTTTTTGGGATTATCTTCTCTATAGGACATTTATGGAGCACTATGCATCAATAGTGGCACCTCTAGATCTTCTCAAGAGGGAAGATTTCTTTTAGGATTTCATTGCCAACAAAAGTTTTAATGAACTCAAATCTCTACTTACATTGGCCCCCATTCTTGTTTGCCCTGATTTTTCATCAAAGACTTTCTATGTTAGAGTGAATGCAAGTGGAAGAGGACTTAGGATTGTTTTATACGAAGAGCATGGAGTCATTGCATATGAGAATAGAAATCTTATCGACAAGGAGATGGGATTTTATGTTTATGAGCAAGAGATGCCTGCTATCCTTTATGCCATCAAGAAGTGGCATCATTACCTCTATGGTACCCATTTCAAGGTGAGAAGTGAACATAGAGTGCTGAAATTTTACCTATCCCAACCAAACCTCATGATTTTGAGATATCATACACACCGAGAAAGGACAATGTGCTAGCATTCAAGGATTTGGGCTTGCACTATGACATCAATCATGGAGGTTTAAAGTGATTGGATTAAAGGAATTCAAGAGGAATATCTTTTAAATGAGGATGATGCGATATTTATAAGAAATCATAGAAAGGTAATCATGAAGATATCCCTCATTACAAGCTTCACAATAATGTCTTATGGTAGACGTATAAAGTGTATCTTGTTTCCACTTCATTATACATACCTAAAGGTGCTTCATGAGATGCATTCTTCTCCACTTGTGTGTCATCTTGGTGTGCTAAAGATCTATGACATGAATTGATGGTTATTCTTCATTGGATAGTCAAAGCTTATGGGTTGATGAAGTTTTCTAGTCTTGAATTCAAGGCTCACTTAATCATTTCTTTAAAAGCTTTATTCATGGGACCATATTGAAGACTAAGGACATTTCGTTTCTCATACTTGGAGGATCTAGTTCTACATCGACTATGTTATTGGCATGGCTACTTTTGGAGATCTTTCCATCTATTTTTATGGTCTTATGGATATGATAGAACCTTCACTTCTCATTGATGTATAATATTATTGGCATCGACTATGTTATTAGCATGGCTACTTTTGGAGATCTTTCCATCTATTTTTATGGTCTTATGGATATGATGGAACCTTCACTTCTCATTGATGTATAATATTATAAATGATAGATTTTGAGGTCAAAATATTTGAGAAGGGATGATTTGTAATGAAGTAGCAACTTCATTAGCTAGATTTAACGATTATGTTCATGGGCTCAAGCATAAAAGGGGACTCATGGGCCATTATGGCTACTTTAGACATTCTATCTTTTGGATAATTTTGGAGCCTTTGGCTTTCGGACTTTGGGACTATGGAAGGCTATTTTCATCCTCTTGG
Source organism: Cibotium barometz (assembly GCF_041138505.1). Taxonomy (NCBI): domain Eukaryota; kingdom Viridiplantae; phylum Streptophyta; class Polypodiopsida; order Cyatheales; family Cibotiaceae; genus Cibotium; species Cibotium barometz. The sequence goes on along the minus strand of NC_141064.1, from coordinate 1,480,146 downwards.
TGAGAGGCTAAATCACTTGGGCATCATGGCCTTATATGTGATTATCACCCTCGGATAGGTCACAGTATTAAAAAAATTATATATCTTAATGGATTCTTATGGCTATTATGATGGAGACTTATGATGTGGGGATGTTTTGACATTATGTATAACTCATTTGCAGCCCATTTCAAGGTGCTTTCATGAAGGAATTACAAGGGCTTTCAACTATGACATGTATGTCATGATAGTTTCCTACACGTGGATTGATGATTACTCTTCATTGGATAGTCAAAGCTTATGGGCTGGAGCATGTATGTCATGATATTTTTGTACACGTGGATTAATATCAGGCTATTCTTCATTGGATAGTAAAAGCTTATGGGTTGATGTTTTCTAGGCTTGAATTCAAGGCTCACTCAATCATTTCTTTGGAGCCTTTATTTGTGAGACCATACGGCAAACCAAGGACATTTCATTTCTCATACTTGGAGGATCTAGTTCTACATTGACTATGTTATCGACATGGCTACTTTTGGAGATCTTGTCATCTATTATTTTAATCTTATGGACATGATGGAACCTTCACTTCTCATTGATATATAATTGTACAAATGATAGATTTTGAGGTCAAAATATTTGGGAAGGGATGGTTTGTAATAAAGTAGCAACTTCATTAGTTAGATTTAGGGATTATGGTCATGGGCTCAAGTATAAAAGGGGGCTCATGGGCCATTGAAAGATCCCTGCCCCCTTCGTGCAACAAAATCGGGGGTGCTAGTAGCGGAAGTAGCACTTCTTGCACAGGGCAGAGCCTCGCACTCGGGGCCTCGCCCATGGATATCCAGACAAGAGACTAATCCCTCGATTCTTTCAAAACCGAACTCGAAAAAAATTCCCTCGCCCAGAAAGCACGGGCGATTCTTCCAGGATAGTTTTATTCTAACGTAGTCAAGAGCCTTAACTAACCAAACTGATTCGACTGAACCCGTAAGTCACATGATCAGATCAAGGAAAAGACTTGCACTTGGATCATAGGAGACCAATGCTTTTTTCCTCATCGAGAGGCACATCCGTTGATTCTTTTTCATATAACAAAGACTATCCGGGATTTACTTCATTTATCGTACCATAACAGAATTGAGTCTCATTTTAGGGATCCATCGTTAGCCAACCGCCCAACCACTGTAGTGATAGGATCCATTTAGGAATTTGATTATGTTTTGTCCCGGGTACCAGGGAAAAGAGTTCCCAGGCCCCCTAGCCGGCACTTCAAGCAAACTTCAAGATAGTCACACCACTTACACACCCAATATGAAATTGCATGTTTCACAGATTCGGCTGTCTATAAAACAATCTTTTAATGAAACCATAGTATCACTGATCATAATCCTCCAAAATATCTGGTTGAATTCTAATTTCTAATCATTCATCGGTGTACCTATGGTATCATTGGCAACCAGAACGCTCACCACTTGTCCACTCAGGGGTCTTTTCAATAGTTCTTAGCTCATAGTACTCGGAAATATATTCACTTATAAAAATCTAGATGGACTCTCCGTTGAAGATCAGCAAGATCAACCAACAGATCAATATAAAAGAGCCATGGACTCATCCGTTGAGGACCAGCAAGGCCAATCAACCAGATCCATGCCCGAGTTCAGAAAACAACTCTAACTCCTTGTTCTCTTTTATTCCTCGACGCACGCGTGGGTATCTTCGGTGACCCAGAGCCCGAGCACTGTATGGTCAACACCCTCTAGGATCCTTCGCAGGTCACCTAGCGCTTCACTCATAGGCCGCTTCCTTGGTCCCTCATCCACCGTACCGGAAGCTCACCATTTAAATCGAACACCGAGGCTGGTCAAGACCTCGGCCAACCTTGCTCACGAGACATCCTCCATTGACTCCCCGTCAGCTGTTGCAACTTTATCACTTAGGTCTCCACCACAACCTCATTCACAAGATGGTCAAAATGCTTTCCCAGCATTCTTGACATAAAACAGTCATTCAAAAAGAGGTCATAAATGCAGTTTCTAACGAACTGTCATCTTTCCACATTGTTCCACATCATTTCTTGTTATTTCACATTCTTCTACGTCAATTCACATTGCTTAATCCACATTCAATCATATGTATTTCCATCGTCCTTCATCCATTCTCATCCAATCACATCATATTACATCTCATCACGTCTATCCACATCTATCCTCATCACATCTCATCCATTCTCATCTACCCATATCCACATCACATCCATTCACATCACATCTCATCCATTCACATCTATTCCGATTCACATCACATCACATCCATTCACGTCACATCTCATCCATTCATATCTATCCCGATTCACATTACATCACATCCATTCACATCTATCCCGATTCACATCACATCACATCACATCTCATCCATTTACATCTATCCCGATTCACATCACATCACATCCATTCACATCTATCCCAATTCACATCACATCACATCCATTTACATCACATCTCATCCCAATTCACATCACATCACATCCATTTACATCACATCTCATCCATTCACATCTATCCCGATTCACGTCACATCACATCACATCCATTCACATCTATCCCGATTCACATCACATCACATCCATTCACATCTATCCTGATTCACATCACATCACATCACATCCATTCTCATCACATCTCATCCATTTACATCTATCCCGATTCACATCAGATCACATCCATTCACATTATATCTCATCCATTCACATCCATCACATTCATTGTATCCCCATCCTATCACATACATTCTATCCACATTACATCACATCCACATCTATCCACATCATATCTCATTCATTCCATCTCATTCATCCACATTCATCCATCCATTCATATTCACATCCACATACATTCACATCACATCACATTCACATCCACATCCCTTTATATCACATCACATCTCATCCATATCCACATCCACATCCACATCCATTTACATCACGTCACATCTTATCACATCCACATCCACATTCATTTGCATCACACCACATCTTATCACATCCATATCCACATCCATTTACATCACATCACATCCTATCACATCCACATCCGTATACACCTCCATTTACATCACATCACATCTTATCACATCCACATCCACATCCATTTACATCACATCATCACATCCTTTCACATATCCTCACATCTCATTCTCATCTCTTCATTCACATCCACATCCACATCCATTTACATCACCTCACATCCACTCACATCTTATCACATCGCATTCACATCTTATTCATATCTATTCACATTTAGTAACATTTTTTATTGTCGATACCGATGGGACTTTTCTAAATTTCTGCCAATTGCTTGGTCTAGTTAAAGGTACTTTTTCTCAACGGATATTTTCATATTCTTTCTCAAAATTTTCAAGTGAAATATATTCAATATTCTTCTTTTGAGTAAAAGATTCATGGGATTTATAAAAATCAATTCTACCCATATTTTCCAATAAAATTAATAATTCTCAAAATTCCACTTTTAATAAATACTCATAATTTGAATTATGCTAAAAATTTCTCTTTTTTCATTTAATTTTTTGGATCTCAAATATCATGGAAATTCCTCTTTTTGCATTTAATTGATTGAATTCCAAATGTTTTTCCATTTAATTACATGGATCTCCATTATCATGGGAATTCCTCTTTTTACATAAAAATAAAATTACCAAAAATTTCTCTTTTCTTTAATTAATTATTTATGCATAAATACTAAAAATTAGTTTCCCATGAATTTGATGAAAATCATTCTTTTAGCATAGGATGTCCAATCCTAGAATATGGTAGGAAGTCCTCTTTTAGCATTATGCATAAAAATGAGTTATGTATTAATTTCTAAAAAATTTACCATAGCTTCGCTGCTATTACTGATAATTTTTAATATTTCTAGAAAGAATAAGACTTTGTAATACAATTAGGATAGAATAACTATCCTTAGACTTAAATCTAATTTATGAAATTAAATTATAAGTTTATCATAATTTTATTAGCATAAAAGCATAAAAAGCCATTTCTTAACCTCTAGCTTAACAAGCTTAGAGATTGATTTTGAATTAAGAATTTATGAATGAGAAGCATTCATTTGCTAAAGAATTAGTCATAGGAATGACTTCTTTTGGGAGAGAGAGATATATACATAAAAAGCATTCTAATTAAGCATAAAGATTAACTTTTTTGTGATTAATTAAAACTCTTAGAGAAATCTTGATTTGCATTAAAAACAATTAATTTAAAACTTCTCAAGCTTGAGAGGGGTTCAGAAGTGAAATCATTGAGAATATAATAAAAACCCATGAATTTCTTCTTACCCTTAAGTTTAGCTTGCTTCTTTATCTTAGAAGGAAGCCCCCAACCAATCAATTGGTTTAGTATGTTGAGAAGAAAGCTCCAAGGATTGTTGAAGAGAGAGAGAAGCTCCAAACTCTCCAAAAGTAGAGAATTTTTAAGGAATAATAGAAAATATCATTATTTTAATGTAATACTGATATAGTTCACAGATGAGAATACAAAAGAATGAGGGTCTATTTATAGGTGAGGCAGGCCACTAGCTGAGTCCAACTAAGTTCTAAAAATTTTCAACTTCAGTTTGGCTGAATTTGAACAAGATTTGGACCAGTTTAGCTCCCAGTTTGATCCACGAGAGGAGAGATAAAAATATCACAATTTTTTGAATTAAAAAACCCTTCCACGCATGTGAAAAAGGCGCCTACCTCAAAGGTCTCCCTTTCCTTACCAAGGTGTCAAAAATACATCATTACTCTATAATATGCATCATTACTCTATAATATCTCTTTTTTTTTAGTAATATCTCTTAATTTTTAACTAATAAACCTTGTACTCAGTAACTCTTCATCTTATGTGAGCATTTACTCATTTTTGGGTATTTTCTTTTATTCTTTGGATTTATCTCATCCCAACACTTGGATTAATTCTATTGGTCCATAAGAACCTTAATTGGACTATAATCTAAATTTTTTTGAAAATCTAGACCCTTAAGCTAAGGTCCCTTATATTATTTTTAATTGATTCCTCTAATGCACATTGGAAAGTTCATTTTGAACTTATGTTTTCAGGGGAAACCATTTTAGACATTAGGAGGATTTTTATATCTAAAGATATCTCAATTTTGGATTATCTCTCTCTAGGCCAAAACAAGGTAAAACAAGATATTTCTTCTATTTCAGAGAGGAGAATAATTACAAGAACAGAAGGGGAGGTTCTTACACCTTTACACCTCAAAAGCTGGAGGGAGGAATCTTACAGCCATTATGGCTATCTTTGGACATTCTATCTTTTGGACAATCTTGGAGCCTTTGGCTTTTATACTTTGGGCTTATTAAGCATCATGGCCCTATTTGTGATTATATCCTTAACTACATACAAGTTTTCAAAGTTTTGTATCAGTGATTCTTCACTATAATTGCTAGTGGTTGATAGGCCTACCAAATGAGCCTACTTCATTGCTTCTAAGATCACATATGGAGCATCTCACATGTGAGAATAAGAGACTATAGAAGGCAAGCAAATGAGATTTCCATGGAAGCTTGGAAGAGGAAAACAAAAAACATGGAGAAAAAGAGCACTTTTCCCCAATTTCGGTCTTGCAAATCAAAATTTGGTCCAAATAGGGCCAAATTTGTCCTTCTGCTCAAATTTTACACAAAATCTTAGAAATTTGATTAAATGAAGAAAATTTTTGCAATCCCACCATCTCCCCCATCAACATCAAGAAAATCTAACAACATGCAAAAATTGTAGTATGCATAAAATCGAGAAAATTCCAAAATCACATGTAAATACCCATTTTCTTAGAAATTTCTACAAATGCATAACAAAACTCCCAAAAAGCAAAATCAAGGATGTGATACCAATTGTGGTGAAGAATCACTAATACAAAATTTGAAAGCTAAGATATGAAAAATCACCATGAAAACTTTCATGTAGTAGTGAAAGAGAGTTAAAATGTGTGTGTGTGTGTGTGTGTGTGTGAGAGAGAGAGAGAGAGAGAGAGAGAGAGAGAGGGGTAGAAAAGAAGATAGGGTGGTAACTCCCCCTTTCTTCTCTTCTTCTCTTCTATATGTTGCCGCTCAGTATTAGTTAATCTTCTTAATTTCAGAGAGTTAACAACATGAAGGTCTCTCCTTCACCTTCGCAACGTGTTTCTCTCGCAAGATAGGTTCTCCTTCACATTCGTTGCTGCTTACAGTTAAAAATAAAGGTATTGGAATGAGAAAAAGTGTGTTATGAATTTTTTTTTTCTTAAGCGTGGGTCACCTTTGCATCAGTGATTCTGCTAATTTCAAGCTCCCCTCGTGTCTCTTAGTCAGCAGCATGATGCAACGTACTACGACAGCTCACTTGGTACATCATCTTCGAGGTGCAACAGCTGGCTCGGTGTTGACTCTTGACGGGTCTACCCCGTGTAGCCCCTTCAAAGCTCAACCTGTCTGTGCAGAATATCTGATTTGCGCTTTAAAATTAGGTGGAGAGACAGAGACAGAGACAGAGAGAGAGAGAGAGAGAGAGAGAGAGATGGAAGAGCAACTCATCATCGCTATCCCCCTCTACCATCGCTTCACAGCACTGGATGCCGTAGGCCCCTACGAGCTTCTTCACTTGCTGCCCAATGCCGTCGTCCGATTCGTCAGCCACACCCCTGGCCTCGTCACGGCGGACAATGGAATGCTGGCCTTGCAGGCTACAGCCTCGTTCCAGGAAGTCCCACACCCGCACGTGATTGTGGTGCCGGGAGGGCCAGGCACCCTTGCGGCCACACAGGACCATGCCTTCCTCGACTGGATAAGAGAGGTATGCATAATACACATCTCTCTCTCTCTCTCTCTCTCTCTCACCCCCCCACACACACACACTCTCTCTCTCTACACATACGTTTAAACACCTTACTATGTTCTCACCTTAGGCCCACAAGACCAGTCTCTACACCACATCCGTGTGCACGGGCTCCATCGCCCTAGCGGCCGCAGGCCTCTTGGACGGCCTCAAGGCTACGACCCACTGGAACTACTACGACGCTTTGTCAAAGTTCGGAGCCGTACCGACCGAACAAAGAGTAGTGCAGCAGGTACATACTACATAGTCTCATGCTTCTTCGTATTTGTGAGATGGAATTACTGAATGTAGCTAGGGTTTGCGCATCTGTTGTTTTGATATCATGTTAAGCAGGGTAAGATCATCACCTCTGCCGGTGTCTCCTCGGGCATAGACATGGCCATTCACCTCACTACCTTACTGAGAGGTGAAGAGATGGCCAAAATGATTCAGCTGTTTGTGGAGTACGATCCCCAGCCTCCCTACGATGTGGGTGCACCTAGTAAGGCAGGGGAAGCGCTCCTCGCTAAGACGAGAGAATTTGCTGAGCACATCGTCAACACCTCTACTCCAACCTCTTAGCTGCTGCGAGAGAACTTCCAAACAGCATCCTCAAACAAATATCTTTGTATTTTATTTAATATTTTCTTCTTCTTCTTTTTTAAAGAAAAACTTTAAAAACGTTATATTAAGAGAGAAAACTCCATATGAGACTTATTACAAAACCTTAAAATTAAAGGTAACATAAAATTCCAACATGAGGTGTTATGGTTGGTTATGGAGCTTTTTACGTACCACTTCCATCTCACACATATGCATACTCTCCCACTTCCCTTTGCTTACAGAAGTGGTGTTTTGTTCTTAATGAAGATGATTCAAATGAGGGCTTGTAACCTCTTAGGGTTCTCATTTATGCAGTTTGCAACAACAAAAGCAATTTTAGAGCAACCGTAGCCTTGTTTGATGGGGGGAAAGCAGAGATCTGGTATAGGTTTTTGTCATTTTTGTCCTAGAAGGGAGATGAAAAGGCTCTTTTCATTTGATGCATTGTCAGGGAACTTATCATGCAAGAAACAAAGCGTTATATAAGGCTTCTGCAAATTCAACCGTGGCAGGGTACTGTTGTTAAGCCAAAAACATTATGCCTTCTCTTTAAGAAGAATCACAAAGAACAACACAGAGGTAGTGTTCAATTACAACAAAAGCATCGGTCTTTCATTGGGTTCGTTCGATTCTCCAAGCATATGCTTAGCGAAACAAATGATTCGGTGATGCTCTCGATTCTCGTAGATGGTGGATATTTCTATAATCGGGTGGTTCTTTTCTCACGCTTTGAAAGTTGCTTGCATGGCGTCATAGCAATAGCCGCCAACAATAAGGCACGACAGGGCGATTTCCTCACCTCATAAAGCATAAGGCGGCCTGCTGGAATTTTTCTGCTATGATTATTTTCTTGAGCAAAATGATTGGGATTTGTACTTATTACAATTGCAAGCATCAAATGCAGCTTGGGCTTTGGGCACTTTGGTAGTATTTTCCCATTTTCATTGAAACAGAGATGTTCACTCTAATGTTGATAGTCTATATCTCTCCTCGACATAATGCTGGTGTTTAAAGGAAGCTATATTTGTTTGCTTCCCGACAGTAAAATAAGCTCTGTTTGGCAGCAATTTCTACAATCTATAAGGTAGAGCAAGCACCAGTAGTGAGTGACCACATGGAGAATCATTAAGTCAAAACCTTTTAGAGATTTAACTCTTTGGAAAGAGCATTCATATGTTCTGGTGCTTTCCACGATGCGGTTTCACCACGTGCTCTTGGCTTATGAGCGAGGCGTCTTTGTCAACACAAAGAAGATGTTGTCTGTATGGCAATTCCAAGGAGAAATCCCATGATGGCTATGGCTAACATGGGATGGGTCACAATATTCTCCTTAACAACCTTACCTTGCAATTCTTTAGATCTTTGAATCCTTTCATGAAATCCTTTGTTAAGTTTTGATCGCCATCTTACCAATTTTCCGTCCCTTCTGCAGGCTGTACATGGTTGGGTGCTATTGTGTTAAAGCTCTCTAGCTTAGTGGCTCCAATAAAACCTACACTTGTATTACTCAAGACAAAATCGGTAATAGGGTTGCATGCTCTTCCTTTCTTATAGAGGTCCCTTCTACAATCTTCCATACCCCACCCTAGGTGTATCACCAGGAATACCAAGTATTGATCGATCAACATTCCAAGTCTGCGAGAAAGTGTCATTACAAAACCAAACAAATTTGTTCACAAATCCCATTTGGATGCTACCTCTTGCCTCTAAAACATGAAGCCGCCATACCTTTTATGGCACTCATTCCCAACTCATTCACCAAAGCTCCACAATGCGATCTTGTTGATGATATGAAGCCAAAGCATGCCACCACATTGTGTGGTTATGTTTTTCTTATAGCCCAATTTGCTTCATGCACCTTGTACTCCTGCAAATAGCATTGTCATCATCCACCCCCTCGACTTTTTTTGCCCATCTCTTTTATTTATCTATGATGTGGCTGTTACATATTGTGGTCTGTGACTATCATTATCTATAATAGTATGTGGATTCATTGGACCTCTTTTTCGTCTCACACTTCTCTCTTCCGTTGATGGCTTATTCATTTCAGGTGATTGTATACCTGCCTCCTCAATAATTGTATGTGTCAAGTCAACTAACTTCTTCTTCATGGTTGTAGTTGATTCTTGTGCAAGAATTCTCTCTCAAAGTTTGTCCAAGCTTGGGTGTGTTCCAAGGTGTTTCCCTGTTAGAAATGCATTGTAGTGGACACTTTGCAGGATTGCCATTGCCAGATATGATGTAAATGCTTCATACAATAAGATATACTTTAAATGATCATGGGCTGCTCGTGTTTATTTTCAAAAAGGTTCACTGAGGGAACAAAACTTGCATTCTCTACTTGTTGCAAGATCATACCTCCATCGGACCTTTTTGAAATTAATAAACACACCTATTTTTTTTTTTTTTTTGGAAATGATTAGTATGGAAACCCATTTTGTATGCTCAATTTCATAAATGAAATATACATCTATGACTCTTTTCATCTTTTGTTTGACCATTTGAGAGTAATAATTGACCTTGCTCTCTTCGTAATGGGGACGGTATTCTTGACTACTTTGGGAGGTAAACCCTTTCAAATACATGTATGTCCATGTGAAGCAATTCTTAAATTCTTTCAACAAGGCAATAAGATATTTATCTTCATCTGGACTCGAGTCCCTCAAGATGAAGAATGTCTTCTAATAACTCACAAGGTCGTGCTAAGTTTACCTCCTTGAATTTAGCCAGTCCATCATATGACGAGTTTTACAAAGTGGTATTTCATATTGTACACTTTCAAGCGTTCGGAGACTGGTCTTAGCTTCTTAACGGTCGTAAAGAAACCATTCGAGGTCGTCGGATGGAAAAAGTGGTAAGATGGATAGCTTGTGCATGGAATGGGCAAGATGGTGATGAGGGTCCTCGATGCCATCTAGGTGAAGGTCGTAAGGTGGCATGAGATGCAATTGGCCAAGGTCATGAGGTGGAGGCATAGGCAGAAGTCGTTAGGGGAAAATGTCGTGACGCCGTGAGCTGAAGAGGATGCAGTCGGTGGTGACATTGATGAGGATGGCCGTATGATGGACACACAAGACGTGAGTGAGACAACCAACAAAGAGCGAAAGGTGATGTTGAAGGAGGCCATGTCAAAGATGGTGGTCGGAGGTGGTCAAGGAGTGAGGTGGACATGCCACGTGGCGATGATGTAGGGGGAGAAGGCGTGGAAGAGGAGAAGGTTTTGGGAGGTGGAGATGTCGGTGAGGAGTGGTGGGTGAGATGGTCAAGAACATGTATCACATGCCCAAGTAAGATGTGGACACCAAGGGTTAGTTTCCATCACTAACTCTTGTTGATGTGTACATAGATATACTAAACTTCATAAAAGATTTTGGGAGATTTTGATAACCTAATCTTTTGATGATTTGTATATGCATGTATGCATTAATGTGTGCGTGGCTTTTGTATACAAGGTTTTGTATTATGCTGTTGATTTACATTGTGTTTGTGTTGTGATAAACATGGTTAGCATGGGAAGTGTTCTTGGTGGATACGATTGAGAGGAATGCCATTGCCTCTTTGGAAAATTTATGTGGAGTTGTCATGCACAACAAGCTCCCTTATGGATATGCCACTTGCATTAAAGAGTGCTTGATAGTGAGGACTCTGACCAAGAAACATTGATTTGTTTTTTGAAATAAATTTTGTGTGTATGAAGTAATGTATTGTAGAAGAATATGTTGAAGAAGCAAGTGTCCTTTAGACACATTATATACCAGATGTCCATAAGATATTGTCATGATCACTATGTGCAGTTATGTGCTTCACAATTGTTATTTGTGAAACATTGCGGGAGGGAGGCTCGCCATGTTTATTGTAGATAGTCAGCATCTAGTTAACATGTATCAGATCATCCCTTTAGATTTCTAGACACATTATATACCAAATGTCCATAAGACTACTGCACCATCGTCATCACAGCCTATTCGAGGCAGCTTGGAGCGCTTTGCTAGTTTTGTTTCCTACATGCTGGAGTTATTTAGTTGCTTGGAGTATGGCTTGCAAATTAGAATCTTTTTAGAATGGTGTAAGGAATGAGCACTCATTAAATTATTAACTTCATGTTTTCATGTAGCTAATCTATGCTGAATCCATGGCTAAAGAAATGACCACAAACAAGAGATATAGGTGTGGAAGGCAAAGTGACATCGAAAAAAGAGTGGCCTTATAGATGATGAGTTTGAAGAGGATTAGATGTGATTACAACTACTTATTGATCACGGTTGTATAATTTTGAAAACAAACATTTTTGTTTATACTATGCCTATGGTGGTGATACAATAGTTCACATTGAATTTTAGTTTGAATTTATTAGAGAACTTTCTCAAATAAACAAATTAAGGAAAACAAGATAAGGCTTATGTTTTTCGAAGTCCGGCGAAGAAGCGAGAGTGGACTACGCCAGATCTAATACCACTGTTATATCACCGTAATCGTTGGCATAGCACAAGAGGGCAAGGAGCTCTAGTCACCACCCAGCCATAGAGGAGAATGTGGATAGCCACACTCATGGGCACTTATAGGGGCATGCTCACCCATAAGCCTGCTTGGTCGCCCAAGTGCTCCAACTTGGGTGCTCTCACCCCTAGACCCCGGATGCACCCGCCGTCCTGCTCCGACATATAGAATTTACATCCAGTCGAGCTCCCATGTGCTATTACAAGCTACGTGATATTACCCCTCCCCCCCTTCTAAAGAGTTTTCGTCTGCGGAAAACAAACCCGGGAAAGTTGTTGGTAAGCATATATAGTTATTCTCACTTGAGACCTTTTCTAACCTATCCTTCCACTTAACAATTCAACTATAACTTCAAGACAAACTATGTTGTCTTGTTGGTGATACATTGTTTTCACATGCCATTGATGTGAAAAACTAGGTGTACTCAAGAGCTCTCCGGTAACTCAAGTTTCTAGACTACGCTACCAACCATCTGTAGACTATGCCACTAAATATTTATAGACTACACTACCATGCTATGTTACCAACTTGTTGACGCTTCTCCTTGCATAGCTCTATGACCATAGGAGATCTAGATTAGAGTCCATAAAACAACGTAAATGGAGAAAATCTAGTCATGAACAACAAAAAAATAGATTCCAAAGGTGAGAGGTACTCCTCTCCCACTAGATTATTCATCTACGCACAAGCATATGCTCTAGAACCTCGTTGGGTTTTCAGTTTGACCATCATCAATCTACGAATGGTTGACCTCTCTCTTACTTAGAGTGATATTTAATCGTTGAAGATTTTCTTCAAGAGATGACTATCAAACTTTCTACCCAACACTATATCTGTGGGCAGGCCATATAATTAGTTGTAGAGATGTTTGATAAAGAGCCTTTCAAACTCATATGTTTTCACATCTTATTAGTTGGTCAAATGTTGACCTTTTTACTTTTCCCTTCAAGAAGAGTTTTCGTCCGCAAAAGCAGTTCAGAAAGTTGTAAACAAGTGTCTGTGTGTAGACCATATATCATCTACGTCTGTAACTTCCCTAAGTACTACAACAAGGAAAGTACAAAACATAACACATTTTCCCCAAAGAAAAATGCAACACTCGTGTTTCATCTAGAACACCAAACCATAGTTGCCACTTATAACTATGAAAGATGTCAATAAAACACAAATTGCTACTAAGGCATCGAATAACATCATGCCTTTATACACTAGAGGTTATCAGATCCCCAAGAACCTCATAATAAATGTGCTCTGACATTCAAGGAATTCCTTTGCATGTTCTATGACATCAAAGATGTTTTCCTCTTGTGGTTAAAAACCACATGGACTTTAATTCGACGAGAATTCGACAAATTTGCACAACTGTTACAAGTCTTTATCAAATTGTTCTATAATGTGGTAAAGTTTAATTGACCACAGAGTTTAAGGAAAGCTACACTTTTCTTTCTCCAAAAGTTCTTGCATTTTTCCAAGAACCATTTACACATCTTGCAACAAAGATGATTTCCACATAGACATCTATGTGATATAAGAGCCTATGCACTACTAGAAAATCAAGAGTAATGTGCACCAATGAGAGTACCACTCCCAGCCCACGAGTAGATACATGCCTATAAACATGTTTATTCCTACAACCACTTTGGTTACTTGGCAATACATATCTATGTCTCTATGGAAAACCATATCTCTACGGACATGTTTATAGGCTATCTATGGTCACATTTAAAAGCTAATAGTACCATCTAGATACACCTCTACAAGTGTGGTCTCACTGAGAAAACCTCTATTATGTGAAACAATATTGTAAACCATTTCAATTATGGGAAATGATTTACTATAAAGTAATAAACAAGAAATTGTCTATCGCTTACCCAATTTGTATATACATATTTTACGATATGTGGATTAGGTATGCCTCCAACACACCTTACACTGATAGACAAACAAAATCAATCTCTGTATTTTGAGACTGCTTTGACATGAATAGCAAAACATCCAATTTGTGTTCAATATTAATATGTCGTATAACAAATCTTTGTTGCCTCCCCATGATAGTGGAAATACAATACCTACCCTTATAGGTAGTAATATACTACCTAACTATAACCGATGACAACAAAAATTAGCAGGTCCTTGTACGCACTTCATAAAAATATTACAAAACACAAATGTGTATGATTATTCTTTGTAGCAAAGTAAAGAGGAACAACATCCACTTTACCCTATCTATCAAAACACCAAATTCTTTCCCTTGATTTGGTTGAGTAACTCCGTATTCCTCTAACAATAACTCTGCACCCATAAATATACTCTTTTCAAGTTGGGATATTTACAGATCCATCTTTAACAAGACGCTCGAGCCACTTACTGTGAAGTGCTCTTCTAGATTGACACAAAACCTTTGGCACTATGGCACAAAGTATGGGGCATTCTATAGCAACCAATTGTTGTTGATTTGTGGATATCTAAGAATAGATAGTACATTTGACTACTTTAAATATATATGCCTTTAAGGGATCTAAGCTTTCATCTCCACCTTCTCACTTGCATTTTTGCTGACAAAAATCCTATTCAGCTAACTGAGCTATGCTGACTGTAAGCTGTCCCAAAATGAATTCAGAATGCTGAAGCACAATCTATCTCAAAACCTATCCTCCTGGTTCCTTAGAGATCCTCCTACGTCAACTAGCCCCTAGACACATCCCCAGGATCTTCCCTTACCCCTTAAAAATCCTATTCAGCTAACTGAGCTATGCTGACTGTAAGCTGTCCCAAAATGAATTCAGAATGCTGAAGCACAATCTATCTCAAAACCTATCCTCCTGGTTCCTTAGAGATCCTCCTACATCAACTAGCCCCTAGACACATCCCCAGGATCTTCCCTTACCCCTTAAAAACCCCAACTAACCACCTGTTGACCTCTCGCTGACTGTACCTGACTAAAAACTGAAATAGCAATCAGAATCAGCACTGGCTGACTCAAAAAACCAAACAGAATCCGAAACCTTCTCCTATGTGTCCTCTGGCTTCCTCCAATCTTCAGGTTATTCAAATATCATCAAGATATCATAATAAAAACCTGCTGACCTACAACTGACTCCAAGACTAATGCTAACTATGTTGATTCCGAATTGAAGAAATTCTTGTAAA
This sequence comes from Cibotium barometz, assembly GCF_041138505.1. Lineage (NCBI taxonomy): Eukaryota > Viridiplantae > Streptophyta > Polypodiopsida > Cyatheales > Cibotiaceae > Cibotium > Cibotium barometz. The sequence continues at coordinate 1,465,043 of NC_141064.1, read as the reverse complement.
GAAATATACGGATTAAAAAATGCCTATGTACATTTTGATGACTACAAAATCTTAATTACATGTGGTAACCTTAAAGCTTAATCTCATCTTTTTTTTGTGCACCACCATGTATTGCAAGGCTTTTCATTGCCAACCAATTACTACTTCTTTGTTTATTCATTCATCTATTCGTCTCTTCTTGCTAATAATGGACTATTCTCAAGGTTTTATTGCTATCTCTAAGGCCTTTCAATCGCTACTAATGTGCTAACATTTCATCAACATTTCTACTCTATTAGTAAGAATCTTCACATATTCCTCTAACTTTAAGAACTTCACCAAGGTCTCTTTCGAGTGCTTGTTGAGTTGCAGATACCCTACCTTGCACATGATGTATACATTGTTGTGGATTGTATAAAGTACCATGTAATATTGGAGCTCTTGAGACATTACTACACAAATGTTTACAATATCCCAATAACCCATGCTCACCTTCACCAACATAGAATGATAAACTTTGAAAAGCAGGATTTGCATAGTGTAATGGATCTTCTATATATAAAGAATCCTCCAGCCACACAAATTAATATTTCATCAATGCCTCACATGTGGCATATGCACCCATACATGTAGTGCATACTCGTCATCATCAACTCAAATGCGTAATCAACTTTCCTCTTATGATTTGTAATGCCTCCAAGGAATTCAATTTGTGGGTGGTAGAAACAAGCCAAGAGAACTAAATCCAAGGAGGGCAATGTAGGAGAGATAAAATAATAGAAGATTATGAAATTTGATAAGAGAGGAGGAGAAAATACTATAATACAAACTAGAGAATGAGAGGTATTGTTACAGTGCTTAGATCATATCCAAGGAGTATTTTTTGCTCAAAGATTATAGATGCAACACTTGAAAAAGGGGAACGTGGAGAGGTGAGAAGGCATGATTTAACATCGTAGGAAACTATCCCAAGAGACCAAATTGATCTATCCGGCAAGATTTGAACTCAAGACCTTGTTGATTATGAAAGGGAGAGAGAGGGGAGAGGTGAGAAGGCATGATTATGGAGTTTAATCTATGAATTAAGCTAGTACAATGAGAAAAAGCTCATTAATCCATTTCTTATGAGGACCTTTCTTAGTTCATATTGCCCCTAAATACAATTCCATTTCTTAGTTTATATGGGAGCATCTCCCCTTTTTTAGGATATTAATCACTTTTTAAGCTCACTAGTCCATTTCTTATGAGGCCCTTTCTTAGTTCATATCTCCCCTAATATAACTATATGATTCTTCAGTCTTATTTACATCCTACAAAATAATTCTTTAAAGAACCTCCACCAAATTGCATGTTATTTGACCTTAACAAGGGTCCCAACATGGTCTAAGTTCATGCTCACCTCTACAAAGTTTTATTTTTGCTTGGATGTCGCCTCATAACTTTTGAGAATATGCTTAAGACATATTTTTGGTTGCTAATCATCTATTATAAGTGCAAGTTATATAGCCTTCTATGCTAGTGTAACCTTTGTTATAACTATGTCTGAAGGGCTATTATACAATTTTGAGGACATAATCAAAACTAGGAAGGATGATATGTTAGAGCTACTATAGTTAACATTATTACCAATACCTTGGTGCTATGTTATATTTTTGTAACTATAGTAGCACATAAGTTTTGTAATCCTTCGCACCACTTAGTGCTTAATGTCAAGAGATAATAATGAAGATCGTGGTGGTTGCATGTAAAAAGGTGGTCATGTAAGCTCTTTGGCTTATTTGAGCCTTTCTTTGCCAAGATATTACCTCAAGGAAAGCTTTACATTTCTCGTTGGCTATTTTTTGTTTTTCCTTTTATGTATTTGGAAGATCGCGCTCTATGGTTGAGATGCGCTTTATAATATCACTTGAGCTTATCACCATTAAAAGCAAAGCTAATGGTCGACAAAGAAAGCCATAGGAGATAGGGTTGATATTCCTTGACTACATACACCATGGGCAAGCCTTCCCTTTTTTGTGGTTGTGTAATTACACTCTCAACATCATTCAATTGTTAGTAGAGCTAGTAAAGCTCATAGGGAAGTCCATCATGCTTGCTAAGCTAAGAAAATGTGTGCACCTTTCTTTCCATCGTAATTTTGAAAAGTAAAAGCTTAATAGATTATCTTTCTACCCTTCCTAGAATCTTGAGCATGTAATGTAACCTCAATTGTCCTATGGATTCTAGAGTCTTTGAAATCTGAATTTGTGCTTCTACTCCTATTCTTTCGGATAATCGATATATCTTCTACCTCCCTCCTCAACTCGCTGTCAATAGCTATTTGATTGTGCAATGTGTTAAGTTTCCCTTGAATAGATGGAAGTTGTGGATTTTTAGAGAAAAATTTAAGGAAAAATAGAAGACAAATGATAAATTTTACAAAAAGAGGAATCAAGCAAATAGATGGCTTACCTTTGACTCGAATAATGGAAGAAAGAGTTGATACCCCACCTTGAGTTGATTCGTTTGTAAGGTAAGATGGGGTGTGATAACTTCAAGTATTTTGATCTGAGTGGTAGAAAAGCTATAACATTTTCATGACACTTGTAACAATGTAAGAAATCAGCCTTCAAACCACCATTGAAAGCCTAGATGATTTGTTAGTTTTTCAGAGATATTTTTTCTTTATCAAGCAGCACCGAGAAACTATTAAGAAATTTTGTGCAGAAATACCCTCTTGTAGTTGGTCCCTAATTGTAAAAGGTCACAAGGACCAAAGTAATGTAGAAAGACTATCTTTTAAATCCTTATATCTGCATGAGCTAACAAAGTAGCTTAATCCCCATATTTCGATTAAGAAAATGGTAATCTCACTGAGAGAAAGATTCATGAACTTGATGCCTTTTGCTTAGGAGATTAAATCTTGATCTCTGCACATAATGTAACCATGTTTTCCACATTTAAAACCTCCACGATATTACTAAACACCCTTTGTAATCAGATCTTGAAGAGATGTCCCATGGTAAATTCGGTTATAAGTGCTGTTATATGTGAGGTTTCCAAGTTTTCTTTAAGCCTTCCAACTACACAAGCCTTTATCTTAAGGTTTTATGCATCTAGTTTGCCTAAAGGTCCTTCTTTTTGCGTCCTTCTTTGTCCAAGGGTCCTCTATAAGCCTTCCTTTGAATTTTAGTTTCTTGCAAGTTTTAAAACTTCTCCTTGATTAATATCTTGCAAGTTTTAAAACTTCTCCTTGATTAATATCTTGGGTTTGATACCACTAATAGGATCTTAGTACAAGGAGAAATATCTCATCACTCACTTACCTTTCAAACTAGAATTGAATGATATGGTGCAAATAAATCAACCGCGCATATGAAAGCACATTTTTTTTCCTTCATTAATACCTTGGCTCTGATACCACTATGGCAAGATCTGGTACAAAGAGATATATCTCACCACTCACTTACCTTTCAAATTAGAATTGAATGACGTGCAAATAAACTAACCATGGCAAAACATATGCAAGACAAAGCATTGGGTATGATCTCCCTCCCCCCCTCCCCCATGATAAAAAACAGGAGCAGGATGTAACACACACAAGAGAAGCAAACCCTAATCCATAATCATCAACCATTAAGAAGGAGAGAAGCCATAGTCACCATCTCTCTCACACACACAAAGGGGAACACAACATAGTGTTATGTCCACACTACAAAGTAAACCTAATGTAATGTCCACACCACACATGACCAGCTGGACGCGGTCATAAACACACCACACGATATCTATCTACCATACTGTCACTCTGTCAGCACCCATGTGCTATCCTCCAGCTGTATACGAGCTTGATATTTCAACACTCCCCCTCAAGCTCGACATGTCCATCTCTAGGACTCCCAATCGAGTACGGAAATACTCAAACTTATCCTTACCAAGTGCTTTGGTAAAGATATCTGCAACCTGCTCATCTGTCTGCACATATGTCAAATCAACATGCCCATCTAGCACTTTCTCTCTGATGAAGTGATAGTGGACCTCAATATGTTTGGTCCTGGCATGATAAACTGGGTTGCTAGCAAGCTGAATACTACTCATGTTGTCACAATGAATGACAACTCTCATATCACTCTGTATCCTGACATCATCTAGCAACTTCTTCAACCACATAGCCTCACATGCAGCTATAGCTGCTCCACGATACTCTGCCTCTGTGGTAGATAAAGCAACTGTAGGTTGCTTTTTACTGCTCCAACTCACAGCTCCACTACCAAGGCTGAAAACATAGCCACTGGTAGATCTCCTGTCATATGCACTACCGGCCCAATCTGCATCTGTATATCCATAGACATGCATGTCTTTTCCTGCCTCATAGAAAAGACCATAATGCGCGGTAGTTTTGACGTATCTCAGAATCCGTCTCACAGCATCCAAGTGAGGTTTACGAGGACTCTGCATAAACTGACTTACCAAACCAACTGCATAACTGAGATCTGGCCTCGTAATGGTCATGTAGATAAGGCTACCAACCATTTGCCTGTACATGGTGATATCATCAAGCTCATCACCCAAATCAGCCCTAAGCTTCATGTTTTGCTCTAATGGTGTCAACATGGGTTTGCATGCTGTCATACCATACTTTGCCAACATGTCAAGTGCATATTGCCTTTGCACCAACCATATACCCTTGCCTGTTCTAATCACCTCAATGCCAAGAAAGAACCTCAAATCACCAAGGTCTTTCATATCAAACTCTTTGCATAAAGAGGCCTTAACCTCATCAATGCCTTTCCCACAATCACTTGTGATAATCAGATCATCAACATAAATGACTATCATCACGATACCATCATGTGTCTTCTTTACATAAAGTGAAGAGTCTGCATTTCCAACCACAAATCCAATACTGACAAGATATCTGCTGATCTTGTCACTCCAAGCACGAGGTGCTTGCTTCAAACCATAGAGTGCTTTCTTTAACCTGCAAACAAAAGTCGGATATTTTGGATGTACATAACCTTCTGGCTGTTCCATGTACACCTCTTCTTGGAGATCACCATTCAAGAAGGCATTCTTGACATCCATTTGATGTAAAGCCCAACCTTTTTGTGCTGCTAATGCAATGATAGACCTCACTGTAGCCATCTTAGCCACTGGGCTGAAAGTTTCATCATAATCAAGACCATAAGTTTGTGCATATCCTTTAGCAACCAGCCTTGCCTTATGTCTCTCTAGGCTGCCATCTGACTTGCACTTTACCTTATACACCCATTTGCATCCAATTGCATTCTTTCCTTTAGGTAACTCAGCCAATTCCCATGTATCATTTTTGTCCAAAGCATCCATCTCTTCATCCATGGCTTTCTGCCATACATGCTCTCCAATAGCCTCTGAATAGCATGTAGGTTCCACATGCTTTACCATAGATGTCATGTATGCATAATGCATAGCAAAATCTCTATATGTCAATCTTTCCACTGGATATCTGACTCTCTGGGATCTCCGCAATGCATGCGGGTCACTCTGTACACCTGTAACACGAGCATGTGGTGGCACATATCTGTCCTGCCTAGCACCAGGTGTGCGTACAACAGGTATGCCGAGCTCCTCATCCAGGCTCTCTGAGCTAGAAGACTCATAACCTGTGATCCCAATTCCCTCGACTTTCTTCTTGCCTTTATCCATAGCACTACTCCCAGTGCTCACACTCTCATGTCTCAGACGTCCTGACCATGGACATACACTGCTACTACTCTCAGCTTCTGCTGCTGCTGCTGCTGGCCCAGACATAGTAGTAGAGCTAGAACTTGCTTGTGATGGCAAGTTCACAGGTACATTAGCCTCAAGTGTGTCAATGACTCCCTCATCTTTGGCTTTATACCAACTAGCAAGCTCATCGAATACAACATCTCGTGAGATGACTACTTGTCTAGTTTGAGGGTTATAGCATTTGTAAGCCTTTCGATCGTGTGCATATCCAACAAAGACACATTTCTCTGCTTTAGGATCCAACTTCCGTCTTCTTTCATCAGGCACATGAACATAAGCTACACATCCAAAGACTTTCAGATGTCCAATATCTGGCCTGTAACCTGTAAGCCGCATCTCAGGCGTGCTTCCATGAATGGCTGCTGTAGGTGATTTGTTCAGGATATACACTGCAGTAGCACATGCTTCTGCCCAATAGTAATCTGGCATGCTCTTTTCATTGAGCATTGCCCTTGCCACTTCACATATGACACGATTCTTTCTCTCAGCCACACCATTCTGCTGAGGTGTATACCTGCATGTCAACTGTCTTCTTATCCCATGCTTCCGCAAGAAATGCTCAAATGCTTTTGAGGTGTATTCACCACCTCCATCTGTTCTCAGGCACTTAATCCAACAGCCATATTGTTTTTCTACAAGAGCTTTGAAATCCATGAATTTTTCCAGCACTTCACTCTTCTCTCTCAAGAAATATATCCATGTCATCCTGCTGAAGTCATCTATAAATGTCACATAGTATAGACTTCCTTTGATAGATGGATTTTGTGCTGGGCCCCATACATCACTGTGCACTATCTCAAGTGGTCTATTACTCATGTTTCCTTCTCTAGGAAACCTCAACCTTGCCTGCTTCCCAAACTGACAGGCTTCACAAACATGCATATGACCATCATATTTGAATCGAGGCAATCCACTGACAATGCCCCTTGTTTGCATGTTCTTTAATCTCTGTATATTGACATGTCCAATCCTCTTGTGCCACATGTCAATGTCCTGCACAATCCCATTGCTCTTTGAAAACATGGCTGAACTCAATTCTGGTATGCCTGCATCCAATTTGAACAACCTTCCTTCCTTCTTGCCCTTGGCAACCAATCTACAGCCATGCTTAAAATCTTCCACAAAACAGCCTTTCTCATTGAATCTGACTTGTAGTCCCTGCTCAACCATCTGTCCTACTGATGCCAAACTCTTTGTGATGGATGGTACATATAACACTTCTGACATATTTTTCACATTTCCATCATGCATCTTCAAAGGCACACTGCCAACATGTGTTATAAGATGCTGAGTATCATCTCCGGTGACCACATAACCATTTGTATCCAATGGTTGCATCTTCTCAAACCACTCACCATGACATGTCATGTGGTTTGAGGCACCTGAATCCATATACCATGACTCATCTCGAGCATTCTGAGAATCCATTGTCCCCATAACATGCTTCATTGCAAAAAGATGGTTTGAACTCCCATCATTGTTACTGGTAGATGCATAATTTCCATGTTGTGGTCTTCCATTCCTCGCATCATTCTGCTTTTTGTAACAATCTTTTGCCAAATGTCCAAGTTTGCCACAATAGTAACATTCAATCCCATTCAAATTTTGTTGAGGACCTTGCCATCGTCCTCTACCACGAGCACCTGCTCCAAATCTCCCCCTATGGGATTGAAATCCACGTCCTCCACGTGATCCAAATGATGACTGTGAATGCTGAAAATTCTGATTTGATTGTGGTGGTTGAGTAGACCTATCATTCCAACCACGTCCTCCACGGCCTCGAGGGGTAAATCTCCCCCTGCCTCGAGAGCCTCTAGATGAGTAAAAAGCCTGATTTCTTGCATGTTCATCATTGCTTGACGAGGATGCACCACCTGTAACACTCATACCACCAAGGCCAAGCTTCAATTCTTCCACAATGAGCAAGGACACAAGCTCATTAAAGTCTGGCATTCCTCCCAACCTTACTGAGATGGAAGTGTCAAAAGATTTGTATTCTTTGCCTAAACCACGCAATGTGAGAGCAACCAAATCATCATCATCCATCGGGGCATGGATCGATGTGACAAGGAGTCAGCATAACCCTTGATTTCCTGAACATACTCATGTATGCTCCTATTCCTTCGTGTTACATTGTGAATCTGTTGCTTAAGTTATATTTTCCTTGCACCAGTGTCTGTCTCATACATTCGGCACAATATACCCCATGCTTCTTTCGGTGTATCTGCATCTTGGATGTGAATGAGCAAGGCATCTGTTACACATATTGAAAAATAATGCAACACCTTCGAGGACCGCTCTACCCATTGCTTGTGAGCCAGTAACTGAGCATTATTTGGTTGAGGAGGTAGGTATGGCTCCGGATCTTCCTCCGAGACGAGACTCCATAAACCTTTGCCTTTCAAAAAACTCTTCATTCTAAACTTCCACACTTGAAAGTTAGTGCGATCAAGCTTCTCTCCAACAATCTGTATCGGACCATCTCCCATTGTGGCAAAAAAATAGAGTAGATGTACCCTTTCGATCACAATGTACAAAGTACCTGTAATGCTCCAAATCTCTCCAAATCACAGCAAATGCTTGCAAATTGTGTGCATTAACATCCCACAATGATTCACCAACAATGTACACTCGATCAAAGTTGAAATCAAATGAAACTCCTTTACAAAAAAATTTCTGGTTTTTTTCTCGCCAGTAAATTCTCGCCAGTAACCAGTCAAGATTATGCTCTAAATCCTTCAAATCTTGTCCAAATTCAATGATTCAACTTGCATTAGCTTCCCAACACATTGCTCCAACATATCCTAGAAGGGTTTGATCCAATTCTTCAAGGGGAATGAGAACCACCAATTTTTGTAACCTCTGGTTTGAATTTTTCTGCACCTGTCAGGTACCACCTCTCACTAAAATTGCTCTATCTCCTTCAAATCTTCTCCAAATCCAAAAACTTTTGATTCAAAAGTTTAGCAACTCATAGGACTTTACTTGTACCAAAGGAATTAGGCCAATTTGATATACACAAAGATTAATGCCTTGATTAAAAATGCTCTGTTTCTGGACAGAATTTCTGCAAACCTGCACACCTCTGATAAATCACTTCAATGAGCTCCAAATACATGAAATGAGCTGCAACCAAGCATCACAAGTCCTTAGCAATGACTTTGCTAAACTCTCCAAGCTTTAAAGCATTCAATTTGGTGTCCAAATGAGTGAATTAGGATGAAATCTTTGAAAACTGTCCAGAATTCTGCATCTTCATGCACCGCCTGCTCCAGAGGGCTGTAGAGAGAGGGGAAATCACAATTGAATAGATAGGCCTCTTAGCAATGACCTAACCTACCTTGGGTATGAAGGGTTTAGCTCAATTTTGCCTCTAGCTCCTGCAATTGATCCTCCACGGGGGGTATGTTTTCTGTTTTTGTGAAAAACCAGAAATTTTTGCATAAACTCACTTTCACTTGATTTTGCTCAAATCTGTATGCATCAATCTGCTTCAAGATCCTGTATGTTGTTTGTGTCCACTTTGTTAATACATTTGCAAGCCCGAATACATGTGCCTTTGTGTATACATTTGCCAAGAGTATACATTCACTTCAAGCTTTCCATGGAAGCTTTGAGAAAAAACCAGAATTTTTCACTTGCTCTATGCACTTCAATCTTCACTGAACTTGCTCTTTGATACCTGCAATCCGCAGAGGGGGTCTTGCTACACTCACCAATGGTCCTTAGCTCTCAGATCTGATGCCGGTGTGTGCTCCACAGCTTTCTTTTGCTCCACAGCTTCAATGGCTTCCTTCACAGCTTCCCTCTTCTCTCACTCACTCACACAACACAGCTAATGAGCTCTTGGCTCTGATACCATGATAAAAAACAGGAGCAGGATGTAACACACACAAGAGAAGCAAACCCTAATCCATAATCATCAACCATTAAGAAGGAGAGAAGCCATAGTCACCATCTCTCTCACACACACAAAGGGGAACACAACATAGTGTTATGTCCACACTACAAAGTAAACCTAATGTAATGTCCACACCACACATGACCAGCTAGACGCGGTCATAAACACACCACACGATATCTATCAGTACCCATGTGCTATCCTCCAGCTGTATACGAGCTTGATATTTCAACACCCCATGCAATGTGTCCACTTCCCCCACATGTGGGAAGTTTTTTTATATTTCTTCCAAAATAGCCCAAGGAGTAACCAAAATAGCTTCTCTTAAAAAATTAGGCTTTTTATTCAAAAAATTTACCATAATTATTTATTGACTAAGGTTTTAACAATAAATAATTACATGTATATATATACAAATATAACATGCCCCTACTATACAAAATGGACGGTGGCATGTGGCCAAATAAATGAAGTAACTCCGCATGATACCAAAAAGAACAAATATGCATTATATGCACAACCCTATACCCATACGAGATCCTAGTTGGCTCCAACATAGTGCTCATCACCTATTGCTCAACAATGCCAATCATGTTAGTTACATACAATTGATTTCACTCGTGTCACAATCAATCCCAACATGACATCATATGATAGGCATAAACATAAACATGACATCATATGATAGGCACAATCAATCCCAACATGACATCATATGATAGGCATAAACATCAATAACAATAGCTCAGTACATAACATGGAATCACCCATAATATCAATAAACACTAACATGACCCCAAATGTGCATATACCAATTACTCTAGCCTGTTAGAATTTAATAATGGGATCACCCATGATACCAACAAACTAGCATGGCGTAATGGTATTTGAGGCATCTAGCACGTGCATGTCTGTAATATAAAGAATGTTATAGTCCATGAGCTTATCAAAGAAATAATGCCTTAATAGTCAAGCTATAAGTTAATGTAGTTTTAGCTTGTGGTCCATAAACTTATCAAAGGAAAGAACGTCCGAATAGTCAAGCTACAAGCTAATATAATAAGGATGGAGAACTATGGACCAACCCCTTAATAGGGGTGTAGGCTAGCTCACCTCTTACCCATAGTTTCTATGCTTCAAGCCACCCCCGAGCTAGGGGGCTAAGGTCTAACACCCATAGATCCATGCCACTCTTCCTCGTGGAGGTCTTCGACATAGTCGATCTATGCTCTGTGACATGCACGGTTGGAATATTGATCAAACTCTGACCAATAGTGAGGTTTTTCTTTAGAAAAGATAACATAAATGCTTTTTTTTAAAGAAACATCATCAAAAATAGTACATGTGCTTTTCTCTCCCTAGCGGCATTATGTGCAGGCAACACCTAATAATTCTTGTGTCCATACCCAAATACGTGTGGTTGGAGGCTTGGTCAAACTCTGACTAATAATGAGGTTTCTCTTAAAAAAATAACTCTTATGTTCTTCTTTTTTAGAAACATCATAAAAAATAGCAACTTATGCTTTTATCTCCCTTGTAGCTTGTGTAGGCAGCACTTTAGCAGTCAAAGTCTTGCCTACACCCAATGATGCAACATAACATAAGCTTAATGTGCTTATGGATGTATCTTTAAGCTTGGTAAAAATGCCTATCCTATGTAAATAACATATCCTCAGCACTTGTTCTCGATGCATACCAAAATGCCAAGGCTCTACTTACTATAATTTGATATAATTCTTGAATGAGACAACCACTGCCTTTGACTCCTATTTGACCTCTTTGGTGTTTGATATGTAGACAAAATCACATGAGCACCGAGTGTCCTCATATGTGACCAAGATCACTACTCTAGCGTGCAAGATACATCCATGTGTAGATATGGTGCTCAACCCCATTAGCATAAGTACCAATAGCTTGACCAACTCTAACTCGACTTGTTAGCACCACTAGTCCAACTTATTGGGAATTTTGGACCATCACAAACATAAGGATCAAGTTCTACAAGGGAAATTTATAGGGTACCCAATGTACCTTTACCACCACCAATCCTGTCAATGAAGATAATACCGATCAATCACGTTCTGGTTTTAAAAAACCACTGGAGGAAAGTGAATATCCTTATGAGTCAGAACTAAACCATGACTATCATGAGGAGCCATAGGAGGAGCTATGCTAGTGCTAGTATTTCAAATCTATTTCAAATCTCTATCTAATGGAAGGGAAGAGAAATGAATGCAATAGCAACAGCTCAGAGGGCCCCATTGCAATATTATTATTGTATTAAGGACCCAGTGCAATGTAGGGATTAGATATAGGACATGGATCTAAGCCATATCTATGAGAATCCATGTGTGTTACCCACACATGAAAGGTCATAGGCTAGCTCTCATCATGAAGGGTGGAAGTACCATGTACTACAAGAAGACAAGATGTCTATCATATCAAATGATTAAGAAGATATCAAAAGAGTACAATAGCCTAGACCACGGTCACTTATATAGTACTTGATCATTTCACTTTAGCTCTAACAATATATGCCCATGCCCCAAATCTATGGTCAAGGGACCCAAGGTCCATGTACTTAGGCCCAAACCCATACATGGTATTAACCACATATAGTTAACATGTTTCTATGACAACTATGTCTGTACATTTATGGAACGAGCACCTATACTATATTCTAAATCCCGTCATTTGATGAGGGAAACACCCTAAAGATGCTCCCAAGTCTTGAGCTTGAAATGACAAACAAGAGGATCTCAGCTAATTGGCCAAAACATAAAGAAAAGCCTTAGTGGAAAAAGGCTTGGAACTATAAAAGCCAACTTCTATTGTTTGTAACTCGTTCTCCCATTTATGTAATAGGAAAGAAGTGTTCTCTCTCCCTCTCTCTTGCAACTCTAATCTAACATGTGTGGTATGCTTAGGGTTAGGGTTTGGGTGTGATTAATCGCTCATTCTCTCATGCTTCATGTTTGCTTCTTCTCTCCCTCTTGCTTGAGTGATTAGGTTATCACCATGATTAGATTCATTGGAGATCCCACATAATCTTTGTGTGAGAGCGGTTGCACCACCCGTAGGATTAGGAACCGCCTCGGTGTGACAACGAGTGTGGGAGGATCGCGAAGTGGCTATCCACATGTGACGGTAGAGCTCTTGAGAATAGCTCGAGCTTGACAGATCAGAAAATTCCCATGACATTTGTTAGATTAACATCTTTAGTGCCACTTCCAAGGAACGCCAATCCACTTCTTGTGGAAGCCTTCCTTGCTCGAATCCAATGGAGTCTCCATTGCCCGGTGTCAAGTAAGTAACTACGGCATTTGGTTTTGGGTTGTTTGATATGTTTTGTTAATTATTTTGGTTGTTTCTGTGGTTTTAGTTTTGATTTTGTGTATAGATTATGGTTGGGAGTAGGATTAGCAAGTTCTTAAGCTAAAAAACTAGAGATTTGAGTGATTAGAGAACTTAAAAAAGAGGGGTTTTGTTTAAACCTTGAGTGTTTAAGCTAATTTTTAGCTGTCAATCATGTTTTTTGTTAGATTTGTGTACATAGGTAGGTTAGAAATATAAGATAGAACTTTAATCAACCAAAAAATATTTAAAAATCACAAACCATCTCTTTATTTTATTAATTATAATTAATATATTGATTAGTGTGATTAGTGAGCATAAAAGAGAAAAAACTAAAAACATTGAGCCTAATTGCCTACAATTGGACTGATTGGAGTGGCATTAGTGTTCTAAACACTAGCCTTGACCTAAATCCATGCTTAGACCACTCCTATTAGGTCAAAATTAGTGAGAATTTGAACTAATTGAGCCTCATTTGCCTAATTTTACCTCTTTTGAGTCAGTTAATTGGAGGCTTAATTAGAAGAGTTATTTGGGGAATCACATCATTAGATTAGCCTTGACATTGTTAATCCACCTATCAAATCTCCATTTCAAGACTCCCCACCATTAAGGAGTAATTAGAGATCAAAGAAAAAGAGATAAAGAGTAATTAATAATGAGATTAGGATGGATTAATTTTTAGTTAGGTTATAGAGTCTCGAGATTAGTTGAAAACCACTAATTTAGAGTTACCCTCTAACTCACATACTTGTCAGTAAGAGGGAATCTTAGTTGTCCCCCCCACTCAAAAATTCAAATCTCCACCTACCCTAAATTCAAAATCGCGCGACGTACGGACGTCTCTATAATCATACGGACGTACCTCCTTAAGAAAAAAAATCTTTAAAATGTACTCTCATAAGAGTACGGGTGTACTCTCATAAGAGTACACCCGTACCTACCCAAGCATACAAACATACCTCCCGAAAAAATCTTTAAAATGTACTCTCATAAGAGTACGCCCGTACCTACCCAAGCATACAAACATACCTCCCGAAAAAATCTCCAAAAGATTTAAATTTTTTAAATCTTTATAGGTACTTAAGGTCTACCTCCTCGACCCACTAGGGTGGTTTTTACACACACAAAACACGTAAAAGACCTTATTTCACCTTAAGGGGGCATTCACGCACAAGAAAAAAGAGAGCAAAACTTATATATTTTGATCCGCACGTGCACCGTTGAAGCTTTTCTAAGCCTCAAAGCACACCATGGACACCTTTCAGTCATGGTTGAAACCTATTCCATTGGACGGCACCCCAACCATTATACATTCACATGTGGTCAACATGCTAAGCATGTTTGGCCATGAGAGCGAAACGATTTATGAAGTGCCCTCATCTAGAGGTGCACTTTCTTACATGCACCAAGATGTGAATTCTATTGTACCAAGCATGTTGGTGTCCATTTTCCTTTTACTAGGGAATAGGTTGATCTTGGTACCATCAGGCTCCAATACATTCCTATGACGGACAACCATGCTTATATTCTTATAAAGTTTGTCAACTGGCCCATCCTTGAGCGTTTTCACGAGCAGATTAGCATCAGTCCTCCACAATCACCCTCAACATCTTTAGAGGGGGACCATCCTCACCATTTTATTATCCATCATTATTGTAAAGGGAGCATGAATAAGTGAAAACCCCATGAGGGCACTAGGCCTATTCTTACCCCCAACCACGTACTACCTCCCCTTGTTCCCCAAATTGACATTGTGAGCTTAGCACAAGCTATAGGAAGGGGAGTGGCACAACAATGCACCACGAACATCACATACACAACCAACGTGGTGAAAATATTCAAACTCATGCCAAAATTCCACGGTGTTGGAGACCCTGTATCCCACCTTGACCAAATTTGTCAGGCATTTGAAATTTTCGATGATGCAACAAAGGTCCATATCTTTGGGCTAAGCCTTGAAGGCCCTTAAGGCGGTACAACGGTTCCAATCCTTGGACCCTCGGCATAAGGGCACTTTCAAAGCATTAAGAGAGGCCTTCACTCTTGGATTTGCACCATACGGGTCCAAATGGAACCCCATTATTTAATTATTCCACTTGGAACAAAAGCCAAAGGAAACCTTATGCGACTACATTGTACACATTAAGTTTCTTGATTTACATTGCAAAGAAAGGAAAAATTGAGTGACAAGCAATTAATGGACCGTTTCCTCTTGGGTTTACACAATCCAAAGCTTCACGACCATCTATTTTAGTGAAGGACCTTAACTTTTGATCAGGCTTGAAAACGAGTGATCTTTCTCAATGACAATATGCAAAAAAGTGATTCCACACAATTGGCCACCAAGCCAATGACAACCCAAATCCCACTTTTAAAACTACCCTCATCTCCTCTTGGACCGTGCATTAATGGTGGCACTGGCCTCAACCCCAACCCCCCACTCACACATAGAGCCACCACAACCCTCTACAGTGCCCATCTTTCAATTCCAACATTGACTCTCAAAACAAACCCCATTGATCATGGAAAGACTAAAACCTGTTCCATTGGCAAGCCCATGTGCTCTGACACCCCTGAGGCACCCATAACACATCAGCACCCCGCAGAGAAACCGCCACTTCTGTGTTTCCTTTGCCATAGACCCCATAAAGTGGCTAAATTTCCTTATAACAAAATCCTGTTTTGACACCATAATATCACGGCTATGGGATTGACCATTACCTCAAGGATTGACCTTTGCAATCAGTTTCTAACTCCACAGTCGAAGGCATGCCATCCCTCAATGTGTTGAGCATTCAACATGGGAAGATATCCACTCTCCCATTGAATGTAGTCACACGGTTGCAAGACAAACTCAAGAAGATCAAAGAATTAAAGCTATCTAACACATTAGCTACCAAATGTACCACATCCAAAAAGAAACAATGCTTCAAGCACATTGCCAAAGGTGAAGATCAGCTTACCATCATAAGTGGCTCAACAAGGACCACATCCTCCTCCTTAAGAAGTGATGATCATGCCAAAATGCCACTCTACCAAAGCAGTCAGTCCCATATCCCAATCCCATTATAGAGAAGCAACGTCTTCATAGGACTACCAAACCCAGCTTGAAGAAGAACCATTACCACTTCCAAACGTAGGCATATCCCCAGACATGCGATACCCCATTGATCTATTTACTCGACGTCCGAGAAAAGAACCTAAACTTCTACAACATGTAAGGAAGGAAGCCGAGATTATGCTCGAGAACGAGGAAGATCCGTTTGCCAACCTGACATTGACAAACAAAGATCTTGCTCCACATGTGTCTCCTAACCCTCCATTGCCTATTCCACAGGTTGCCAAGACCAAATCCCACGTGGGTTCACATCGAAGAACTCGATGAGAACCGTGACACATAGAGTCTGACAAAGACCCACAAGGTGCCCACACAAAATTTGTTGAAGTATTGTACCCTCCTACGGCACCCAAGTCTCAACCTAAAACCCCATCAAATAAGGAACAAATTGAACTTCCATACACCATTGCCAATCCAACCTATGAACCAAGCCTTGAAATTAAAGAAGCTCCTCATCAACATGACCTTGCCGGCCTATCAGCTTTTCTTTCCTCCCAAATCCAAATGCCCATTGGAACCTTGTTTTACAAGGGAATCCAAATTTATGGAATGACATCATGGATTAGATGGAACGAAAACTATATGCTCCTATAGAGGAGATGGACAACTCAGATTCCTTGGATGAATCTGAGCCACGTCATCCTGAATTACTTCATAAGAAAAACCCACAACCCAAAGGCGCACCGACAATTCGAGTAAATGGGTTGGGTCACTACTTTGAAAGTGATGACACAAATGCAGCCCTACCCTTTTCCTACGGACATGAGGTCATAGCCATTCTGGATAGGGGTGCTGGCGTAAGCATCATCATAAGGCAGTGCTGGGAAAAGTGGGGAGAACCACCCTAGAGGACGCCAAATTCGTGATAAGGCTCGTGAACGGGACAATTGCAAATCCCTTTGGACTATTGAAGAACATCAAGATTAAAGTCCTTAACATGAGCTTCAAACATACATTTGTATAGTCATGGACTTTACTCAAGGTAGCTATGAAACCATCCTGGGAAGGCCCTTCATGAGACTAACATGAATAGTCCATGACTGGGACACAGATCTTGTCTACCTTTACAAATGGGATCTAAAGCTCAAAGTGAACTTATTAACATGGAAGGCACATTCCATGATAAAAGGTCCCTTTGTAGATGATTCTGTGACCACATCTAGGACTAACGATCTCCTTGTTTGTCAAGCTTGTCACCAAATCCTTGATGAAGAGCGAGAACCACATAGTTGTTTCTGTCATGGATGATGAAGCTGACCAAGACTAGATGAAAATCCTAGCTACAATCAATACACTCTCAAATCTCTAACACAGAACCACATTTGTGGTCCCAACCTACCAGTATCTTCATGAACCCTACAAGCCCTCAACCCCGCTTAACACCATGAGTGTGAGCACAGCTCCCCAATACAAAACCGTAACCCTTGGGGTATGGTTAGATTTCTTCTTTGGCAAAAATATGCAAAGAAAGTGTGCCTTGTTGTCTCCAACAGCTAGCAACAAACTTTTGCCATGGGAAACATGGGTCTCCCTAGGCAAACCATCTCTTCATAGTGCCAATGCCAAAATTCAGCTGCTTAGTGAATAATGGATACGAAGCCTTGGGTCTTTTACACAAATGGTACATATTGTCTCTAACCCATTAGCTTGTAAGTTTTATGTGGTTCCCACAAGTGAGACCAAAGAAGCAGTCATTCTTGGAGGGACCTGGGTCCCTTGAGCTTCCCACCCCAAAACGAAAAAGGTAATAATGATCCTCTAGGAAGGGGAGTCCACTGTATTCACTCCTATGCCAGAACCAACTCCTTCCACAAAGGGTACTCTATCACCCACAAAAACAAGTAAGTCTTCCTCCGCTCCTAAACTATCACAACAAGAACCAACCCCACCAAGAATATAGATTAGACTATCGACTGCAAATAGTCTACAAAGGTGGCAAGCCCACATTTATCCTATAGTCCACACCAATCTCATATTCTTGGAGGCGTGGAAAACTCTTGGAAAACCTACACTTACATTCAAATCTCACATGAAATGCATCTAAAGAGTGTTGGGTATTTCATTCCTAAAATATCCATTGGAAATAACCAGTTGGAGTGTAGATTTCATGTCATAGATGCAAGACCACTCCAAGGTCGGATTATAATTGGGAAAGAAAAATTAATTGAGCCGAGAAGAAATGGCCACCATGGAAGTCAACGGTAAAAAAGCCACCGTCCTCTTGTGTCTCGACAAGGAAATCATACACATAGCCTCACCCTCGACTGTCGTTTACATTTAAGACCCATCCTCATCACCGGCAATCTCCCCATGTTACCACACCGCAAGCACCCTGATGTCTTACCACTATCATGACAATCAATGGTGGGTTCCCAAGCATCTTCTTGCAGCTCAAGGATTCTATAATGGCTACACAGAACTCTAGATCCCAAAACGTCCATCTCTGAAACAAAAAAGCAAAAAGCAAACCAAGCGGACAAAAACCAACCCTAAGCCAAACCTTCAACGTTGGCTAGTAGTCCTTGATCGCCTACTAAGCGCATAAGGCTATTATGCAGGCAACACTCACCTCTGGCTACCCAAGAATGCAATATACGCTCATCTAGCACAACAAATCCTCAAGGAGCTACGAGAAAAAATACCCAACGATCAAAAGTTAGGCAACCCCACACACAACAAAGCTAACAACGATGGGTGCCTACCAACGTGCTCAAATCTCAAGGCTTCCATGAAGGAAACACAAAACTGTGGCTTGAAAAGCCACAATCAAAAGCTTCTCCTCAGCGTCGACAGTCTACTCGTAGCTTAAAGCCATGTTGACAAAAAACCAAGAAGCCTTGTCAACCACGGACCCTCATCACTTAGTACGATGGGTGCCAAAACATCTCTTAGAAGCTCAATGCTTCAATGATGGAAACTCCATCATGTGGGTCCCACAGAATCACCCTCAAAAGTTGGCCCAATCACTATCCTTGCTTTTTGAAGATACCAGAATCCTTGTGATATTGTTTTTTTCTCAAGAAGGTGATGTTGATTATCGTATTCTATGGTTTAGTTTAGCAATTTTTATCTTGATTAAGTTAAAAAGTACAGGTACATCTTCTCCCCACCTCGATATGCTAACCCTATTTTCATGCTTGTGTAGCCGGGGGGGCGGCGATGTTAGCAAGAAGGCCCGGAGTCGACCCAAGGTATCCCTCCTACCATTGGGAAGATGAGGTTCACCGGTTTAGGCGAGTAATATGATGCTGCCTAGTTCTACGGGCTATGATAGCTATACTCATATCCAAATGAGTCATTAGATTCAAATAAAGTGGTCCAAAACTTAGATGTAAACTTAGAATCTTGGTCACTAACTATCTGATGGGGAGGACCATGCAAACACACAATCTCCCTAATTGAAAATATCAGCAGAGCTATCAACGTCTTCTTAAGAGGAATGAGAGGAACTACCTTGGTCATCCTATCCACCACAATCATGATCAAGTCATATGCACCTTGTACCTTGGGAAGTCTTGTGATAAAATCTATACTAATACATTCTCATTTCATATGTGGAAAATTTAAAGGTTGGAGAGCTCCAGGTAGTTTAACTCTCTCGGCTTTAACCTTTAACAAACTAAACGTTTCTTTACAAAGTCTAAAACATACTTCTATATAACCTCAGTGAAAAACAAGTTCTTATCTTCCTTAGTATAACCATCCAATTTGAGTTGATCAATTTCCTACATTATCCTGGTAATGATAGGACCAAAATACTGAAGGCTTTATCTATACCCTTTGTGGATAACTCAAGAAGGGTGTTAGATGGCATTGAAATTATAGATACCGATGCTCTTCTACTTAAAGTATCCGCAAGCAGCTACATTCTCCTTGCCTGATCTAAATTTAATTTTAAAATCATACTCTTGCAGAATTCGCACCTACCTTCTTTGTCGCATGTTCAACTCAGGTTGAGTGAAAATTCATTTGAGGGTCTTATGATATGTCGCATGAGTTAAAATTTATTTCCTAATAAATAATGTCTCCATAGCTTGAGAGTGTGGATCACTGGCAATAATTCTAATCATGGGGATAATTCTTCTCTTGAGGTTGGAGTTTCTTAGATTCATAAGCCATTGGTAGTATCAACATTCACACCGATGGCTTGACCACTACTATCCACCACTACTTTAAATGTTCGAGAGAAATGTGGAAGTTCTAAAATTGGAAAAGAAGTAAGAATAACCTTTAACTTTTCAAAACTGATTTGGCATTGCAAAGTCCATTTGAAAAGGCAACTGTTTCTTGGTCATTTTTTTAGTTAGAGGAGCAGCAACCTTTGCATAATCCTTTACAAAAATTCACACCACCATGTCGAGCCTAAGAAACTACGGACATCCTTGATTGATTTAGGAGTTGGCCAATAAACCACAGTTTCTACTTTATTTGGATTAGGAAACCTTTCCGTAACTCCAAGATAAGTCAACTTATTTGCAAAGAATATACATTTGCTCTTCTTGGCATATAATTGATTCTCTTGTAGGATCTCTAAAGCATTTCTAATATGCTCATGTTCCTTCTCATCTTTGGAATTCACAAGGATGTCATCAAAACCAATACATAATCATCCAATATTTCATGATAGGCATCAGCCCCATCAATCGATAAAAGGTAGCATGGGAGCATTGGTTAACCCAAATAATAGTGACCATACCGTGAGAGGCTTGCCTTCTTTAAACTTTTTAAAAAATAAACACCTCAAAGTCTTGCACAAAGTGTTCATATGAAAGCCTCCACATTTCACATTTTGGGGTTACAACTCCAACATTAAGTGTACATGTTCAAAAACACAACCGGGATGGGTGACCTCTCGAGAGCTTTTTTCTTTACATAGTTTTAGCTATACCCATAGTTTGGAGTTATTGAGAAAGGAAATATGGGCTACTTGGCCACAATTAGGCCTAACTTAGAGACTCCATAACTCACACATGTGTGTCCAGGATCCCTCTTGCTTACACATGTGTGTCCAGGATCCCTCTTGCTTACATATGTGATCAAAAAGCTTTTGCTCCCTAATTTTGCCTTGATGTTGGAGCACAAGGGAGAGGGGGCTTTGTAAGGCACGGTTGTGAGGGTAAAACCTCAGGCCTAGGTGGCATGGAAGGGCCAACCTAGAAGAGGGGAAAGGTGCATCCCATTAGCGGTTGGGCTAGGCTAGTCCCAAGGTAGCCAAGATATGCCAGTAGGAGGGTAGCTCGAGGCTCTATCAACCAACTGTGTCGATTAGGTTGTGACCAACCCAGTACAAGGTGGCCAGCAGGTTCCAGCCAACTAGGTGTGGTTGCATAGGGCACCCAAGCTAGCCATGTCGGCTATGCTTTGGGAAGCGTGACACGCTGGAGTAGCACCCTTGTTTGCATAGGGTAGCCAGCACAGTGGTTTGTTTGTGCTCATCTATTACATATTAACCATGGACAACCAAGGCAAAAGGAGAGGAGAGAAAAGAGAAATCCTGGATTTCTAAAAAATAAGAGAAAAAAATCCCTTCGATTGACCCTTTGTATTTCGGCTTCCATTCCTACGTTTCACTTCTTAATGTCTTTTACATACTGCAACAACACGCAGGTTGAGTACTAGTAGTCGTGTACACAACAGCACAATAGCAACCTGGTTTGTACACATAAGTGTCAAGTACTAGCGCGTCAGAATAGCTTGGCTCAAGGCAGGGGCAGAAATCGAGCAATTGGGTGTATGTGCATATGAAAAAGGAAGCCAGTTGAGTGCATATAAAAAAAAACCTCATTATTTAGTGGTGGTGTGGAATTGTTTTTATTAAAAAAAGCATGTTGGCTTTTTCTTGTGCTAAAAGTGGAGGGCTTTTATTTTAAGCCTCAGCTTTTTTGAAAAGCACAAAGTTAAAGCAATCTTTTTTTTAACACTCTATATACTATAAATCCAGCCTTGCTCTTCTGATTTGCCTATACTTGCAAGCTATGCGTGCTTGGCATGCACATCACTATGCTTTAGGGGTCTTTGAAAGCTGCAAACTTTGCTTTAGCCCTCTCTTCCACCCTTAAATCTTTTCTCTAACCTTTCACCTTTTTTCGGCCTGTAACCGGTTACCTTTCTGTCACTGCTTTTCTCCAAGTTAACACACATATTTAGTGTGCATCGGAGATATATGGAGTCAATGGGTAGTAGTTCCGTGACAGTAACGACATGGAGTCGGTTCGGAATGATGACTTTGAGCAGGTCAAGCCACCAGGATGGCTAGGATTTTACCCACCACCACAATAGTACGGCTAGAATATGAACAAAAGTATGTTATCCAGGATCTTCTGAGGCATGATAGCATTGAGCCCAAGCTTCTTGGATGCTCATGCCTTTGCCCAACCAATGATCGTGGGGTTGTCAAGTGTTGTCAGAAGGCTTTTGTTAAGTGAGATTCAAGTTTGAATTCGCACACGCATTGGTGGGTCCAAGAATGGTGCAATAGTCTTGACTTCATAGATGCTTGTTTTCACATACTTTTTAAAAGTTTTCAAGGTCTTGTTTAAATTGTGATGGAATCTATTTAGTTGCATACCCTTATTTCTTTTTAGGGTTGTCAAAAGGGGAACGGATACTAGGCTTTACCATGAACCCTTGGTGATATCCGGATAGCCACTTGGTAGCAGGTGTCTTGTAGTCTTATTAAGTGTTGACTTATCCCAAGAGAGTGCCAAGTTAAGCAGTCTTGTGGTGGTGATGGTCATAATCTAGGATGCCTAGGCCGAGGTTTCGTGGTATTGACTGCAAGAGCTAGGGACACGGATTGGGTGTGAACATGGTGATATCTTTCATCCTTGACTTTGCATGGATTAGATTGATCCTCAAGTTGACTTAAGGTTTCACCTTGGTGTCCAAAGGGGAATTTTGATGCTTCAGGCTAGGTTGTAAGGGAAAAAATTGACCATTCCACCTATGGTCATGATTAACGAAGGTTTGATATGGAGTGTGCTCTAGTGGTATGGGACACGCGAGTGTATTCTTATGTAGGATCTCCTAAGGCTTCATGGGTTTCTTGTTTGGGACACTCTATGCTTTGGCATAGTTAACCTTTGGTAACTGTGAGGAGCAGTGCTAGTCTATGTGAGTGATAACATGAGAAGGGACTTTCTTGGTTGTCTACACATTGGCATTCCACTCATAGGGTGACAAATTTTATGATTCATCACTATCATAATTGTACACGAGAGAAACGAGAAGTTTGAAACTTCTTGGTCTTAGACTGAATGTCTAGACAATTTGACGGTCGGACCATTTGATACTCCAAGGTGGATGCAATTCCATGAGGTTATTTTGATTCCAAGATTGTAATGAAGGGAACATAACCAAACTGAGATATGGAAATGGATCTAGGCCATGTCCATGAGAAGCCATGTGTGTTATAACCTACACATGAAAGGCTCCCATGAAAGCCCAAGGGTGGAAGTACCATGTACTCCAACATGTACTCCAATAAGACAAGATGCCTATCATATCAAATGATCAACAAGATATCAAAAAGGTACAAGTTGGTGCATTTTATAGTCCCAAGGCCCACATGCCCTAACACCACACATGTAAATGTCCCTAAGCCCCATGTGCCTAGGCCCATCCCCCATGTGCATGTGCATCCTAAAACCCCTTTGTTACACACCATCCCCTCCTACAATGATTTTGTAATTGAAAGGTGGTCGTGCACAAAGGACACATAGAAAAGGCTATATACAAAAGCCAAAAATCATGACTAAGTGTCAATGTCATAGCAAATAGCTGCCAAAAAAATGAGTTGTCGATGTGCAAAAGTCGCATGATCTCCCTTCGGTAGAATGAAAAAGAAGGTAGTATGCTGTCAAAGATGAGACCAATAATATATCCACTTGGATCAAATGGAAATTTGAGCCAAGCAAATGACCCTCCAACCACTTGGGTCAAATGGTAATTATGAGAGATCAATGTCGATAACGAGACTAGCCCCAAATCCTTCTGGGTCTAAGCAATAAACTTGAGTAGATGCATCCTCACAATCATAATGTGAATCTGGAATTAAATGAGCTCAAGCAGTAAACTTGAGAAGATGCTATAGATGGATAACCAAATCTCAAGATTCACTTGCATAGACTTGTCTCCTTATACATTCACACAAACGTGAATTGAGCAAAAGGGAGGAAATATATTACGTCTCGACAAGCCTAGGACTAGAACTAGGTATGTGTGCTAGCTCAAGATTAAGATTAGGATCAAAAATTAGAATTAGGACTTAGTTGGGACATAGAAACCTACAAGGTTCACATGTGGGCTAAGGATGCTTGCAAAAAGAGATCTAGATTAGGTAAAAGCTTATAATAAATAGCCTAGGGCTAAATAAATAAGGAAGGACCAATAATAATAGCCAGATTACTACTATGTAAGTGACCTTGGGATCACTTATTAGACGAGATTAAGTCGTCATGCGATGGCCTAAGGCTACCAAAGAAGCATGCAAGATCTCGTGGCCATGGAGTTGCATGGTGGGTGGTTTGGCCCTTGTGGTATGGGACAGTAGGTTGGGACCATTGGTACCAATCAAGCTCGTGATAATTAGACTTCAAGCTCGAGGGTGGTTCGAAGCACTACACCTGCAATTGAATGGTGAGTCACTAGCCACAATTCATCACCACCATATGATACATATGACAATGAGACGAGTCTATGAAACCTCATTAGGGTTTTGATTCTAAGTTAGATAATCCTTGGGCATGGTCTATGGAGACCTTACATTGGTATGAAAGCCTATACCTGACATGGAGAAAACCCATGGATATGGGGGATTGATGTGTCGAACGGGAAGTGAATTTTGCCTCTACAAAAATACAATACAAATACATCTTGCTTTTCCAAGCCAATACATGTAGGATCCGTTTGTGTTCATCTACATGCCAAAGAATATAAAGAAAAAAAGTAGGCATGCACAGCATTTTAACCCTTTTTTTCTCTTAATTTTTTAAACCATCTTTTCCTGCGCATACATGGACATATGAAATAGCCACACATTGACAAAAATAGCTAAAACAAGAAAGCATATATTTGTGCCAATTGAAACCATGTTTTTTTGTCAAAAACCTATTCATGTTACAATCTCTCTCAAAAGCCAACTCAAGCTGGGAAAGGCAAAGTACACAACCAGGAATGACGGAAACGCAAAGATCAAAGTAGCAGCAACGTAGACCACCAAAATGACCGTGCTGAATGGCAAGACGCAAAAAAGAATGAAGATAACCAGCACCAGCAACATTAATTTGGCCATCAATTGAGCACAGAGACCAATCATCTTCTTGAACCACCTGTGCAAAAAAAAAACATCCGCCGAGGACTGTTGTGCTCCCGAGAACTCCCAAAGTCTGTGTGAAGAAGCTTGGTCAGCAACTCCATAATAATGCTGATGTGAGGCTGTCACCAGAGCTCCCGAATATGACTTGTCTTCAACTTTCGTGCCATCATGACAATGCCTCGTATCGCCTCTCACACTTTCAATCAACCAGAGCAGAAAGAAATTCTTGCAAGGGTACTTAAGTTTGCCTTTCCAAACCAACCTGCACGACAAGAATTGGCACCATGGACAAGAGATGAAGAGAGGCAGCTGGACTGGCACCACCGGAAGCTTCACGGTTGCCCACTGAAGGCCCAAGAGACAGCTCTTGCAGAGCGAATGGCCGCACCAGAGCACGTACGGAACGTGGCGGCTACTGTTAAATCCTTCCCAGCACAAAGGACATTCCAACCCATCCTCTTCAGCGCTCTTTGAATAAGCTTCATCATCCACGCCATCCCATGAAAGCCTACATGGAACATGTGATGCACTGTCACGTCCGAAGCCCACCATGGCTGATGACCCTTACTAGTCTGCTACCTAAAAAATTCGTCAAATAATCGGTCAGATAATTTTGCAAGTGTATAGACATTGCCGGTAAAGTAATACTGTGTTATCCTAAGCAGCAGTGCAATACACTCCAGCTTCCACAGGCTAACATTAACAAACATCACTGTCTAGTTCAATACAGAATTTCCTGCCATGAACCATGTATGCGCTTGGTATAGAAGTAAAGCCTCTCTTGTCCCATACAGTTTCAGATTGAAAAAGAATCCCATACAGTAGTAGCCATAGCACAGCTGAACAAATTCACCGATTTATTATCACCCACACATGATACAAAAACCCACGAGGGCAGATGAATTTGCCATCTCCTACATAGCGATGAAGGGTCAGGAAAGGTTGATATGATGCTAGTCGGACTCGCCATCTAGCCCTGAGCTGAAGGGCCTTGCACATGGACCACAATCAAAACACAAGAAGCAGCAGCAACGCACAAAGATTTAAGACCCCGCAATGCATAAAAAATGCTAGCTAGATGATATGATGATAGTCGAGTGTTAACCCTAACTTGAGGAACTAAAGAAGAAAGATCATAACATGCATGAAGGCTAACTAAACAGCTGTATCTTAAGAACATAGTTCAACTACCTTAAGGAAGATTTCTTCACAAAGGCCGTAGCAGAGCCATACGTTTGTATAGGAGAGCACAAAGGTTCAAAAAACAGAGAAAATTGGCGTCACCTACATGACTATGAATGTCGTACAAGCGACCTGGTAAGGATGGTCAAGCTCACTAGCTCACTATCTCTAGCCCTAAGCTGAAGAACCCTGTAAGACTTCATTGGAAAAACAGTTGTCTGAGGGACCTTATGATCGTTCGTTCACTCACCATGCAACCCTAAGCTGAAGGGCCAAGTTTATGACGGTAATCAAAACTTGCCATGCAAACCTAGGCAGAAGGTTCTTTTCAACGGGGAGAAATCTTATGATGATAAACGAACTTGGCAACCATAAATTGAGGGGCAAAGTAAGGGCCATGACTATCAACCTCAGACTCTAACCCTTCAAATGGTCGTCACAAAACAAACATAATGATTACAACAGTGTATAACAGTTTTAAAAACGCTTAAAAGGTTGGATTAAGGTAGAGACATTTTACATCATAAAGGCCTTTTGCAAAAGGTGTCTAACTTAATCACAAAAAATCCTTTTACACCGTTCGGTGCCCCAACACACGATAAATAAAGTAAGATATGCCTCAAAGAGGGCCTACGCACCACGGTCTAACACTGCAGGGTAAATATTGAAATGGTGATGCAAGGAAAAGAGTCTTTGGGGTTGCTTTTTTTTTTTTCTGAAAACACAGATCAACACTAAGCCGATGAGGAGTGGCTACTTCGCTCAGAGGCTATATGCATAGAAGCTTCAAATGTTTGCAAGCAAAAAATTGTACGATTTTTTAAAAAAGCAAAGACATTATTGAGATAGATCTGACCTGGAAGCCACTTGCATCTGCATAGGCGCGCACGCAGAGAGACAGAAACGCTTCCTACACAGGAAGACCGACAAACGAAGAAACACGTAGCCCGCCCTACTGGTTTACCCGGCCCGGGAATCTTTGATAAGGCCTAAAATAGACCCACTCGTTCGAAACTATATTTTTGGGCGCCTTTCGTCCGCTTGTGTATGACCGGTCACAGCAGTCCAAGACACCTCCTTAGCGGACGCCCGGGCTCCTCATAAGGAAGTACTTCATGCCTAGACAACTAACTAGGTCTCTCGTGGGGCTATGCTTAACGAAATCGCTTTCAGCAGCGAAGTTAACTAGTATTGCACCCGTGCGTTGTTGCGGCCGACCAAGGTTCCAGAAAGAACTATTCCCTTTCTACAACCATCTCTCTCTCTCTCTCTCTCACACACACACACACATGCCCTCTCCCTCTCTCTCACATACACACACTCTCAAATGTTGAAACTCTCTCTCTCTCTCTCTCTCTCTCTCTCTCTCTCTCTCACATGCACACACATATACACACCTGCTCTCTCTCTCTCTCTCTCTCTCTCTCTCTCTCACACACACACACATGCACACACTTCCTCTCTCTTCTTACACTCTCCCACACATAGAAGCGCTCTCTCTCTCTCTCTCTCTCTCTCTCTCTCTCTCTCTCTCTCTCTCTCTCTTTCAATCTCTCTCTCTCACTTACACACTCTCTCTCTCTCTCTCTCTCTCTCTCTCTCTCTCTCTCTCTCTCTCTCTCACGCACACATACACATGTAAATATATAGTATATACAATATTATGTTTTAGATACATAAACCTATACATAGACATATACTTATACATATATACATGTATTTAAAAATATAAATACAAACATCGACAAGAAGTTACATGTGATCCATGAGTAAACTGGTTGTTAAGACAACATGAAAAATGAAAAACTTGCTACTAAAAAAAAAGGGCAAATGAACTATGTAGGGCCTACGTGTAATATAGTAGGCAAAAGAAGAGACTCGTCCTCCTCAAGGACCGAGTATGTGACACTACAAGAGAGAGAGAGAGAGAGAGAGAGAGAGAGAGAGAGAGAGAGCAACCACGCAATTTTTTTTCAATTTTTTCAATTTACTCCTAAAAGGGGACAAACTGGAAGGAAAAAAACATAAGATATATTTAATGTTGGAAAGAATATTCTTTAGATATTGTTTATATAGCAGACAAAAAAGGTCATGAGGAGGTCTAACACATGTTTCACCCACCTAAATATGTTCCACTCTCCACTCATTCTTCGCCTTTATCCAAAATAATATTAGTCAATGTACATAGTTGATTAACACATTAATCCTAACTATATCATACTAGTGCACACAGCTGATTAAACGCATTAATCCTGGTAGACATCATACCAGTGCACATAGCTTGATTAAACACTTTGCCCAAGACTTTATATTAATGCTTGCTATATTTTTGTAGAGCTTCTACGCTTATAAAAAATATCGATGCCTAAATATGAAACTATAAAGGTATTCACATGTCTTCCAAAATATCTCAAAGTGGTCCAACACATGTTTCACCCGTGAATAACACATAATCCGCCACTCATTCTTCGCCTTCATAATATTAATCAGTGCACATAGCTGATTAAACACATTAATCTTGACTATATCATACTAGCGTACATAGCTGATTAAATACATTAATCTTGGTAGGCATCATACCAGCGCTTGATTAAACACATTAATCTTGGTAGATGATATAAAAGGCGCATCCAAAAATAAAATATCCCAAAATAAAATAATGGGCCTCCCCAAAGAGGTTACAACTAACAGAGACTCTTGCTAATTTACAACAACAAGATGATTGACTAAGTCTTTCCCTCTGAGTTGTGTGCAGCTATGTAAAGACTTTTTGCCGTTGACTTGTAAAGGCCAAGCATAGTTCGGCTACTGGTCTGTCTGCTTTGAGTGTGGTGGTCTTCTATGTTTTCACCAACTATGTACCTCTTGTGAATGTTGTAATTGTTTGGACACTTCCTCACAAGTGCTAGTCTTCAAAGTTTAGTAGACATGTCCTTTCTCATGTACCATCATAGAATGCATGCATTATCTGTGCTTGAGATGTTAGTAAAGAGGGGTCTAGCAATCCATAATCTGTATTGGCTATTGTTGTTGCTTAGTCTACAATCTACGTACAAATGATTTAAGGAGAGGTCCAACACTTCTTATTAGTGATGCATGTCTAGGGTTAAACTAATGAATGATTATCTAGTGATGCATGTCTATAGTGAAACTGATGAATGCCTATCTAGTTGCATCAACCAAGAGTCTGAACCCTTTGTTGATGTACCACCTTACTGCTAATTATACATTCCTATGTTACACTTCAAGTAATGCTCTACATTAACTTAAAACACTTGCTGCTATTATTACAATCATATTTCTTTGTATTACCTAATGGTATATACATATTTTTTTTGTATTGCCTAATGGTATATATGTTATAAGTAGATCATCTTTTCTTTCTTGCTGCTTAATTTACTTTTCTTCTTTAAACTGATAATGACACTTGTGTGCAGGTTAGGAACCCTGAGCACTGAATTGTACATTGGTGCTTGCACCAGAGGAGTTGGGTTCAAAGCCCAACAGGGTACTTGAGATGTATGGTGGATGATTATCTGGTTCTACATTCAGATGCACTTGGCAACCCATCATAGTCTTGGTCTCTACATAACGGTTCTTTTGCACTAGGACCATTTGACATTTTGGCTAGGAGTTTTGAGCTCACTTGGTGGATCTCTTCAATGTTAGATTCACACTTTGATTGTTTGCGAGGATGGGCTTGATAGCTTTTCCTTGTATTTGAGCTTTCCCTTTAACCCAGAAGCTCCTTCTACATCAGCTTAGGAGGCCTAAGATGTGTATTATGTATGCATATCCATTAGATCTTGGAGGATACATGGCTAGCTTTGTCGTCGATGGTGGTTCTTTATCTTTTCTATTTTATCGAGATCGCCATAGAGCCATTATCTTAGAGTTTGCACGCTTTAGATTACCTTTTGATCCAGGTGGGAGCCTAGCTAGCTTCATCATCGACATTGGTTCTCTACATTTTCCATTTGACCCAAGTGGTTGGAGAGCCATTGTCTTGGATTTCACATGTTTTAGACTTTCGTTTGATCTAGGCGATTGCATCATTAGCTACATCCTTTCCATTTGATGCCAGGAGTCATACGACTCATGTATTGGCCTTCCATGACATTGATATTCAATTGTGGATGTGATTTTTGGCTTTTGGCTTTTGTATATAGCCTTTGTATGTGTCTTTTGTGCACGCCCACCCTTCGATTTCAAGGACGAAATCATTGTAGGAGGGGATGGTTTCTAATGAAGCAATTATATATGCACATGCATATGTGTTAACCTAAAAAAAATTTATGGAGGAAGTTGCCAATCCACCAAGCTCAGGCTATGCTCAAGAGTTCCACTATCGCGTGTGGATAGTCTCTTCTCATCCATGATTATCCCGCACTTGTTGTCACACCGAGGCGGTTCCTAATCCTATGGGTGGTGCGACTGCTCTCACAAAGATCATGTAGGATCTCTGAGGAAGCCAATCATGGTGATAGCCTAATCACTCAAGAAAGAGGGAGAGAAGAAGCAAGTAGTTCCTAATCCTACATGTGGTGCGACCGCTCTCACGAAGATTATGTGGGATCTCCGAGGAAGCCAATCGTGGTGATAGCCTAATCACTCAAGCAAGAGGGAGAGAAGAAGCAACCGAGAAGCATGAGAGAATGAGATATTAGTGCTAATTATACCCAAACCCAAACCCTAAGTATACCACACATGCTAGATTAGAGTTGCAAGAGAGAGGGAGAGAGAACAATCTACTTCTATTGCATAAATGGGAGAATGAATTACAAACAAGAGAAGCTAGCTTTTATAGTTCCACACCCAAAGCCTAACCCTAAGTATACCACACATGCTAGATTAGAGTTGCAAGAGAGAGGGAGAGAGAACAATCCACTTCTATTGTGCATAAATGGGAGAATGAATCACAAACAAGAGAAGTTGGCTTTTATAGTTCCAAGCCTTTTTCCATTAGGCCGCTGGGGAGTAAGTGACCCGAGGCACCTAGAACATAGCTATAAGGATTTTCTTTATGGTTTGGCCAATTAGCAAAGACCTCTTGTTTGGTCTTTGAAGCTCAAGACTTGGGAGCATCTTTAAGGCATTTCTCTAATCAAATGACCGGATTTACAATATAGTACGGGCGCTCGTTCCTTAAGTGTGTAGACATAGTTGTCATAGAAACATGTCAACCATATGTGGTTAACATACTCCCCTTCCTAAAGTTGATCGTGTCCTCATGATTGGTGAAGAAGTTGTCGAGGCACGCGGGGAAGTGTTGCACTTGGTTGGTCCTCTTGTCTCTTCGAAAATGAGAGGGGGTGGGGGGCCCCGGGCTAGTAAGATGGAAAGAAGTTAGTGACGTATTGACGATTAAATATCCATCTAGTCGTATGGCCTCCTATGAATTTTTCTTTCTTGTATATGCCTAGTAGTACTCTTTATTTTGTTTTTGTTGTTTTCTTTTTTGTTGCCTTTGTGACTTTAACATCCTCATGAGAGAAGTCAAAGTACTTGAATGAGTAGACTAGCACGGAATACTTAATGACCAGTGGTGTTAATGAGGGGTTAGTAAAACAACCGTGTTAGTAAGCAAGTGGTGAGGGAGGGACAAGGAGGTAACTCGCATGGAAACTGCTTGTGCTCCGAGATGTTGTCTTCGATGGCAATGTACATGTAGTTGTAGCATCTTTATCAAGACACCTTAATGTACATGTAGTTGTAGCATCTTTATCAAGACACCTTAATGGGCATCTTGGCTGCCTTGGGTGTTGATCTATTAGTGGTCGGTGTTCTCTCTATCTATTTTAGTGTTTTGTCTTCTTCTATCGTTATAGCTCGTGATTGGGATCTTGTTTGGATGAGAGTGGTAATTGACGAGGCGAGGATCTATAGGTGTAGCGGCATTTGATTATGGAAGGAGAAGCGACTTTGGATCATTTGGCTACCAAAGCTAAGGTAGCATAAGAAGAAGTTGTAGGTAGCGTTGATGAGGCAGGAAGCACAATTATATCCAAGCAATGGTACCATTGACCAGGCTTACTTCCTCCATCGTCCCCCTATCCAGAGATGTACTTGGATGGTTGTCAAATAATGAAGCTTTGTGTGATGTGTGTGCAAATGACAGAGTCCAGTGAGAATTGCAAGTGTCGTGCATGGGCGAGGGCAAAAGGTGTGCTCGTGATCCTAATCACCTAGACATGCCTAGTCACCTTGAGTTTTTGTTTTGTGAAAAAATTATCGTAGCCACATATGTAAGCAAGCTATTTTGTGAAAATGAGTGATTATGGGGATAGTTGCAAGCCATCTTGAAAACATGATTAATTGTGGACACAATTGAAAAAAGATTCATTTATTCCCATAAGGGAATGGGGTGCAACATTAGTTATGTGAATCAAATCTAGGAAAGGAATATAAAAAAGAACCACCACTTCCCTCTTTTTTTTTCTCCAATCCAGAAAGTTATGCGAATCTAATATAGAAAATAGGGTGTGAAATTAGTTATGTGAATCCAATCTAGCAAAGGATGATTAAAAAAACCACCTCTTCCCTCTTGTTTCTTCTCCAATCTAAGAAGTTACGACTGAGGTGCTTTTAATTGAGGGAGGAGAGAGAGAGAGAGAGAGAGAGAGAGAGAGAGAGAGAGAGAGAGAGAGAGAGCACGTCCATTTGTCTTATTTTTACCTTTTAAAAAAAATTTAAAGGGAACACAAAAAGTACAAGGCTAGAAATTAGAAGGTTATATAAAGCTTTTTCACTACAAGGCACGAAGTTTTTGTTCTTCTTGGGAATGTATTAATCTACGTCGTTTGGATTTTGTGAAAAGGATAATAATAGCCACAGATGTAGAACAAATCAATTTTGTCATAAGGAGATAGGACACATTTGTTGAGAGATTCGGTTTGTCAATCTTGTTGAGGTTTTGTGAAAAAATATTGCAGAGCCACATATGTAAACTATTTTGTGAACGTGATTGATTATGTGGATAGTTGCAAGCCATCTTAAAAATATGATTAAATTAAAAGTTGAATCATTTATTTCCATAAGGGAATGGGCTGCGAAATTAATTATGTGAATCCAATCTAGCAAAGGATGATATAAGAAAACCACCTCGTCCCTCCTTTTGGGTGAGGAAGTGAAGGTTGTTTATTGGTCAGCACCCCAAAAGAGGGTTATGAACTGATTAGCCCATTTTCTAGAGATGTGAGCTTAAGCTTCTGATGTTGCCCAGTTATTTATCGAGGAGATCTTCAAGATTCATGGTCTACTGAAGAAGATAGTCAGTGATCGGGATTCTAACTTCACTTTGAAGTTATGGAAGTCCTTATTTCAGGCTTTGGGTACTCAAGTTTGCTTAAGTACAGCTTATCAATCAAGAGACCGATGGCCAGACTGAGAGAGAGCCAAATAATTGAAGACATTCTCAAAGCATATTGTGGACGGGAGCCAAGAAGATGGATTCAATACCTTCCTCTAGTAGAATTCGCTTATAATACATCTTATCATCATAGCATAGGAATGTCACCATTCAAAAAGCACTTTATGGGCAAGAATGCTTATCCCCTCTAAATTTCTTTGATCATCCAACCTTAAGAGTCGAAGTCTCCAAAAAAATGCTCGAGGAGATGGAGGAACAGACCAAAGCTATCGAGAAAGATATTAAGCCTACTCACCCTCTGTTGCCCATACCCGACCTTCTCCCTCGGGAACAATGTAACAGTGTGCCCACGTGCTGGGAGAACGATCGTTTCTTCCTCCCATGAGTATGCCAAGGCTTTGACACTCTGTGCGGGACTGTACCACCCGACAACCCTCTGCAGTCACTCTTCTAGCGAAACCTTTTTAGTCCATCTCCAAGTAAGCTCTGTAGAAATTTTTTTCATCATCTCAGCCTTGTGTTGAGTAGAGGGTGTCCTTAGCTGCTCTCTCCCCCTGCAGTGTGAATAGACTTAAGGGAGAACTCCCCCATCTCTCCCTGTGGGTGCAGCCTTTTGTCCCAAATCCCAGTTTAAGGACACCTTCCCTCCCATTTGCGGTGACTTTAGTAAGGGCTCTTTGGCTCTTAGAGGTGGTTCCCACCTAAGAGTTTTATTCTCATAAAGAGAGCAAACAAACTCTGATTCGTGATCTGACTGAAGCATTGCATTTGTGGCAACGTGGGCTATGAGAAGGTGAAGAGAATGTCTCCTCCACGAAGATGCCAAAATACCACCTCCTCGAGAAGCGTGCATAACAACGATCCTAGAGGGAATGCTCCAGATGCAAACCCAACTCTCTCCTTGGGAGTCCCACAAGGAATAAATGGCCAGGTTAGCTTGATCATCATTTAAAAAAGAGGTTTTTGATTGAATTTTTAATATTAGCATTAATTAATTAAGAAAAAAGATACCACTATCCTTGCTTGGTCATCATTTAAAAAAGAGGTTTTTGATTGAATTTCCCACGGACTTGCTCACACACAAAGCATGGGCACTCACAAAGCACTCAATTTGCCTAGTCCTTTTAACAAAACAAGCCTTGTCCACAAAGCTCTAACCCGCCCCTCAACTTCATCACGCACCAGCACTAGAATGGAATCATATCCTCCTTGTACAATGGGGAGACGTGACAAAATCCATACTAATGCATTCCCACTTCATTTGGGGGATATCCAAGGGTTGAAGCTTCCCAGGCATTTTGACTCTTTTAGCTTTGATCCTTTAACATGAGAGACACTGGTTCAAGTACCGAAGGACATCATTTTTCAAGCCCGCCCAATGATAGCTCCTTCTTATAGCATTCAAAGTTTTTGTATAGCTTGGCTACCCTGCACTGGGGCTATTATGAGCTTCGTAGAGGATTAACTCCTTTAGGGAAGGATCCTTAGGAATCTATAGCCTGTGATTAAAGTAGAGGCACCCATCATTGGTGGAGTAACCTTTGACTAGATTTTTCTCCTTTTCTGAGATTCCTCCTTCTTTGACTAGGTTCACCATCTTTTGGTAATCGATATCATGGACTAGATTTTTCTCTTTTTCTGAGATTCCTCATTCTTTGACCAGGTTCACCATATTTTGGTAATCGATATCATGGACTGACACTTCTTTCACCCGTGATCAGAATGGGATCATTTGGCATAGAAATTGCACTTAAGAAAGATTTGCGGATAAGTGCATCACCTACCACATTATCCTTTCCTGGGCGAAATTTGATGTCGAAGTCCTATTCTTGTAGGATTTCAATCCATCTTGTATGCCTCATGTTGAGGTTAGGATCCACTTCAGATTCTTGTGGTCAGTATAACAAGCTGGAATTTGTACCCCAAGAGATAATGTCTCCATAACTTGAGGCAATGAACAACAGCTAAGAGTTCTAAATCATGGGTGGCATAATTTTCTTCATATTGCTTCAGCTTGCGAGAGACGAGAAGTATAAGCTACTGGTCTTCCTTCTTGGCCTAAGACACCACCAAGTGCTAGACTACTAGCATCAATAACCACCTCAAATTCTTTGGTGAAATCGGGAAGTTTCAGGACTGGAGCTGAGGTAGTGATGGCTTTGAGCTGATCAATTTGGAATCCTTCTTAAGAAGATCCATCAAGGGTGCAGCTACCAGGGCATAATCTTTAATGAAAATCCTATACCATCTTGTGATTCCCAAAAATCCACAAACTTCACGGACTGATTTAGGGGGTGGCCATTCTAGTATATCCTTGACCTTGGTAGGATCTACTGAGATACCATCTTCGGAGATAATGAATCTAAGATACTCAATCTGATGAGTAAAGAAGGTACATTTGCTCTTCTTAGCATAGAGTTTATGTCTGCGCTGCAATTGCAGAACTCTGCACACATGCTCCTCATGCTCTTCCATCAACTTGGAGTAGACTAAGCTATCATCAAAGAAGACAAGCACAAATTCATCCAAGTAGGGACGGAATATATCTTGCATTAGGCGGTTGAAGGTTGCATTAGGCGGTTGAAGGTTGCAGGAGCATTGGTTAACCTGAATGACATTACAGTAAACTCATAGTGGCCATAACAGGTATTGAAAGCTGTCTTAGGTATATCTTCTTCTTTGAATTTGATCTGATAGTAGCCAGACCTCAAGTCTATCTTTGAGAAAACCTTGGCCCCATGAAGCCTGTCAAGAAGCTCGTTGATGCGAGGGATAGGATACAGTGATAATCTATGCAGAGACGAAGAGTGTCATCCTTCTTCTTTTGAAATAGAACGGGTTCTCCCCAAGGAGAGCTGTTGGGGCATACAAATCCTTGCTCAATAAGTTGGGAAATTTGGTCCTTGAGTTCAATGACTTTACGGAGAGACATCTTATAGGGTGTTTTTGAGACAGGCTGAGCACTAGGGATTAACTCGATGTCGATTGACTTTTCGTGGAGGAGGAAGTCTTGTAAGCTCATCAAGAAAGATGTCAGAGAATTCTTGGAGCTAAGACGGTTCTGATTCCTTACTAGGTTCAACAGCTTTGTTGAGTTTAACTAGGAAAACTTGATGTCTCTTGCGTGCTCCCTTAAGAAGATGTTTTGCTTTGACTACCCTGGACTTGGGTTTATCTGTCTCATTAGGTGAAATATGGACTCTCATTTTTGCGGGATAGCTTATATATGGCACATTTCATTCCTACAAAGGTCAAGTGTATCTATGGTTGGAAGGCAATTTGTGGATCATATATTCAATTTGAATAGTGTACCACAACAAATTATGGGTGACCAAGATGTCAAATTCATGAGTTTATTTTGGAGAACTTTGTTTGAGATCATGGAAGCCAAGTTGACGCCAACAAGTACTTACCATCTTGAGACCGATGGTCAAATGAATCCATGACACTCAAAGTGTGTGGCATGGATGGTTAGCTTTACTCAAGTTCACCTACGATAGTACTAGTACATCTTGAGAGTATTGGCATGTTTGCTTTTGAGTCTGCTTTTTGAGGCATTATATGGTTACAACACTAATATTCATGATGTAGTCCATGTATCTCACTTAAAGGCTTACATTGGCCCCAAAGTGAAAGTTCATTGTGAGCTACCTCCAATGAATGATGATGGATTTATTGAATATGTTCTCAAGAAGATATTGGGTATGAGAGAAAGGGTAATTTGTAGCCAATTTATGGTGGAATGGCATGAATTACCCTCTAAAGAAGCTTTATAGCAACCCGCCTCAATGTTGGAGGGATATCAAGGGTTGTTTGAAGTAGAGAAATGTGCTTGAAAATAGAGAGTATTTTTCTAAAATTTCCTAAGATTCAGCATTTGGACAACCCTCATATTGGACAAGCGTGGGTTGAGAGCTTCGTATACTATCATGGAGAGCTTGTTTAGGAAGTTTTGAGAGCATACATTTAATTTATAGCCATATGGAGGTGTCTGCTTTCATACATTTAAATTGGAACATGGAGAGCTTGTTTAGGAAGTTTTGAGAGCATACATTTAATTTACAGCCATATGGAGGTGTCTGCTTTCATATGGAGAGCTTGTTTAGGAAGTTTTGAGAGCATACATTTAAATTGGAACATGGAGAGCTTGTTTAGGAAGTTTTGAGAGCATACATTTAAATTGGAACATGGAGAGCTTGTTTAGGAAGTTTTGAGAGCATACATTTAATTTACAGCCATATGGAGGTGTCTGCTTTCATACATTTAAATTGGAACATGGATTACTCTATGTAATCCATGTTCCAATTTAAATGTATGAAAGCATACATTTAATTTACAGCCATATGGAGGTGTCTGCTTTCATACATTTAAATTGGAACATGGATTACTCTATGTAAAGGTGAATTTTGACATGGACTCTATGGAGATAACCTCACTCACGCATATGATGTGTGAAAGAGTTATTCCTATGGTTTCAAGGATAAAACTTATGGGCGAGGATGGTTTGTAATGTGATGGAATCAATATCCATGTTAATAAGCATATGCGTTTATGATATATGGGCCAAAGGCCATGGGACATGAATAATTAAGTGTGGACATAGGGCTAAGGCTAAGGCCACAAGAATGGACATTATTCTCTTAAGAGACTATATGTAAAAGCTTATGTTATAAATCTTATATCTTTGGTTTAGCCTTTTAATTTATGACCGGCTAAATGTGAACACAAGGGCCTGGTATAAAACTGAATACTACTATTATACAAACAACACACTTATAATGATTGTTCTTGGTGTGTGTGTGTGTGTGTGTGTGTGAGAGAGAGAGAGAGAGAGAGAGAGAGAGAGAGAGAGAGAGAGAGAGTTAGGTTATGAATTTTTATGTCTTGTTTTCTTGCTATAAGAGTGAGAGAGCTTGACTAAGAGAGTGATGTTGCAAACCAACACCAGTGAGTGGCACACCGTTGGAGCAATAAAAAAGGGAGAACCAACCAACAAAAGTTACACTGTAGAGAGCATGATTGCATGCAAGTAGGAAGTAAGTCTCCAAGGGCAGTTGTATTCTCTTCTACCCTCTCTTTTAGCCTATCTTGGGGTGGGAAGTAACATCATTAGTGCCGTTGTCCAAGAATAGCTTGTCGCTTTCCCTCCTTTTTGTTACCAGCTTAGCACACTTAGTGTGGTAGACTTGTCCATGGATCTTGTGAGCATGGTGATGGTGTGTGTTAATAAATAATGGTATAGAAAAAGAGAAAATTCTTTGTTTCTGTGCTACTGCTTTTTGCATTTTCAAGGACGTCATGATAAGATTTATGGATAATATTATTCATTGCCAAATAATTGAAATTTTGACATTGGACATGTAACCTTCTAATCCACATGTGGCACGCATAGTTTTATATGGCATCTTACTTATAATTTAAAAATACACTAAACAATCAGATTGATATGTCATAAGGTTTCATTTCTACACTAAAAATTTCAAATGGGTTATGTCAAGAATACGAACATTTTCTAAAATGCAAAAAATAGAGAGTACATGTTGAATCAAGAAAATAAAGGGTACTCACATAACAATCTCCCTAAAATTCCATTATGCTTCTCATGTAAATTACTTCTTTAATGATCTAATAAAACAAAATACCAAATAAGTCAAAATAATCAGATTATTCTACACCACTCAAGCAAGTTAAAGTGTGTAAGATTTCTAATCTTAATAGCACATACTTTGGTAATGGAACCAAATAATTTTATTCCTAGGGAAAAACCTAATCTTGCAAAAAAAGAAGCAAACGACATGCAAGGCTCATTAGGGGATTCACCAAATAGCTGCATGTTGTGCAACCTCCATGTTGGTAGATATCTAGAGTCCTCAATTATACTCCTTAGCATTGCCACTCCAACAAGGTTTGAATTCAATAAATAGGTACACACAAAAATACAGTTATGGTGTGCAACCTCCATCTTGGCAAATATCTAGAGTGCTCAATTATACTCGTTGGCATTGCCACTCCACCAAGGTCTGCTAACTACAATAAATAGATACACAAGGAAATAGAGTTATAGAGAGCTTTACCTTCCTACCTTGCCTACCTCTCTCTTGAGAAAAAAATAGAGTAGGAGCAGGGAGGGAGAGAAGAAGAAGAAGAAGAAGAAGAAGAAGAAGAAGAAGAAGAAGAAGAAGAAGACAAGCATAAACCACTTTTAAGAGACAGGTCAATCCCTACTCACATGCGCAATCACAATAGAAGAAGAACAAGGATGCAAGCAATGAACATAAGAGAACATAAGAGAATTAAATAGTTAATCAACATAAATGGGAATATGGCATGTCTGTATGTGGCTTGTAGATTATCCCAAATGGCTTTTGAGGTACCTAGACTATGGATGAATTGAAGATGCCTATCTCCTAGGCAAAAGATGAGGTTAGAGAGATTACACTGTAGCCACATTCGCAGGCACAAAATTTAGTGAGCTGAGCCAAGCAGTATGATTAGGGTTGGACATGGTGTGGTGCCGTCAACATAGTCCCATAAATCATTGTTGTGATTAGGCGGCTTTCCATTTGGATAGCCCATGCGCGATAATTTGTGCTAGAAATTTTTTCTAGTGTGTAGGACTTACTAGATGAAGCCGCCATGATGGAGTTAAAATAAATGCTTGATATAGATTAGCACAAAGATGTAATTAAGACATTAAGCCAATGGTGCTGATTTGTTCTCTTCAAGATAATTAATTTGATCAATGAGAGAAAAATTACTTATTACTCTAATTGCTCTTCCAAGCGAGCACAATGAATGGAGGGACCCTTTTGCTACTTCTGCTGCACGGGACCTTATGTACTTCTTGAAGAAATAATTAAAAACTCATATATATATATATACACACATAAAAGATTAAAGCATAGACTTGAATCAAATTGATATGATAGAGCATAGCATAGCATAAAAATAAGAGAAATAGAGCAACATCACCATCCACATACTATATATATATATATACACATAAAAGATTAAAGCATAGACTTGAATCAAATTGATATGATAGAGCATAGCATAGCATAAAAATAAGAGAAATAGAGCAACATCACCATCCACATACTATTGAGTGCAATCTCTCTCTCACCCACTTTCGTGACATGAGTATTTTGAGAATTGTATTCAAAAATTAGCCTAAGGAGCTAGTTGTACCATACAAAATTGGGCTTACTTTTCCACTTTTACAAAAATAGCTCAAACATTAGAGCTTGTTCACATGCACTATGTAAATAGCTAAATCTCTTTTTAGCATATGTGCTAATAATATAGCAATGGTACGCACAAGCATGCTTAAATAATTTGTACAAACATTTGGCACGTGGCCAATAAAAATAACACATAAAATAACCTTGTGCACATTTGCACATTCCATTTATTTAGTTGGTTTTTGCATAGAGTTAATCAAGCATATTTTTCTATGATTATTATGCGTAAAAAATATAAATTATATATATACCTATAAACAGTCCTCCCGTTTGAAGGAAGAACTGTCCTCAGTTGTGTAAAAGAAATCAAATAACAACTGTCTTCTACATAATTTTCCTCAGTGGTGTAGAAGAAATCAAAAAACAGATCGAATGGAAATTCATCATCCACTTTTATGAACGAATGGTCCTCTTGTGACTCTTCATCTTGCATATCTTCATGAAAATCCTCAAACTCTTCATTCTCATGAGAATCCTTAGCTTTCTCTCCTTCACCATGAGAATCATAGTGGCCATAACTTTCTTAGTTTTACATATATGCCCAGTGATCACCTATCTTTATACTTAAAACTTAAGTCCTTGATTCCTAACTCTTCAATCTTTAGATCATCCATTCTTTGAGTCTTGTTGAAGGTTTTCAAAGGCTTTTTGTTGAAAGTATTCTCCTTCTTAGCATCAAAATGAACTCCACTCTTGGGCTGTCCACCCTCATAAATTGTAGGAAATCTAGGAATGGAAGATGTTGGTGTAGGAAGAGAGTTTCTAATCATGTTAGAAGAAGTAATAGTAGGTAGCTTATGTGAGTCCTTTATGAATTAAATAGACTAATATTTCCTATATTTAGGCTCATAAAGCTCCAATATCATAGCCTCCTTGAGAGTTTTTGGCATTTGAGCCGATACATTTTCCTTTGACGAAGGAATACAACCTTGTAAAAACTTCATCTTCATTTTCTCATTTAGGCCCTCCATATACATGGAAAGCTTCATAAAACTATTGATGTAATCTCTTATCAGCATGCCCTTTTCAGAGAGTTCATACTGTTGTTCTTGGTATCAATCAAGCACCAAAGGGTGAAGTGAAAGCCAAATTCATTTTCTTTTTTTAAATCTCCCGAATGATGATGAGTGCAGCATATTTCCTTGTTTGACCATATGCCTCCACCATTGGTGAGCCAAATATTCCATATGAAATGAACCAAATTGTACCTTGTCTTGCTCACTCTTGGGGTAAAGCTAAAAATATGTCTCCATCTTGGTAATATGCTTGCCAACTCTTGTGTATAGTTGAACCATCAGCCTTAAACTTAGAGAGGGAAACCTTGTCCTTGACATCCTTGGAAGTATTAGAAGATGGAGTCCAGTGATGGATAGAGGAGAGGGTTAATGCTTTTGCATTTTCATGTAGGATTTCAGGAATCGGGCAAAGTTCTTGTACTCCTTTTTGATGAAAGAAGGTAGCTCCATCCATCTATGTACCTCTCTATGCCTTCATGTGAAAGACATGTGTTCCCAATCATGCGTAGCTTCTTCTTCATCCCAATATATCTCTCCATCTACCATTATGGGCTGATTTTCCTTTGGATGAATGGGTATCCTCTTGGCCTCCCAACAAAGCATGAATGCATGGGCTTGCATAAACATTGTTGTTGCTTTTGTCA
Organism: Cibotium barometz; assembly: GCF_041138505.1. Lineage (NCBI taxonomy): Eukaryota > Viridiplantae > Streptophyta > Polypodiopsida > Cyatheales > Cibotiaceae > Cibotium > Cibotium barometz. The sequence goes on along the minus strand of NC_141064.1, from coordinate 1,422,172 downwards.
TTCAAGTGAGATAGACCAAACTGAAATGAATATGACCTTATATCCTTAGAGGCCTCCTAGCATCCATTATAAATCCAAATGAAGAAGTCTTCATAGAAACCTCTTGCATAATTTGCTTGCATTATCTATGGCCATTATAACAACCTCTTGCATAGTTTGCTTGCCTTATCTATGGCCATTACAACAAGCTCAATGCTGCATAACTTGTTTGTCATGTTGCTTCACATGAAACAAATTCTTCTCCTTGTTCTTGCTATATATTAATATGTCATCAAAGAACACTAGCACAAAGTTAAATAGAAAAGGAGCCAATACTCTATTCATGAATGCTTGGAAAGTGGCCGGTGCATTTGTTAGACCAAAGGGAAATCCCCTTTTGGTCCTAAATGGGGTCTTCTCTTTATCATCCTCCTTAATCCTTATTTGATGATATCCCGATTGCAAATCAATATTCGTGAAGAAGATTTCTTGAAATCATCTAAGAGATTATCAATACATGGAATAGGGTAACTATTCTTGATGGTGGTGACCTTATTCAAGTCACAATAGTCAATGCATGTGTGAAAAGACCCATCCTTCTTCCTCACCAATAGAACAGAAGAAGGAAATGAAGATTGTGAGGGTTGAATAAGACCCATGGAAAGTAAATCTTACACTTGCTCTTGGACCTTCATCCATGAGAATAGTAGTGGCCATAACTTTCTTAGTTTTGCATATATGCTCGGGTGACCACCTCTCTTTACACTTAGAACATAAGTGTAAAGTAGTGGCCATAACTTTCTTAGTTTTGCATATATGCTCGGGTGACCACCTCCCTTTACACTTAGAATTCCTAACTCTTCGATCTTGGATTATCCATTCTTTGAGTCTTGTTTACGGTTTGTGAAGTGTTCTTGTTGAAAATATTATCCGTCTTAGCATCAAAATGAACTCCACTCTTGAGCTCTCCACCCTCATAGATTGTGGTGTAGGAAGAGAGTTTCTATTCATGTTAGCCCCCATTCTTGTTTTCCCTGGTTTTTCAAAGACTTTCTATGTGAGAGAGGATGCAAGTGGAAGAGGACTTGGGGCCGTTTTATACCAAGAGCATGGAGTCATTGCCTTTTAAGAGTAGAAATCTTACCGATAAGGAGATGAGATTGCATGTTTATGAGCAAGAGATACTTGCTATCCTTCATGCCATCATGAAGTGACATAATTACCTCTATGGTGCCCATTTCAAGGTGAGAAGTGACCATAGAGTACTGAAATTTTTCCTATCCCAACTGAGCCTATCTCCTCCTAAGAAAAAGAGGTGAACGTCCACTTTTCAAAGTTATGATTTTGAGAAGCATTCGCTCTCCTCCTTAAGTACTCGCCAACCGCTTGGATGAAGAACAATTGATGGGCCAGGTTCATTCGGGGACTGAACGAACCTTTGAATGTCCTAGAATGAAGAATGCCAAGCCAGTTTCCATGGCCGAAGCAGTGCGGATGGCGAAGGATTTCGCCAAGGCCTTTGATGTCAAGGTCCCGCCAAAGCCAGCACCATCATCTTTCAAAAGATTTCTAGCTCCGAAAGGTGATTCCAACTTCCCACCGACTAAGAGACAACAAGGTCAATCTCAGGATATGGGAAGTTCTGGAATGGAAGAAAGGTCCTTTTCTCGGAACTCAATCCCCTAGAATTCAACTTCAAAAGTTCCACCCTTGAACAAGGAAGTAAAATGCTATAATTATCAAGGATTTGGACATTGTAGTATGGATTGCTGAACTCCTTTTGGATCAAGGTTTTCGGGGCAGGGAAATCAGGGACCAAGATTCCAGACTCCATCTCCTTCCTTCCAGAGTAATCAAGTTCCTTTCTGTCAAAATCAGGGAAATCCCAGAGGTAGACCCTCTAACCAACCCTCAGTTTCAATCCAGAGTAATGCAAGACCTCCATCTCAAAATAGGGAAAGTCAAAGGGAGATGTTCCGAAATCAGCCGTCCACTTCCGCCAAGGCAGTAACGTTGGAAGTGATTAAAGAGGAAGAAGATGAAAGAGATTATACTCCACCTGCGAGATGAGGACATCTCACATTTTTTTAAGTGGGGTAGGATGTAAGATTCCTCCCTCCAACTTTTGAGGTGTAAAAGTGTAAGAACCTCCCCTTTTGTTCTTGTAATTATTCCCCTCTCTAAAATAAGAGAAATATCTTATTTTACCCTGTTTTGGCCTAGAGAGAGGTAATCCAAAATTGAGATATCTTTAGATATAAAAATCCTTCTAGTGTCTAAAATAGTTTTCCCTGAAACAGAAGTTCAAAATAAACTTTCCAATGTGCATTAGGAATCAATTAAAAATAATATAAGGGACCTTAGTGCATAAGGGTCTATATTTTTTGAAATTTCTGGATTACGGTCCAATTAAGGTTCCTATGGGCCAATAGGATTAATCCAAGTGTTGGGATGAGATAAATCCAAAGAATAAAAGAAAATACCCAACATACTAATTCAATTGATTGGTTGGGGGCTTCCTTCTAAGATAAAGAAGCAAGCCAAATCTAGAGGTAAGAAGTAATTTTATGGTTTTCATTAATATTCTCAAAAGATTTCACTTCTCAACCCCTCTCAATCTTGAGAAGTTTCAAATTAATTGTTTTCAATGCAAATCAAGCTTTCTATAAGAATTCTAAATCCTTCTAGTGTCTAAAATAGTTTTCCCTGAAACAGAAGTTCAAAATAAACTTTCCAATGTGCATTAGGAATCAATTAAAAATAATATAAGGGACCTTAGTGCATAAGGGTCTAGATTTTTTGAAATTTCTGGATTACGGTCCAATTAAGGTTCCTATGGGCCAATAGGATTAATCCAAGTGTTGGGATGAGATAAATCCAAAGAATAAAAGAAAATACCCAACATACTAATTCAATTGATTGGTTGGGGGCTTCCTTCTAAGATAAAGAAGCAAGCCAAATCTAGAGGTAAGAAGTAATTTTATGGTTTTCATTAATATTCTCAAAAGATTTCACAAGCCAAATCTAGAGGTAAGAAGTAATTTTATGGTTTTCATTAATATTCTCAAAAGATTTCACTTCTCAACCCCTCTCAATCCTGAGAAGTTTCAAATTAATTGTTTTCAATGCAAATCAAGATTTCTATAAGAATTCTAATGTTTAATCACAAAAAAGATAGTTTTTATGCTTAATTAGGATGCTTTTTATGTATATCTCTCTCTTCCCAAAAGAATAGTCATTCCTATGACTAATTCTTTAGCAAATGAATGCTTCTCATTGATAAATTCTTAATTCAAAATCAATCTCTAAGCTTGTTAAGCTAGAGGTTAAGAAAATGGCTTTTTTAATGCTTTTATGCTAATAAATTTATATAAACTTATGTTTTAATTCCATAAATTGGATTTAAGAATAGTTTTCTATCATAATTGTATTACAAAGTCTTATTCTTTCTAGAAATATTAAAAATTATAAGTAATAGCAAGCAAAGCTATGGCAAATTTTTTAGAAATTAATATAGAACTCATTTTTATGCATAATGTGAAAAGAGGGCTTCCTACCATATTCTAGGATTGGACATCCTATGCTAAAAGATTAATTTTCATCCAAATCATGGGAAACTAATTTTTAGTAGTTATGCATAAATAATTAATTAAAGAAAAGAGAAATTTTTGGTATTTTTATTTTTATGCAAAAAGAGAAATTCCCATGATAATGGAGATCCATGTAATTAAATAGAAAAAGAGAAATTTTGGTATATTAAAATAATGAATATTTTTATTTAAAGAGAAATTTTAGATAAATTTATTTTATGTATGAGAAAATTTAAATGATAAAAGAGGAATTCCCCATGACATTTGGAATTCAATCATTTAAATGGTAAAAGTGGAATTCTTGGCATATTTGATTTAAAGAGAAATTTTAGATCAATTTATTTTATGCATGAGAAATTTTTTAATGATAAAAGAGGAATTCCCATGGCATTCAGAATTCAATAATTTAAATGGTAAAAGTGGAACTCTTGATATATTTGAAATAGGGGATATTTTTATTAAAGAAAAGAGAAATTTTAGATAAATTTATTTTATGATAAAAGAGGAATTTCCATGACATTTGGAATTCAATCAATTAAATGCAAAAAGAGGAATTCCCATGATATTTGAGATCCAAGAAATTAAATGGAAAAAGATAAATTTTTAGCATAATTCAAATTATGAGAATTTATCAAAAGTGGAATTTTGAGCATTATTAATTTTATTGGAAAATATGGGTAGAATTGATTTTTGTAAATCCCATGAATCTTTTACTCAAAAGAAGAATATTGAATATATTTCACTTGAGAAATTTGAGAAAGAATATGAAAATATCCGTCGAAAAAAAGTACCTTTAACTAGGCCAAGCAATTGGCAGAAATTTAGAAAAAATCCCATCATCGGTATCAAAGTAGATAAAGCTACTAAATGTGATTACGATGTGAATAAGATGTGAATGCGCGATGTGATAGGATATGAGTGGATGTGATAAGATGTGAATGGATGTGATAAGATGTGAGTGGAATGTGATGTAAATGGATGTGGATGTGAAGAGAGGTGGATGGGATGTGATGTGATGTAAATGGACGTGGATGTGAATGTGATGAGATGAGATTGAGATTTGATGATATGTGAAAGGATGTGATGTGATGTAAATGGATGAGAATGAGATGTGGACGTGATGTAATGTGGATGGGATGTATGTTGTGATGTGATGTGGATGTAATGAATGAGATGGATGTGAATGGATGCGATGAAATGTGAATGGATGATATGTGATGTGATGTAAATATATGTGAATGGATGTGAATGTGATGTGATGTAAATAGATGTGAATGGATGAGATGTGATGTGAATGAATGTGATGTGATGTGAAATGGATGTGTATTAATGGGTAATACGTGTCCACAAGACATGGACCTAGATATTGCTTGGCAAAATCCTGCAGAGGTATTTTTACCATGACATTTATTTCTTTTGTTGACATGAGGGTACCCTGCATATTGGATGGGGTTTGGGCATTTGTAGGTTGTTGGGTGCAGAGGATTCTCCTGATTGCATGTAGAAGGTTTTGATATGTTGCTTCACACATTATAAGATATTCAGTATGATTCACATAATATGATGCACATATTATGATATGCAGCTACTAGTGCAGTTTCACACATCCTCTTGCTATGATTATAGGAGGCCTTGTCTGTTGCTTTGGCATGCATACTTTTTGAATTGCAGGCTCATACTGCTGAACTATTTTTTGCAGCTTATATGCTTTCAAAACTGGATTGTTTGAATATTGCCTCTAGTAGTTGACCTTTTTAGATGAGGCCGATGCTAGCCAGTGTTGTTCCTTGTGGAGATAATATACCATGAGTCTTACTACTCATGTCATAGGTTGACTTGGAGGTACCCTACATATTATCAGGGTTCTGGGCATTACTAGTTTTCTATGTGCAGAGAATTAGCTCTATCACCACCTGGTGTGGTTCTACTATGCTACTTCACACATTCTAGTTCATGCTTTATGATTCACATACTCTATTGCACATGGTATGCTGTGATGCTAATGGGGCTGTTTCACACATTTCCTTGCTATGACTGTAAGTGGGTCTGTTGATGCTATAACATGGACATTCTCTGCCTTGCAGAATCATACTTGTAGAATTTTTTCTTATCGCTTGTAGTATTTCAGACTGTATAGGCTTACTATTGCCTCTAGTAGCTGGCCTTTTTGATAATAGGATTGCTGCTTATCTTGGACTAGCTATTATTTCTCCTAAACATAACTTGCTTGATATTGTTGGTTTTTGAATTTACTGTTGAAATTTGTTTATCTGCAAGTGTACTTGATTGGGCTAAATGCTCACCCTTTTTGGCCAAGAGCCCTTTTTCATATACAATTAGAAGGTAAGTAAGCTAAAAGTGCCAAGTGCTCATCTTTTAACAAAATGTTGAAACTAGCTTTGTTGGAGAGCCTATTGATACACACATAGCTTTGATGTTTTTAGTTTTCCAAATTACTTTTTGCATAGATTGTTTACACTCTAGTACATGGTAGGTACTCACTCAGATTTTATAATGTTACACAATTCAATTCTCTTTTTTGACACATTCACTTTTACTTTACCAAAAAGAAAAAAATTTATAATTCTAGACTAGTTTGGATGATCTTAAATCTAAACAATAAAAAAAACATTTCTAAAACTGAATGAAATAATCTGAATAACAACCTTACAGGGAACTTTGTAAAGACTAGGGTAACTTTGCATCAATTAAAGATTTGCCTCAATAGGCAAATTTTGTATAGAATGGAAAAGTTCTTATTTCCTTTGTAATTAGGAAACAATCATCTGTATATTCTACAAGTACATATTAAGATTTTTTGACCAAACAGGGTTGGAATTATCTGAATGAAACAATCTGAATAATAACCTTACAGAGCAGGGAACTTTGTAAAGACTAGGGTAACTTTGCATCAATTACAGATTTGCATCAATAGGCAAATTTTGTATAGAATGGAAAAGTTCTTATTTCCTTTGTAATTAGGAAACAATCATCTATATATTCTACAGGTACATATTAAGATTTTTTGACCAAACAGGGTTGGAATTAGGATTCAAATTTTTTCTACAAAGATTTTGAATAATCTATAAATAGCTATCATAGTGAGTATCTGGGTTTGGCTTAGACTGATAAAAGAGAAATCTTAATTCTGACAATGGTATTCTCTCAATTCTCTTGGTCTAATTAATGGCTATATTGATTGGGTACAGCTTGCTTTCTTGATATAACTTGTGTTTAAAATTTCTTTATTGTATAGAGACCCTATGACATGTGTAGTGTTGAGTGACATTGATGACAAGTGGTGGAGTCCCCTGACACCTGCAAGACACATCCATACTAACACTTTTTTTGGTCTGTTTGTATGGATGCAGGTAACGGGACTCACCTTCTCTGGATTGCATGTGTGAAAAAGGGTTTCTTTGCTAAGGATCTTCCTCGGCTTGTTGTGTTTTTTTTCTCTCACTAGATCTAAATTTCATCTTGAAGTTTTACTTGAGATTCAGTGCTCCAAAAACATGATGTATTATACAGATGATGAAATATATCATGTTTCCATTCATATCTTGAGTATAGAGTGTCTTTTGAATTTGGCATTCAGCTGTAGGGTATTGTATTATGTTTAAAATGGAAACACACACTCTAGCTACAGGGGCTACTCTCTTTGGAGATAGTCCAGATACTCATACTCAAACTCTTTATACCTCAGCCGTATATAATTCTCGCTATCATTGTCCTTTTAGCCGATAGTCTTAAAGATTGAATTGTATGTTGATTGAGGTTGGAGATTGGTTCACAGCTGTGGTGATTTGCCTCAATAGGCAAAGTTTGTACAGGAAAATTTTGTATAGAATGGAAAGGTTCTTATTTCTTTGTAATTAGGAAACAATGATCTGTATATTCTGCAGGTACATATTAGGATTTTTTGATCAAACAGGGTTGCAATTAGGATTCAGATTTTTTCTACAAAGATTCTGAATCTACAGATAGCTCTGATAGTGAGTATTTGGGTTTGGCTTAGACTGATAAAAGAGAAATCTTAATTCTGATAATGGTATTCTTTCAATGATCTTGGTCTAATCAATGGCTGCATTGATTGGGTATAGCTTGCTTTCTTGATATAACATGTCTTTAACATTTCTTTACTATATAGAGACCTATGATATGTGTAGTGTTGAGTGACATTGATGATGACAAGTGGTTGAATCCCATGATACCTGCAAGACACATCCATACTAACACTTTTGTTGGTATGTTTGTATGGATGCAGGTAACAAGACTCACCTTCTTTGGATTGCATGTGTGAAAAAGGGTTTCTCTCTGCTGAGGATCTTCCTTGGCTTGTTGTGTTTTTTTTCTCTCACTAGATCTAAATTTCATCTTGAAGTTTTACTTGAGACTAAGTGCTCCAAAAATATGATGTATTACATAGATGATGAAATATATCATGTTTCCATTTCTATCTTAAGTATAGAGTGTCTTTTGAATTTGGTATTTAGCTGTAGGGTATTGTATTATATTTAAAATAAAAACACACACTCTAGCTACAGGGGCTAGTCACTTTGGAGATAGTCCAGATACTAATACTCAAACTCTTTATACCTCAGCCATATTCAATTCTCGCTATCATTGTGCTTTTAGCCAATAGCCTTAAAGATTTAATTGTATGCTAATTGAGGTTGGAGCTCAGAGCCGTAGTGCCCTTAGGTTGGCTGGTTTTAGGAAGTCTAGCTTCAATAGGACCTTTCCTTTGACTAATACTCTGTTTTATGTCTCATAGATTTTGACCCTTTTCAAAGGGGCAAAGATTCCTCCTGACCATTCACCGTCAAAGGCCTGCCCACCAGCATGTTTTGGCATGCATCAAGACCAAAGAAGCACAGGATATTATCATGTCCTCGGTTCAACAAGAACCGTGCCAACATGGCTCTCTTCTACAACTCCTTTCCTTTAATGATTGGGTTAAGCTTTTGGTGGTTGAGCTAGATAAGTGTAAGGAAAGTCTACAAACAATTCTCGATATCACTGTGCCTCTGGCCGATAGTCTTAAAGATAGAATTGCTTGTTTAGATTGAGGTCGACGGAGCTTGACTCATAGCTATAGGGCCTTTAGTGGGCTGGTTATAGCTAGTCTACCTTCAAAAATACTCTTTTCCTTCTTTATTTAACGATTTACATGCATCTCATCACTGCATTTAACTGGCAACATAGCCAGTGGATTCCAACTAGAATATATATATGGCAACATAGCCAGTGGATTCCAATTGGAATATATATGGCAAACATAGCCAATGAATTCCAACTAGAATATATATGGCAAACATTTCAACTAAGGCATCCCAGTCTACTAAAACTTCACACATCAATATCTTTTGGTGGGCAATAGGCTATCCATGCAAGTGGTAGCCTATCGCTCCACTTGTGTGGAACCTAGGGGTGGGTACACACACACACACACATATATCTCTCTTAACATATACAATTTTGCTACCTAATTTTTCTAAACTAAGGGTTTTTATTGGACCCTTGAATTTTCTAACCTGTTTCTTTGAGAATTTTGGGAACGTGTGGGCAGTGTTAAACATGTTCTTTAACCCAATATTGGGTCACTTAATGACTAAAGGCTATAATTTTTGTTTCATTCATTTTCTGGTATGAGCTCAGATTTCTTCTTAGCTTCTCTTGGATTTTCATCTCTCAAGACCATAAATGAATTTAGCTTTTTTATTGCTATAGAACACACACACAATACACACATCATACCTCTCATAATGTCAAATCTTTTTAATTTATTGCTTGGGATAACCTTTTTACTTTAATGTGGGCACCAAGCTATATACTTTGACTTGGAGGAGTCCCAAAATATAACTTATTGGTTAACACAATTTGAGTAACTTTATTGTGATCATATCAAACCTACCTCTGGCTCTACAAAGAGGAGACAGGTAACACTAGACAGAGAAGATGATGACGCCATTTCTGCTTTTTGGACTGTTCTTTTTAAGGCTCCACTATATGCCTGCAATGATGAGGCCACATGGGCTGCTAATGCATGAAGATGCCTCGATTAACGATTTGCTATAAATCAAGACAAATTTGGGGTGAGTGGCACACACTCACTAGTCTGCTTGTGTATTGCTTACTCAGGTCCCTCACTTAGCCCTTTGGGTATGTTTTGTGATCATGGCTCTATTGCTTACTATGATCGGTGCGCCTTCTTCAGAGGTGCAATGTATATTTGAATTTCTATTTTTACCTAATATGGTTGCACAATGTCTTCAATTTGCATAATGGAGCTCTGTTCTAAAACCCTTTGCTTTTCACTAATGATTACATAGCACATAAGAGATAATTGTTGGTGGAATGCATTACTTGTACAGACTACATGCCATTATCTGATCTCATCACAGAATGATTACACATCTGAACTTGTGGCTTTTGTACTAAATAATCTGCTTGGCTTCATGATGTATGGTAAACCTTGGCTTACTACTTGGGCAGATAGGGTCTGAATACTACTATGCTATAGGTATTGTCAACATAAGAGCTCTATATTAGGGACTTTATTTTCTTTCATCTCTTTGGGATAGATGGCCTCTGGACTTTCACTTCTAATGATTAATGGGTAATACGTGTCCACAAGACATGCACCTAGATATTGCTTGGCAAAATCCTGCATAGGTATTTTTACCACGAGACTTATTTCTTTTGTTGATGTGAGGGTACCCTGCATATTGGACGGGGTTTGGGCATTTGCAGGTTGCTGTGTGCAGAGGATTCTCTTGATTGCATGTAGAAGATTTTGATATGCTACTTCACACATTCTGAGATATTCAGTTTGATTCACATACTATGATGCACATATTATGATATGCTGCTACTAGTGCAGTTTCACCTAGTGCAGTTTCATACATCCTCTTGCTATGATTATAGGAGGTCTTGTCTATTGCTTTGGCATGCATACTTTTTGAATTGCAAGCTCAGACTGCTGAACTATTTTTTGTAGCTTATATGCTTTAAAAACTGGATTGTTTGAATATTGCCTCTAGTAGCTGCCCTTTTTAGATGAGGCCGATGCTAGCTAGTGTTGTTCCTTGTGGAGATATTATACCATGAGTCTTACTATTCATGTCATAGGTTGACTTGGAGGTACCTTGCATATTATTAGGGTTCTGGGCATTACTGCTTTTCTATGTGCAGAGAATTAGCTCTATCACCTGTTCTGCTATGGTGCTTTACACATTCTAGTTCATGCTTTATGATTCACATACTCTGTTGCACATGGTATGCTGTGATGCTAATGGGGCTGTTTCACACATTCCCTTGCTATGACTGTGGGTGGGCCTGTTTGATGCTATAACATGGACATTCTTTGCCTTGTAGGATCATACTTGTAGAAATTTTTCTTATTGCTTGTAGTATTTCAGACTGTATAGGCTAACTATTGCCTTTAGTATAGCTGGCCTTTTGATAATAGGATTGCTGCTTATCTTGGACCAGCCCAGTATTGCTCCTAAATATGAATGGCTTGATACTATTGGTTTTTGAATTTACTTTTGAAATTTGTATATCTATAAGTGTACTTGATTGGGCTAAGTGTTCAGCCTTTTTGGCCAAGTGCCCTTTTTTATATACTATTAGAAGGTAAGTAAGCTAAAAGTGCCAAGTGCTCATCTTTTAACAAAATGTTGAAACTAGCTTTGTTGGAGAGCCAATTGATACACACATAGCTCTGATGTTTTTAGTTTTCCAAATTACTTTTTGCATAGATTGGTTACACTCTGGTACATGGTAGGTACTCACTCAGATTTTATAATGTTACACAATTCAATTCTCTGTTTTGACAGATTCACTTTTACTTTACCAAAAAGATAAAATTTTATAATTCTAGACTAGTTTGGATGATCTTAAATCTAAAAAATATTTTTTTTTCTAAAACTGAATGAAATAATCCGAATAATAACCTTACATGGAACTTTGTAAGGACTAGGGTAACTTTGCATCAATTAAAGATTTGCCTCAATAGGCAAATTTTGTACAAGCAAATTTTGTATAGAATGGAAAAGTTCTTATTTCCTTTGTAATTAAGAAACAATCATCTGTATATTCTACAGGTATATATTAAGGATTTTTGACCAAATAGGGTTGGAATTAGGATTCAAATTTTTTCTACAAAGATTCTGAATCTACAAATAGCTCTGATAGTGAGTATTTGGGTTTGGCTTAGACTGATAAAAGAGAAATCTTAATTCTGATAATGGTATTCTCTCAATGCTCTTGGTCTAATCAATGGTTATATTGATTGGGTTACAGCTTGCTTTCTTGATATAACTTGTGTTTAAAATTTCTTTACTATATATAGAGACCCTATGACATGTGTAGTGTTGAGTGACATTGATGAGACAAGTGTAGTGTTGAGACCCTATGACATGTGTAGTGTTGAGTGACATTGATGACAAGTGGTTGAGTCCCCAGACATTTGCAAGACATACTAACACTTTTGTTGGTGTGTTTGTATGGATGCAGGTAACAGGACTCACCTTCTCTGGATTACATGTGTGAAAAAGGGTTTCTCTGCTGATCTGCCTCGGCTTGTTGTGTTTTTTCTCTCACTAGATCTCAATTTTATCTTGAAGGTTTACTTGAGACTCAGTGCTCCAAAAACATGATGTATTATACAGATGATGAAATATATCATGTCTCCATTCATATCTTAAGTATAGAGTGTTTTTTGAATTTGGTATTCAGCTGTAGGGTATTGTATTATGTTTAAACCGAAAACACACACTCTAGCTACAGGGGCTAGTCTCTTTGGAGATAGTCCAAATACACATACTCAAACTATTTATACCTCAGCTATATACAATTCTCACTATCATTGTGCTCTTAGTCGATAGTCTTAAAGATTGAATTGTATGCTGATTGAGGTTGGAGCTTGGCTCACAACCGTGGTGCCCTTAGGTTGGCTGGTTTTAGGAAGTCTAGCTTCAATAGTACCTTTCCTTGAAAGCCTTCTTGATAGAGGTTGTTATCCCCCAACCCCCTTCCCCTGCATGACATAGCCTTCTCCTCATAGAGCAACTAGTCGGAGGAGAAGAGCATCTTTCTTCATCTTTTGATTCTTTGATCCCTGCCTCATACATGGAGGTGAGTTGGCATCTAGCCCTTCGTGGTTGTATTTAGCCCCTTTAGGATTTTTACTAATAAAAGGACCTTTAAAAAAAAAAACCATAGTTTTCGGACTAGATTGACCTAATTTGAGCTATCAACTATCTTTGAGGGTGTTGCTCACATCGTTACTTGTAACATGTCCATATTTAATAATAATATATAGATGAAATTATGGTCCTTTTTATAGTGTAAAAATCATGATTTTAATAATTGAGACCTTGAATCTTTAAATTTTGAGTCCAAATTTGAAATCCACACATGATTTTACCCTAATATAAGACTTTACAGCACTTAAAAAACAGACACCGGAATAAGCTTCTACGTAAATTTTGTATTTTAATAACACTAAACTTTCGACTATAATAAATACATGTCCATGTGTCTAATTGACAAACGGATTGCATCCCTGTGACCAGGAAAACACCTTGGACAATTTTATCGAAAAAAAATTTCAGTAGCCTGTCGAACGTGCTGGCATGCATACCTCCATCCCAAAAGATGTCTCCTTGGAAAGCATGCATCAAAGAATCTTATCCTGGAGTGCACACATACCAAGGTGCCTATATAAACAGTCGACCACACATGACAGCCGGCCGCCCTAACATAAGGTCTTCCTTGGTCGCCACGTGGACACCCATGAGGTCACTACCCTAGAATCTGGCCCATGCGTATCCCACCTTTAAACCATTTTATAGATACCATTCTTTCCACAGGTTCATGTAGCCGTACATTATCTTGCCAACACATGTGACCACATGGCATGGGTGTTTATGCGATTGCACAATAGCTAGCCACACCTGCAGCCTCAAGTCGTGCTCCTCATGCAATCACACACCGGTGCACTTTCATGTACATTGTCCTTTCCTCCCCCCTTTTTGCTCCATCCTTACCCGTACACCTATACCACACCCCATATAAACCCCTGTCTACGGCCAACAGTCCTCTCTCTGGGTGGAAGCTCTCCCCCAATAGCCCTCCTGCAACCAAGCTCCGAGAAGCTCTCCCCAACATCCCTCTACAGTCAAGCTCCCATAGCCACCCCCTTGTGTTGTGGAGTGGGCGTACTAGACCTCTCTCTGTCCCCCCTATGTGAATAGACTTAAGGGGAGAACCTTCCTTCTCCCCCTTGTGTTGTGGAGTGGGCGTACTAGACCTCTCTCTCTCCCCCCTATGTGAATAGACTTAAGGGGAGAACCTTCCTCCTCCCCCCTAACCGTGGCCAGCCCCTCTGGTCTTGGCTCCAACAGCTAGCTTTGTTCTTCAACTAAGGACACTACTTTTTCCCCCCCTAGAAGGTGGTTTCCATGGGTGAGTCTTTTGCTCATAAAGTGAGAAAACGGACTCCAAATTGTGAGCCATCTCGATCGCTGAGTTTGTGATTGTACAAGGTACGAGAGAGTAGATAGTATGGCTCCTTCTTGACGATGCCAAAATGTTGCCTTCAAAAGCATGCATGACAATGACACAAGAGGGGATCCTCCAAACACGGCCCCAGCTCTTTCCGTGGGAGTCTCTCATGGAAGCTCTCAAGGAGGCAATGGCCAAGTTAGCTTGACAATTATCTAAAAAGAGGTTTTTAGATTAGGAGTCAAGTAATCTTTAATCTTAGCATTAATTAGGAAAGATGAAACATGTTACTTTTCATTGTTTTGAGAATATAGGCTTCCATATTCATCTAAACGTAAAAATCTAATTCTTTGTAGAATTGTTGCATGCTTGTTCCTTTGATTCAAGAAAAGATAATGTGGTTTCTCGTATCTTATGAGATTGGGTTGAACTATTGTGTTGTTTTCTTGCTTAAATTAAAGTACAGGTACGTCTTCTTCCTGCTTGGATGCTAACCCCGTTCTTATGCTTGTGTTTCCGTGTGGCAACGTTAGCGAGTCCCGAAGTCAACCCAAGGTATCCCTCCTACCATTGAGAAGTTGGAACTCACCGGTTTGGCAAGAGTTATGGATGCTTCCTGGTTCTGCAGGCCTAGGTTAGTGTGATTAATAAGCCAACCCTAACACATAGACATCCCTCCAAGGAGTGAGAGGATAAAGCGATGGAGCTTGAGAGGGCGACAGGGTGACTTGAGTCCTCATTGACTTCCAACGGTTTGACTTCCAACGGACGAGGTGTATGGTCCCATAAGGATTGCCTAGTCTATGAAGGTTGGAAGGCCGAATTTTAGATCATTGGGGAATAAAACGTAGAATAACATAGCTTGGATTTGGCTATAGTTAGATTTGTACCTTTGTAATTAATTTTAATTAAGTCACTTATTTCCTAGTATTGTTGTATCATTGTTTGAAGTTAAGTGGTTGTTTTAATGAACACCATGTAAGATCCCTAATTAATAAACTCGTCTATATATGTCACGCAGTGTGGTAGGATAATTAAAAAATGAAATTGGCGAGTGAGTTGGGTGGAAAGTGGGAGGGTGGATTACCCTCACAGCATCATCCTATGGATGGGTGGCAGATATATTTCCAACAAAACTAATCAATCACACTATGCTAGGTAAGTAAGTACCTGAACAATTCTACTCTAGAACTAGGTCAGCGTTGTGCCACCTCCGCATAGATGGAGAAAAAGGTGTTACTTCTAGGAATCAAGGATAGAGATCGCCCAAGATAGGTTGATCACTCTATGCATGATTCAATTTTGAAAACCATTTAGGAGACCATGCTCCCCCTACGAGATAGAGCTAGGTTTTACATCGTAGTAGTTGTATCCTCATATCTCTACACACTCGAGGTGTCGATGACTCAGAAGGTTTTTTCAAAGACTTAGTTAGTAGACTATCTTAATGATTTTCGTAAGATTCCTCTCCCCCATTATTTTGTAAGATTCCTCTTCCCCAGATTTTGAGATGTAAAGGTGTAAGAGCCTTCCCTTCAGTCTCTTGTAATCATCCCCCCTCAGAAATGGAAAAAGATCTTGTTTTACCCTTTTTTGGCCTTGAGAGAGAAAATGTCTAGAGAGAGATAATTCAAAATTGAGATATTTTTGGATGTAAAAATTCTTCTAATGTCTAAGATGAATTCCCCTGAAGAAACAAAAGTTCAAAATGAACTTTCCAATATACATTAGGAATTAATTGAATATGTGTATAAGAGACCTTAGCCTAAGGGTCCACATTTTCAGAAATTTTTAGATTAAGGTCCAAATAAGGCTCCAAAGGGCCAATAAGATTAATCCAAGTGTTGGGATGAGATAAATATAATGAATAAAAGAAAACAGCCCAAAAATGAGTAAATGCTCACATAAGATGAAGAGTTGACTGAGTACATGGTTTATTAGTTAAAAACTAAGGTATAATAGTAAAAAAATGAGATATTTAGGTGAAATGAAGCATTTTTGACACCTTGGTAAGAGAGGAGGACACTTGAGGTAGGTGCCTTTTTTATCATGATTTTTTGGCTTTTTTAATTCAAAAAAATCAAGATATTTTATCTCTCCTCTCTCTTGGTGCAAATTGGATCAAAAAGCGAGCCAAATCTTATCCAAATTGGGTCTGAAAAGGGACCAAGGAAGCGGCCTATGAGTGAAGTCACTGAGCACTCCCAAACATGGGATGACATCAAACAAGTTGTGAAGGAGAGATATCTTCCCCCATCTCATAAGTCTATCAAGATAAATGAGTTATTTAGCCTCAAGGAGCTTAACTTATGGTGTACCTCCCCTACCATCACTTTTTCGTATCCTAGAAACCACGACAAAACTCTCATATTTCTTTTACGTGAACTGGTCGAGTCTTATGCCTTAGTTAAGCCTAGAAGTCTATTTTGTAATGAACAAGATTAAATACATTAGTGTCAAATCCTTGTAATCAATCTTATTCTTGTAAATATTTAAATTGAGGAATAAAATGATTTCAAGGTTTTACTCTTATATCATGAGCGCGTAGTGTAAAGTATAAGTCTTGTGATTCTAAATTTAGTCTTGCAATGATTTCAAGGTTTTACTCTTATATCATGAGCGTGTAGTGTAAAGTATAAGTCTCGTGATTCTAAATTTAGCCAGGATGATCAATCTTCTCCCCCTAATGCGCTATACACAGACACCCAAGAGAAGAAGCTCCTACTCAAACAAATGCAACCTCCCTCCTTTAAAGGAGAAGGTCCAAAAATTGAGAAGGATGTCGAAGTAAATATTTAAGTAATGGACGATTACTTGTCAACCGCAAGTACTAGAGCCAATCCATGCTTATAGGGTTTCCGCCTCACTGGGGACACTAAGCTTTGGTGGAAGCAATGGTGCCGTGATAAGGAAGTCACTGAACACTCCCAAACCTGGGATGACATCAAACAAGTTGTAAAGGAGAGATATCTTCCCCCATCTCATAAGTCTATCAAGATAAATGAGTTATTTAGCCTCAAGGAGCTCAACTTAAATCTAGAGGAGAACTAATCTAAGTTCATTACTCTTTGGAAGTATGTGCCACTCATGAATATCTCCTAGAAGGTGGTCCGCTTTTGCCAAGGATTTAAAGAACCTTTGGATTCCTGCCTCAAAGCAATGAGGCCAAGTACATTGTAAGATGCTCTCATACGAGCCAAACCTCTTGTGAAGCTGAGAAGTCTAGCAAAGCGAGGCCCTAGAAGAGATCTCACCATGAATCAATCCCTAAGGACCAATCTTACAAGAAGCCCAAGCCAAACAGTCCCAACTACAATCGAAGTCGACCAACCAACCTCTTTGTTCCCCGCACATATACTGCTTCTACTAGAGAGGTCTTTGTGTGTTTCCATTTGTAATGAGCCCAAACACTTTAATGCCAATTGCCCCAAGCTTGCAAGATCCTTTCCTCAAAGTGGTCGAGTATCACCTGAGCATAGGGATGTCACTATTTAAGGCACTCTATGGGCAAGAATGCTTGTCTCCTCTAAATTTATCTGATCCAACCTTAAGAGTCAAACCCTCCAAAAAATTGCTTAAGGAGATGGAAGAGCAGACCAAGGCTATCCAAAAAGATATTAACGCTCCTCAAGATCAGTAGAAAGATTATGACGACATAAGGAGATTTAAAAGGATCTTCAAGGAAGGAGACAAAGTTCTTCTACAGCAAGTACGACCCAAGCATGGCTCTCTATTACTTGGGAAATACAAGAAACTCAACCCAAGATATTGTGGACCCTATACAATCATCAAGTGTTTGGGTAGAAGTGCCTATAAAATACGACTCCCAGGCCATGTTAAGGTTCACAATGTATTTCATATAAGCTTGTTAAAGCCTTATGTACCAAGTCCCTATCATATTCTTGAGATGATTAAGTTGTAATCTCAACTCAAGGAGTCCTTAAGTTGTAGCCTAGTAGAATCATAGATTTTAGAGAAAGGCAGCTCTGTAAAATTGAACCCTTACAGAACATATAGTGCAATGGAAAGACTACCCTGAAGAGGATGCATGCAGATTGGGAAGATGAAGCTACATTCTTAAGATTACCCGAATTCATGGACGAGATGAGGATATCTTAATTTATTTAAGGAGAGAAGGATGTAATATGCCCATCTTCAATAATAGTATATGTCCATTTAATAGATAAAAGTATGGTCCTTTTTATACTGTAAAAATTATCACTTTAATAATTGAGCTATTTCTACTTGGAATCTTAAAATTCTAAGTCCAAATTTGAAATTTACATGTGATTTTACCCTAATGTAGGACTTTACAACACTCAAAATGGACATTGAAATAAGCTTCTACGTAAAATTTTAGTTAAATTACAGTAAACTTCCAATCTTAATAAATACCTATCTGGGTGTTTGATTTTGACGAATAGATTGCACCCCTTGTGGCCAACAAAACACTCTAGATAATTTCACAAAAAAAAAAATCGACAACCATCGGACGCGCCAACATGTATATCGAAATAGACATCGAAATAAGCTTCTACGTAAAATTTTAGTTAAAGTACAGTAAACTTCCAACCTTAATAAATACCTATCCAGGTGTCTAATTTTGATGAACAGATTGCACTCCTTGTTGTGACTAGGAAAACACCCCAGATAATTTCACCAAAAAAAACTCGACAGCCGTCGGACGCATCGCCACGCATATCGAGGTCCGCATCCCAAAAAAGGAGTTCCCATCCCAAAAGATGTCCCCTTGGGAAGAGTGCATCAAAGGACCTTACCCTAGACTATACACATACCAAGGCATCCATACAAATGGCCGCATATAGACCAAAGATCGGCCACCCTAACGTAAGGTCTTCCTTGGCCTCCATGTGGACACCCATGAGACCACTAAACTGGAAGGCCGCATACCCCACCTTTAGCCCACTTATTACAGGTTCCACCCCACAGGCTCATGCATCCATACACACTGGCTTGCCCAGACATGCAACCACACCGGCACAGGCGCTCATGTGACCGCACATGCAACCTCAAGTTCGGTTCCTCATACAACCACATACCGGTGCACCTTCATGTACACCATCCTCTCCACCCCTCTTTTTGCTCTTTCCTTACCCGTACTCATACCTAGACCCCATACGGAAGCTCTTTGGAGACGACCCTCTATAGCCAAGCTTCTAGAAGCTCTCTCCAACATCCCTCTATAGTTAATCTCCCACAGTGAGCCCCCTTGTCTTGTGGAGGGGTGTCCTAGTAGACCTCCCCCCGGTGTGAATAGACTTAAGGGGAGAACCGTCCTCCCCCCTAACCGTGGCCAGCCCCTCTAGTCTTGGTTCCAACGAGCCTTGTTCTTCAACTAAGGACACTCTACTTTTTGCCCTCCCCCATATAAAGGGACTCAAGAAAGCATACTCTAGCTATAGGAGGAGGTGGTTTCCCATAGGTGAGTCTTTCGCTCATAAAGCGAACAAGCAAACTCCAAATTGTGAGCCGTATGGATCGTTGAGTTTGCAATTGTACAAACTACGAGAGAGTGGACATTATGGCTTCTCCTTAAAGATGCCAAAATGTTGCCTCAGGAAGCATGCACGATGATGACACAAGAGAGGATGCTCTGTATGCAACCCCAACTCTTCCCTTGGGAGTCCCTCATGGAGACAATGGCTAGGTTAGCTTGATAATCATCTAAAAAGAGGTTTTTGGGTTAAGAGTTAGGTAAATCTTTAATCTCACCATTAATCAAGAAAGATAAAAGATGTTACTTTTCTTTGTTTTGAGAATATAGGTTTTCATATTCATCTAAACATAAAAATCTAATTTCTTGTAGAATTGTTGTATGCTCGTTCCCTTGATTCCAAGAAAAGATAATGTGATTTCTAGTATCTTATAAGATTGGGTTGAACTATTGTGTTGCTATCTTGCTTAAATTAAAGTACAAGTACATCTTCCTCTTGCATGGATGTTAACCATGTTCCTGTGCTTGCGTAGCTGGGTGGCGATGTTAGTGAGGCACGAAATCGGCATAGGGTGTCTCTCCTACCATTGGGATGTTGGAACTTCGTCAGTTTGGCGAGAGTTATAGATGCTGCCTAGTTCTATGGGCCTAGGCTAGTGTGGTTAATAAGCCCAGCCTAGCGTGTAGACATCCCTTTGAGGAGCGAGGGGATCAAGCGATGGAGCTTGAGAGGGCGACAAACTAGCTTGAGCCCTTGTCGGCTACTAATGACGAGGTGTATGGTCATGTAAGGATTGCCTAGTCTATGGAGACTGGAAGGCCAATTTCTAGATCATCGGTGGACTAAAACATGGAATAAGAGAGCTTGGATCTGGATATAGTTGGATTTGAATCTTTGTAATTAATTTTAATTAAGTTACTTGTTTTCTAGTATTGTTGTATCATTGTTTTTTAAGTTAAGTATCTGTTCTAATGAACTTATTTATATATGTCACAGTGTGGTATAATTAATTAATTAACAAAAATGACGGGTGAGTTAGGTCAAAAGTGGGAGGGTGGATCGACCTAACGGTGACATCCTATGGATGGGTGGACCCGATTAGTTGGGTAGCTTTCCAACAAAAGTAATCAATCTCACTATGCTAGGTAAGTAAGTCCCTATGTAGTTCTACTCTAGAGGACTAGGTCAGCGGTTGTGCCTCGCATAGATGGGAAAAAAGGTGTTGCTTCTAAGAATCAAGGATAAAGAGGAGGTTACCCAACATAGGTTGATCATTCCATAGGTGATGTGATTTTAAGAACCATTTAGGAGACCACGCTCCCCCCTGCGAGATAGAGCTAGGATTTTAAGAACCATTTAGGAGACCTAGGTCCTGCCTAGTAGTCTATCTCTACACGGTCGAGATGCCGATGACTAGAAAATGTTTTTCTCAAAGACTTAGTAGACTATCTTAAGGATTCCCTTTTTTATGTTGGGGACCTTACATTACCACATTGAGGTGAAACATGGGTCTTGAAGAGAGACATTTGTATACGTCCTTCTAGGTTCCTTAGATAATTTGCCCCCTTAAAAGTCTAAGTGGAAAACTTGCAACTTCTCAAAGTTTGAGGTTTTGAGAATGAGTGTCTATAGTCATCTTTTGAGAATGAGTGTCTATTTATGGATATCATAATGTTAAGGCATGCTGTAGACTTTAACTAGAGGTAATGAACAATGTTTATATTTGAACTTTTCCTTTTGACTTTATTTGGTATCCCTATTTCCAAAGTGGGTGAATGAAAAGTTCATATCTCGCCAGATTTGTTGCATAGTGTTCTACAAAATTAGATCTGAGGTCCTATTTACCCTATATTTGGATTAAATTGAGGTTTGATGCACCTATAGTAGTTCTTAATAGTAGTAACCTCAGCATCCACCCAGTGTGGTGGGGGTGATCATAGCTCATTTGGCCTTTCAAAATTTGAGGTGGATTTTTAAAAAAACTTTTGATCCTATAGTATAAAACTTGCGTAGTAGGGTTATTTAAGTAGCCCAAAAAAGGTGTACATAAATCATCATCATGTCTATCTCTTTTGGGACTCTTTTTTCTTCTGGGAGTTTATCGATTTGGGGGCGACATCCAGATTGGGCTTTTTAGTCCTCCTGTCTAGTGTAAGACCATGCATGCATGGTATGGCTTGAGCCTATATCCATTAGCTGGCTTATTAATGTTAGTAGCATAAAAGTTTCAGTCCCTAATTTCCTCTAGATCTTGTATGGTCCGGTCTACCTCATTTTCAATTTTCCAGGATGTGGTCCCATTATTGAGATGAATAGTGGGACCATGTATCCTTCTTTAAAGATTTTAAACTTGTTGTTCCTATCTACTTCTAGCTTCCTTCTCTTTTGCACTATTTTAGTGGTCAAGGTGTAAAAACCTTTCTTCATCCACAATTTTAGCAGTTGGCTGAATTTTGTGGTTCTCTGAGTCTTTAGACTCAACCTTTGTGTGATAGCTATCCTGAGACTAGGCACTAACAATTGTATAGGTATCACTACCTCCAGACCATATACCATGCTGAACGGTGTGAGGCCAGTTGTGTTCTTGTAGGGTTTCCAGAAGGTGCAAAATGCAGAGTGCAGCTTCTTATCCTACTCAGTCTAGTTCTCGTTTTCTATCTTGATCAGAATTCCTTTCAAGATCTTATTGGTTGACTCAGCATGTCCATTTGCTTGTGGATTGCAACGTTGTGAACTTTTTATGCATGACCATATATGATGCTTCATTAATGTCCTGATCACTTCATTCAAGAAATAGGTGTCTTGTTCACTTTTACTTCATGATAACCTCATACAGAAACTTTGTAACTGAATCTATCTTTACAATCTCTAATTGCCTTTACCTCACCCATTTGGTCTAATAATATGTACTTATTCTCTGGGTTGTAGGTTTGAATAGTCCTACAAAGTGCAAACCTAGTTCTAGAATGGTTCTAGAGGTAATATGGGTTGAATAGCATCCTATCTGCTATTGCATTAGATTGTCCCACTCTCTAGCACATACTACATTCCTTTGCATTTAAATCTATGGGCATCCTTAAGGAAGGTGGGCCACCACAGTCCGGATTGAAATACCTTCTTTCCTACTATGTCTTTGGAGAAGTGACCTCCACTTAGTATATACACTAATGTGCTTCTACCAGGATTACTTGTTGTTCATGATCCCCTAGGACACATCTTCCCAATGTCCATTTTGTATAGCTGCCTTGAAATCCTCACATGAATGACTTGCTTCTTTAAGACTAGCATTTTCTTGTGATCTATGCTTTCTAAAAAAAGAAATCGGTTAGGAATTGCAGCATCTCAGTTTGTAATGAGGTAGTATAAGGCATAAGGCAAGTCCCAATTCATTGGCCCTCTCATACCAAATAGCCCGTCAATCCTTGGTTTTAGGGTATGATTATAGGAGGTGGATGCAAAGTCTTGGCAGTTGGATCCCCCTTGACTCTGAAGAAAATTGTCGAGAGTTTGGAATAGAGATCAAGGATTCCCCTTTTCAAGAACCTAGACAGCTAGTTGTTGTTAATGCTAACTGGACCTTAAAAGATATAAGATATTCACTTGAGTTCCTTGATTGTACTAGCTCTGACTATAGGTTCAAGATCAATGATGATGCCATTGGAAAGAGGGTTGAAAAATCAACCTCTTGTATCAAAGGTATGTCCCCAAAAATTGTAGCGTTTGAGCCATTATCAATGAGAAGAAATGAAGAGAATTGAGGAATTAAGACATGTTTTTTTCTCAACTCTAAACATGTATTTGTGTGTCTTGAAATTTAAGTGTTATTAGGACTAGGGACTATGGTTTTGAATGAATTTGTTTAGGGTACACGTACACATGGGACTTAGGGCATCTTTATGCATGTTGGATTAGGGAACATGTGGCTTTGGGACTATAAAAGGCACATGGCTTATGTTCTTTGTACCTTTTGATGACCTTTTGATATCTTTTGATCCTTTGGACAATCTTGGAACCTTTGGCTTACACAGATTTGGCTTATGGAAGACTATTTCCATCCTTTTTGATGAGAGGCTAAACCCCCATCATGGATTTGTATGTGATTATCATGTTAAGTACATACAAGCTTTCATGTGATTATTCTACTTTCCCTTATCTTAGCTTTATGTTTTGCACAAGTGATTCTCCATTTCAATTGGTATTAGAGCTTTGCTTTGATCTTGGTAGCTTTTGGCTTTGATCTTGATAGAGTGATTAATGCTTAATCATTTTTCACTAAGTTTTGTATATTTTTTTAAGATTGCTTTTATCTTAATTTGTGTGGAGGATTAGCAATGAGATTAGTGTTAATTATTTTAAGATATGTGCCAATCACTGTTTAAAAAAACATATCCTCTAAGTTTAGTCACAATTTCCTTGATTAAAAAAACATATCCTCTAAGTTTAGTCACAATTTCCTTGATTATTGATTTCTCTCATCAAATCTTTCCAACAAACCCTAGTTTATAGATTCGAGAAGATTCATATGCACATTATAGTTTTGTAGTAGATTAAGCATATTGTATAATTTTCAAGATTGCTTTTATCTTAATTTATGTGGATTAGTAATGAGATTAGTGCTAATCATTTTAAGATATGTGCTAATCACTATTCAACAAAATCATATCCTCTAAGTTTAGTCATAATTTCTTTGATTAGTGATTTTTCTCATCAAATCTTTTCGTAAACCCTAGTTTCCTTTAATATCTTGGCAAATTAGGAGATACTGGTGGTAACTATGTAAATCTTGGTGCAAAATCAGTTTATAGATTGCAATTCTATTATAGATTTGAGAAGAATTATATGCACATTATAGTTCTATAGTAGATTTAGGCATATTTATGTGCAATTTACAGTTCTCTTATGGATTTAGGTAGAGTTTGTTGTGTAGAGTGGAGTTTAGAGGAATCTTGGTGCATATTTATAACGTTTACAAAGATTAAGTGTAGAAATCAAATATTGAGGAGACTTACACGTGAATGATTATTGGTCAAATCTCCCCTAATTTTGATCAATCATTTCTTGCAAGAAATTATGTTTCTTTAAAAGAAATTGATAAAACTTCAAGAACCATGAATATTATTGAAAACTCAAGTAAAAGCAAAACTATTGGATTCTTGCTAAAATTAATGAAAGAAAAGCAAGATTAGTGAATCTTGTAGGAGTTATACAAGATTATTAAAAACTCAAGTAAAAGCACAACGGTTGGATTCTTGTTGAAATCAATGCAAGAAAAGCAAGATTAGTGAATCTTGTGGGAGTTATACAAGATTGATCAAGTTCTTGCAATTATTTATGACATTTTGTATTGCTTAGTGAAGTACCACCTAAGAAGTTATACAAGATTATTAAAAACTCAAGTAAAAGCACAACGATTGGATTCTTGTTGAAATCAATGCAAGGAAAGCAAGATTAGTGAATCTTGTGGAAGTTATACAAGATTGATCAAGTTCTTGCAATTATTTATGACATTTTGTATTACTTAGTGAAGTACCACCTAAGAAGTTCTTGATCAAGAAAGTGATTATAACAATAAGGATTAGTGGCAATCAATGTGATTAATCATTAAGCTTAAAAAAGAACTGATGAGAAAAATATGACTTAGATTGCAAATATCGAGTGAGATATGCAATGCAAGTCTCTTGCCCTAAATTGTAGCTTGACTTGTACAATTAACTAGCCCTGGTAGGAATTAAACCCGGTCTACTAGTGTAAACCAGTATACTCCATACACCACAAGGTTGGGAGTGTTGTGGTGGCTATTGGAGAAGAAATATAGATCATTAATTGATCTATATACAAAAGCATTTATAGCAGGCTAAGGGTGTCGAAAATTTTCTTTAATTATTTTTTATGCATAAATACTAAAAAATAGTTTCCCATGAATTTGATGAAAATTATTCTTTTAGCATAGGATGTCCAATCCTAGAATATGGTAGGAAGTCCTCTTTTCACATTATGCATAAAAATGAGTTATGTATTAATTTATAAAAATTTTGCCATAGCTTTGCTGCTATTACTGATAATTTTTAATATTTCTAGAAAGAATAATACTTTGTAATACAATTATGATAGAATACTATCCTTAGACTTAAATCCAATTTATGGAATTAAATCATAGGTTTACTATAATTGTATTGGCATAAAAGCATAAAAAAGCCATTTTCTTAACCTCTAGCTTAACAAGCTTAGAGATTGATTTTGAATTAAGAATTTATCAATGAGAAGCATTCATTTCTTAAAGAATTAGTCATAGGAATGAGAGATATACATAAAAAGCATCTAAGCATAAAAACTATCTTTTTTGTGATTAATCATTAGAATTCTTGATTTGCATTGAAAACAATTAATTTGAAACTTCTCAAGCTTGAGAGGGGTTGAGAAGTGAAATCTTTTGAGAATATTAATGAAAACCATGAAATTACTTCTTACCTCTAGATTTAGCTTGCTTCTTTATCTTAGAAGGAAGCCCCCAACCAATTAATTGGTTTAGTATGTTGAGAAGAAAGCTCCAAGGATTGCTGAAGAGAGAGAGAAGCTCCAATCTCTCCAAAAGTAGAGGATTTTTAAGGGATAATAGAAAATATCATTATTTTAATGTAATACTGGCATGGTATAGTTCACATATGAGAATACAAAAGAATGAGGGTCTATTTATAGGTGAGGGAGGTCACTAACTCAGTCCAACTAAGTTCTAGAATTTTCCAGCTTCAGTTTGGCTGAATTTGGACAAGATTTAGACCAGTTTAGCTCCCATTTTGATCCAAGAGAGAGGAGAGATAAACATATCTCAATATTTTTGAATTAAAAACCCTCCCACACATGTGAAGGAGGCGCCTACCTCAAAGGTCTCTCCTTCCTTACCAAGGTGTCAAAAATTCATCATTTCTCCAAAATATCTCATTTTTTAGTAATGTCTCTTTATTTTTAACTAATAAACCTTGTACTCAGTCAACTCTTCATCTTATGTGAGTATTTACTCATTTTTAGGTATTTTTTTATTCTTTGGATTTATCTCATCCCAACACTTGGATTAATCCTATTGGCCCATAGGAACCTTAATTGGACCATAATCTAGAAATTTTTGAAAATCTAGACCCTTACGTGCTAAGGTCCCTTATATCATTTTTAATTGATTCCTAATGCACATTGGAAAGTTCATTTTGAACTTCTGTTTCAGGGGAAACTATTTTAGACACTATGAGGATTTTTATATCCAAAGATATCTCAATTTTGGATTACCTCTCTCTAGATATTTTCTCTCTCTAGGCCAAAACAGGGTAAAACAAGATCTTTCTCCTATTTCATAGAGGGGAATAATTACAAGAATAGAAGGGGAGGTTCTTACACTTTTACACCTCAAAAGCTGGAGGGAGGAATCTTACAACACCACGTATCTCTCATGTGTGGATACCTTGTCAGTGCATTCAATGTTGATTATGATGATCATACTTCTACTTAGGATCATCATATATATACACATAGGAGATGTGCAACCATCCCCTAACATTCCACCACCACGCACATAGTGCATGGTTTGGATCATGCTTATACACTTATTAATGTAATGGATCATACCTTTAATCTTTTGAGCGATGTTACATGGCACGATGGCATGGATTCACGGCCTATGAGCTTTCCCTCGAATTTGAGCTTTCTCTTCGATCTAGGAGCTATTACTACATCCATTTCAAGGATCCGCGATGCATACCACATATATCTATTTGATCTTGGTGGATACACACCTAGATTTGACATCAACATTGGTTCCTCATATCTTTCATTTAATCCAAGAGGATGGAGAGCCATTTCTTTGGAGTTTGCATGGATCGTATTTTCTTTGAAGTGTGCATGGTTGTAAACTCTTTCTTGGTCAAGAAGTTGTCATGATCACTTCAAACCATCGTGTGCAATAATCTTGCATTAATTCCAACAATATTTAATAATCTTGTTTACTTGCATTAAACTGTGTAACGTTTCTTGATTTCTTTGTATTTTTGATAATTTTCTCTTAAAGAAACATAATTCATGCAAAGAAATGATTGGAATAAGAAAGTTTCAATTAAGAATCACTCATTGCTCAAGTTTACACCAAGATTTGTTGAATTTTTCACTTAATCTCATAAACTTTACAATTCTACATCAAGATTCTTAAAATTTACTTCTGTAGAGTTTGCTTTGTATAAAACCGCACAACTGAAATGCAAAAACTACTCAAATCTATAAAATAAAAGTGTAATCTAGATTGAAATCCATCCAGAGCAAGAGAAGTTGGAGGATCATACATGGTAGATCAATGGTGTACCCTTAAAGGGAAATATATGAGTGTATTACATGGTAGATCAATCTATGAGGATGACCTTAGTGATCTTGGAGATTTGGGGATAGTGATTTTATGGAGGATACCACTTATCCTTCATATGTAGATATACTTTGTCAATATTCAATGATGATGATGCTTATGGTGATCCTATTGATCATGTCTTTGCTTTGGGGGGGGGACCACACATATATGCATAGAGTTTCACACATAAGGGCATGTTACATATTGTGGATCATGCCTGTATACACATTGATGTAGTGGATCGTGCCCTAGATGATTCAAGTGATGCTATAGTGGATGACGACATTGATTCACATGAGTTCTTGCAAGATGCCGACTTTGAGATGTGTTTCTTCGGTGTTCATGATTGTCTACACAACCCTAGTTTCTCTAGAGTTGGGACATTCATCTTTGGGTGCATCATATGCCACTTGGGATGGATGGTAGTTGATTACTGGCATACCATTCCGATGAACTTGTGATATCTCTTGGTCTTGATCTACATGGACCATTCGACATTCCAGCAATTAGGAGTTTTGCGTCCATTTTGGTGGATACCTTGGATGTCAATTCCATGTTTTAGTTCATGAGGATGGGCTTATGAGCTATCCCCTCGGACTTGAGCTTTCCTTTTGATCCAGAAGCTATTGTCACATTGGATTTTAGGGTTCGTGATGTGTACTTCATTTATCCATGTAACCTAGGAGGATTCATACCTAGCCTTGTCTCATCGACATTGGCTTCGTGCATTATACTTTTGACCCTGGGGGATATTTGGCTACTTTCATCATCGATAGTGGTCTCTCACACTGTCCCTTTGATCCAAGTGGCAATTTTTTTAGCTTCATCATCAATGGGAGGCCCTCACCCTTTCCATTTGACCCTAGGGGTCATACTCTTCATGTTATGGTATTTGGGTCTTCTCCTTGATAGTGCCTTGGTCATGTTTTTTGGCTTTCATAGATAGCCTCTTGTATAATACACAAAAATCTTAGTTTATAACGGATGCTAGCGTAGGATATCAAAAAGTACGTATGAATCGATACAGAGGATTTCTATCCTAGATCGAGTCCTATGAGTAGGGGTGAGGATTTTACTAGGATTACAAAATAACGAGGGGCTATGGTAACATATATATATATATATATATATATTAGAAGTTAGAGAGAGAGAAAGCTACTTATGGGCAGGTTGTCATCGTCATCTCCATCTCCCTCTTGGTTACAACCACCATCATTTTACAGACTGCCTTTACTTGCTATTTCCTCCTCTCTAGTGTCTTTATCACCCTTTCTTCTTCTCTTCAGCATCCTATGCCATCTCAGCCTCCTCTCCAACTGTTGTATGTATGATAGGTTCCCTTTTTCTATGTTGCCTCGTTTTCCTCAGCCCCCACTACAATAATGTCTCCACCACCTTTGTTCTTCTCTTCAACATCCTGTGCCATCTCAACCTCCTCTTGAGCCACCAGTATCTGATAGGCTCCCTCTTCCTCTGTTGCCTCCTTTTCCTTAGCCACCACTACGTGTCTTCACCACCCTTCTTCTTCTTCTCTTTGGCATCATGTGCCATCTCAGCCTCCTCTCTAGCCACTGTATGATAGGTTCTCTCCTTCCTCTACTGCCTCCCTTTCCTCGGCCCACTACAATGTCTTCACCACCCTTGTTCTTCTCCATCAACATTGGATCTAAGAAAATGTCAAAATCAAACATAAAGCTCTCTAGATCCATATGCACAATCCTACCTCTCCTACGAGGTCTAACAACCTGAGAAAAATCATCACTACTCTCATACACTATCCCTGACTACTCAAATACAAGAACTCTATCTACACGAACACTGCCAATAATGCTATGAATACTAGGAGTAGTGGTCGTATCAATGATATCTCCAAAAATAGAAATCCTAGAAGAATAGCCTTATGCATTAGCACTAGGAACTCAGGTCTATGCTCATAGGTGTCTCTGTCACCCATATACAGAGTATCACGAACCTCAAGTGTGCTAATGGATACATCACTAATCAAATGTACACTATCCTCTAGAATGTCACCACGATCAACTAGAATGTCCACATGATCTGTAGGAAAGATGATAGGCATAGAAGTGTGCTAATGGATACATCACTAATCAAATGTACACCATCCTCTAGAATGTCACCACCACGATCAACTAGAATGTCACATCATGCCCACATGATGTGACTCACACACATCACTATCACATACATCATCATCATGTGCATGTCTCAGTGGCATCATGTGCACGTATATCTCTATGATCATGTGCATGTGTGTGTACAATACTACATCATTCTCATCATCTCCATCATAATACAATGAATAAGTTAGTCTAAGTAAATGAGAATCACTGAGATGATGGCTAGTCGATGTCGTGGGTGAGTCATAAAGCTATCGAGCCCATGCGAACACCACTGTGATAGCAGCCAAAGTGTACGCATGCTCAATATGCGTCCTCCAAGTATCCAATCATGTCATGCCAACCTCACCAAATATATCCCATGAACGATCACCTTGATCATCATCACCCACGTAATCATCTATGGCCACATCACGAATATCATCATCATCCTTAGAAGTATCCGTGTCATTGTAGAGTCCACGTCCTCATTACAAACATAATCACGATGAAGCGAGAGTGTGGGAAACTCAATCAAGTCTCCAAAAGAAGAATCATCCCATGCGAACAAGATTGAACCATCGACGTCGATGCAACCAAGCAATGAAGTGATGACATCATCGTGTGTAGACCATGTGGCACAATGCCAAAAATGACTAGGCATCAAACTGTGAAGCTCAAACATCCAATACTGGCATGAATATGCTACCTCATGATAACAAAAAGTCAAAGAGTGGAGATGTAGAGGTCTAAGCCCCAAAATGCCAAAGGCATGTGCAAATGCGCCAAAAGATATGCAATAGATGACACGAGAAGGCAAATCACAATACCAATCATAGAGCCATGATGAGTGTATGCTACCATCACAATCAAAAATGTTGTCAAAATGATGTGAATCCACAACATGACAATCAAATGAAGGATAAAAGTAATAAGAACAATCCATGGTTGCATGTGAAGAACCACTAATAAAGCCTGAGTAAACAAACTAACAAAATCCCCAAATTGTGTGACACAAGCCCAAAATGTGCTAACACGTGTGAACACGCCCCATAAAAGCCCTAAGCATGTAAACAATACCCAATGAAAGCTCGAAGCGTACTAACACCTCACACAAATGTACTAATGTGTGAACAAGGCTCACACATGAGTACATGTGTAAACAAGGCTCACAATGCGCAAAATCATGTGAACATGCCAAAACAATTCCAAAAGTGTGTGAACACACTCCACAAATGCTAAGTGTATGAATCACACCTCACACGTGTGAAAAATCATCAATGAAGTCCAAGGCATGTGAGTAAGACTCACAATGCACCAATACAAACGAACATGCCCCAACAACTTGCACAAGTGAACTCACATGTGAAACAACCTCACCAATATCCAAGCATGCCCATATCTCTCAAACAAGGAGTGTGTGTATGTACCATGGGTGTAAATGACAAATGAGACAAGGGCATAAAGACAATTTGGATAACAAGGTGATGTGAAAGGGAATTATTTATAGGAGGGAGATCAAGGCAACTATGGATGGCCAAATTTTAAATGGCAAAGGTCAAAGGTTAAAAGAATGGGCAAGGGTCTATCAAATGTTATGGAGGGTGGAACAAGGGAGTGTCAAAAGGACAAAATGTGAAAAGGGGGTAAAACCCTAAAGTTTTTTAAAAAAACCCTTACTTCACTTCATTAATATGTTGGTGCTTTTCTTTTGAGCAAACTCACTTTTTTCCCCTTTCTCTCTCCTTTCTCAAGCAGAGCTGTGAGAGCTGAGACTTCAAGAAAAGCTATCAAGCCTCTTCTTTCCCTCTTCTCTGCGCAGAACCTTTTTCTTTTCTTTTATTTTTCTTCTTCCGCTGCTCGTTCCACAATGTGAGCCTCCTAGAGGCACAAAGTAAACAAGCTACGCCTGAAGCGATGGCTTTGGGTAGCTGTCGTAGATGAACGCTCTGGTTGCATGCATGCCGAGAAGAAAAGAGCATGCTGAGTGCATTGTGATGCGGCTGCCCTGGTTGCACACACACCAAGAAGAAAAGAGCTTATTGAGTGCATGTAGTCCTGCTGAAACGCCGATGAAGCGACTGCTTGATGGTTTCTTGAATTCTTTCGTATGAAACGTTTTCTTGGTCTTTTGCATGTGGATATTGTGACACATTTATGTCCTTTCTATAAGCTTCTGACTTTCAACAACTCCCCGATTTGATTCCGGCTTGCTGCACTTGCAATTGTTGAGGTACAAGTACACTGGTCCTACTAAAATTGTAGTTTCATTGGTTGTGGATATGTTTTTGTGGGCCGTAGTTCTAGCTTGTTACACAGTGAAGTGCTAGTGTTGCTAGAGTTTCTCTCCTTACTGGTATGCATCAGAACTTCAACAGTAAATCAGCTACTAAGAAGCTTGAGAGCTTGCTAGAGCTCAATGATAGCCTGGGTTCTGCTGGCCGGCGGCTAACTGGTGTTCAGAGGATACATTGGGCTGCAGTCTGCTGGCCGACTGATTGGTGTGCAGACGCAGATTTTTTCTAGATGCTCCACGCAATGCTGCATTGATCTACATCAGTTTGATGATGTATGTGTTGGAGCAGGAAACACATGTTCGACGTGAGTCTCAAGGCACCAAGAAACTTGAACTGTTATGAATCTCGTGGCAGAAAAGTTGTTATTTCTTATTCTAGTTAACTCAATGTATGGCTTCAACTCCACCCGAATCAATTCCTCATGTAGACAGTCTAGAAGGTATACTAGAACCTCCAAATGCAAGGACTAGATACCAATTAATTGATTTGTCTCCATTTTAGGCCTTAGCAAAGATGCACAATTCTACATCCTAGGATAGATTCAGACACTGTATGTTCTCATACACATCCTAGGTGGCTTGCCTTGGGCATGATTCTTGTTGCCATCTTTGTTGATGATTTTGTGAGACATAAGCTATAGGTTTGTCTAAACTTCCTTTAATTGTTGACTTGTAGATTGTTGTTGTATTTGTCTAAACTTCCTTTTATTGTTGACTTGTAGACTATTGTTGCATTTATTGTCTAAACTTCCTTTAATTGTTGACTTGTAGATTGACTTGTAGGTTTGTCTAAACTTCCTTTAATTGTTGACTTGTAGATTGTTGTTGTATTTGTCTAAACTTCCTTTTATTGTTGACGGCTATACTTGCAAACATAATGTTAGCAAACTAACCTTTTGAAATTTTATACTTAAAATTGTTAAGCTTGTGCACTTTTATATCAATTATTCAACAACATGCTCTTTTAATAACAATGATGCTTAGATTTGTTACAGAACATGTTATACATTTCTTGATAAAAATGTATTAAGATGCTGTAATCTAGAGTATGTGCTTGCAAACAGTGTTTTCTCAACACTTTTCTTGCTGTCGTAACTTGTAGTACATCAAGATCACACTAATCTATGTAGATTTGAACTACTCTAATAGATTTGTAATCTTTATCTAGCTTCTTTGCAAGGAAGTGATAAGAATAGAAGGATTTTGATCAAGAATCACTTATTGTTAGTGTTTTGCATCAAGATTTGCTTTTAGCACAATGAACTTTACATAATCTATAAAGTGGTCTATTTTGTATTGTAGATTTGTAACAGAATAATATTATGCACTATAATCTTCAATTCTGCATTGATCTTGAAACAGATCTGTACTGTTCTTCAACTCCACTCAATTGAATCTTTAACTTTGGCGATAAATATTCCTTCAAGAAACTCAAAAATTAGGCAATCTAGGGTTTCTATCTTGAAGAAATAAGAGTATCACAGCTTGTCTGTCCATCCTTCAGTGGTTAATTGGGGATGCCAAATTACCACTATGTTCAAAGCATGGCACTTAGGTGATTCCAAATATTCCATGTGTAGTACATATGAAATTAGAGATAGGTGGTGGATTTATTACTTATGTGTTGTCATGGACTTATAGCATGTGTTGCTAACTCGTAGTGTGTTTGAATGAATAACTTTGTAGGTTGGTGACATTGATGGGCATTGTGCTTGTAAGTCGGATTGGTGGGATGTGATGTCGACGATATGGTGTGAGATATTATCGAGATGGATCTCATTTTGATATTTTTGCTATAGTGTCTACTATGAGATTTTATATTTGGCCATCCCATTTTGGATGTATTTAGACGTGGATTTATTGAGCCGTCAGTTTTTGTTATATTGGGTGTGGAATTATTTATTTACACGTGAATTAGCTATTGGGGTTCATTTTGTAATTATCTTTTAGTGTTTAGATAGGAAGACTTTACTTCAGCATGTGTTAAAAGTAATCCCTATTTTTGTAAAGGACAAGCCCATGCATAAGCGTGCATCTATTTTTGGCTAATGGACTATTTTTTATTAATAAAGCATAAATACTCAAGAAGAGGAAGGAGGTCGACACTTCTTGAGGGGAGATAGATAACCAATGATTCTCTCTTGTGTTTTTATGTTATGTTACTTTTATGATTATTTCTTATTTTGGCTATGGTAATTTGATTGAAGTGATGAACCAGTTGGTATTTGGTTGGACGGTGTGTCTTTCCATGATCCTAGTGATTTTAGTGGTATCAGAGCAAAGGAGGGAGAGAGAGTGAAAAATATAGAGAAAAAATAAAAGGGAGGAAAGCTTGCAAAAGAAAGAGAGAAGATATGTGCAACTTTCTGGTTTCTGCGAAAGAAGAAAAATTCAAAAAATCTCAAGGGAATTGTAGACTTGGTTGAGGTCTCTTTTTCAAGTCACATCAAGTTTATATCCAAGGGATAAAAGCTTTACCCAAAGCTTAAAACAAATTATAATATTAAGCTTAAGATAAAGATTAAGCAAAGCTTAAGACATTGCTTAAGCTCTCTACATGGCTTGCTAATCCCTGCTTGTCAGGCCAACGTATGGCACACCTTTCTTTGCTTGAAAATTTAGCTCTCAATTCTGCAACTGGATTAAACATCTGTTCCGTCAGATGCATTCAACATGTTCTCTTGTATAATTCCTATACCCTATTTGAGAGATTTTGTGGAATATCCAAGGATTTGAATTTACAATGATGGAGGAAGCTGTGCAGAAATCAAGGGTGGAGAAAAATTACATATTTGCTTTACTCAAAAAGGTCTAAAAAGATAAGAGGAGATTCATACGCAAAGGTTCTTCAAGCCAAAACTTCATCAAAATCAGTCCGAATTCGTCCGAATTTGGCTTGGCTTTGAACTGGAAATATTTTCAGTTTCTTATTCTAGTTCGGCTTAAAAAATTACAGCAATTCAAAGTGGTGGGATTTTTCAAATTTGGTTATTTTACGCCTTCCCAAAGCTTAAATTCACTCCCAATTCTCAATATTTTTTTCTACACCTTCCGACGCTTCGAGACTACTTCAAGCACTTTGGTGATTGTGTTGGATGGCCACACCGCTCTTCTAACTGCCACGGGATTCAAGATCTTCAAAATCATTACCACAAGCAAACAATCATATAAGTATTTCTAACTTTTTCCTATCTTTATTTCTTTTTAGCATTCATGGCTGATCTACCTGCACTTCCGTCTATTCAAGAGCAACTCACAGCTTTACAAGCACAATTGGTCAATGAATGAACTCATAGACTTGCA
The DNA here is from genome assembly GCF_041138505.1 of Cibotium barometz. Lineage (NCBI taxonomy): Eukaryota > Viridiplantae > Streptophyta > Polypodiopsida > Cyatheales > Cibotiaceae > Cibotium > Cibotium barometz. The sequence goes on along the minus strand of NC_141064.1, from coordinate 1,386,536 downwards.
TTAGAATACCAATTGAAATCATGTAAGAGGCATAAGCATGACAGTGAAGGCGATAGTGGTGAAGATTCTATTCTTTCGTGAAAGCAACTTTAGATGCTCAAACGGCTCGAAAAGAATCTCGCATTAGTTGCAAAGCTTTTTCTTTTCAGAGTGATGGAAGGGACACACGCACTCTTTTGGCTCGGCTTAGCTAATTCGATGACTGTTTTCCGGGAGAAAAATTTTTCGAGAAAGACAAGGTCAAATGTGCTGCGAATCACTTGATTTAAAATGGTGCTTTTATGGTGGAATGCCACCAAACATGGGCGGCATAAACCTCATACTTGGGAGAATTTTTAGCACGAAATTAAGAGACATTTTCTATCTCCTCAGTACAAGGCTTAAGCCTGACAACATTGGGATACTCTTAGGCAATTGAAAGGCAAGGATATCCAAACCTATATTGAAAATTTTTGGAATGCTCTCATTCAAATGCAATCTATAGAAAAAGTTCATGAAAAGCATCTTAAAAGGAAGTTCATCTATAGAAAAAGTTCATGAAAAGCATCTTAAAAGAAAGTTTATCATCTTAGGATTGGCTCTAAAGATTAGAGTGGAGGTTAATATGTTTCGTCCTCACACTCTTTCCTTTCCTAAATCTCTTGCTCTAAATTGTGAAAAGAAAAATGGTGTGCCCAAGTTTCGACAGGAGAATCGTACTTCTAAATTCTCCAAAGATTCAACATCTTCTAGTGGTTTTGACAGGCGTTCTTCAATCAAGCGGCCTTGTAAACAAGGGTCAAGATCAAAGAACTCAGCAATTCAACAACAAAGAAAAGATTGGCAACAATAGCAATGGAGTGAGTGGAGAACCAAAGAAGATAGATGTTCTAGATTCATTGACTCGAGATGAAAAAGCAAGCAATGTTCGATGTTACACTTGCCACCATCAGAGGGGACACTGCTAATAAGTGTCCAAATGACAACAACAACAACAACAACAACAAGCCAATGGCACGGCTTAACATGGTGGATGGAGATGAAGACACTAGCAATGGAGACGATGATGATGCTTACGATGATGACTACGAGCCACAGTCTAATGGTAACGAATTCAATGGTAAATCTAATCAAGAAGGTACTTCTAACCTTGATCCTCACTCTTTTTCACCACTTACTTTACTTAAAATGAAGGAAAAAATTCAAGATAAGGAAATCACAATCTTGCATGATGATGGTAGCACACGATTTTATTTCTGAACGTCTTGCACATGCTTTTCATCTTGACATGATTCCTTCTCGTTTTTAAAGTAAAGGTTGCTTTTCAAAACCAAAAGTATAATTGCACTAAGAAAGTAAAGAATCTTGCTTTTTCTATTGCACAAATTTTGGATCAACGTACTGTCTCTTAGTAGCACCTTTGTATGGTATTGACATGATTTTGGAAATGCCTTTTCGACATGAGTACACATCATATATTGACTATGCAAAGCACACAATGTCTTTTATGGCATCATGGAAAGAATGTTTGTTTGCAAGGAATTTCTGAGAGTAAGGATCTACCACTTTTAAGTCATACTCAGGCAAAAAGGGCTTTGAGGAAGAGGGAGAAAACCTTTTTAATTTTGGTTAACTAGCTTTTTAGTGCTCAAGAACCACCTCCTAGGGATACATCCCATGACTCTTTCATTTTCAAATTCTCTGACTGTTTTCTCAATGAGTTACCTCTTGGACTCCCTAGATTACGTCCTGAAGATCATCACATAGACATTATTCCTGGTAGTGCACCGCTTTGTAGAGCACCGCCTTGCAAAGATAAATTCAGACTCAAATCGAGGAATTGCTTTCTCGGGGACTTATTAGACCAAGTAGTTCACCATATGGAGCACCAGTTCTTCTTGTAAAAAAGAAAAATGGTATGTATCGTATGTGTATAGACTTCATGGCTCTCAACAAGAACACTATCAAGAATAGATTTCTAATTCCTAGAGTTGATGATATGCTTGATAAATTAAGGGGAGTCAGCGTCTTTAGCAAAATTGACCTAAAATTTGGATATCATCAAGTAAGAATGGCCGAGCAAGATATCTATAAAATTGCTTTTAGAACTCAGATTGGTCACTTTGAGTTTTTAGTGATGCCATTTGGTCTTACTAATGCTCCTGCGACTTTTAGTCGAATGATGAATAGAATCTTTCTTGAACATCAAAACTTTGTGGTTGTCTTTTTTGATTATATCTTAGTTTTTAGTAAATCTGAAGAAGAGCACGAAAAAAACTTAAAAATTGTATTTAATTTGCTTAAGGAAAATAAACTTTACATTAATCTTGAAAAGAGTTTCTTCAAGAGTGAGATTGAGTATTTGGGACATATAGTTTTTGCTAAAGGTATATATGTTGATCCCAAGAAAATAGAAACTATTGCGACATGGCCACGTCCCAAGAATCTTCATGAATTACGATCTTTTTCTAGGATTGTGTAGCTATTATCGTAAATTTTTCCATAATTTTGTATATAAGGCGCACTATCTCACTGAACTTCTCAAGAAAACCAAACCTTGTGAATGGACCGAACTTCAAGAGAAATCTTTTCTTGCATTAAAATATACACTTACTCATGCACCTGTGTTACAATTACCTAATTTTTCATGTCCTTTCTTTGTGGTTGTAACCAATGCTAGTGGTAAGGGCATTGGTGCTATATTAATGCAAGATGGTCATTCTATTTCTTTTTCGAGAGTAGAAAATTTTGTCCTGATGAAAGTAAGTATAGCACCTATGACAAGGAGTTGTCATTCTATTTCTTTTTCGAGAGTAGAAAATTTTGTCCTGATGAAAGTAAGTATAGCACCTATGACAAGGAGTTGTCTGTTGTAGTCCATGCATTGAAAATTTGGAAACATTATTTGATGGACTCAAAATTGCTTATAAACACTAATCAACAGAGTATCAAACATTTGCTTTCTCAACCACTTATTTCAGACAGACATATTAAATAGGCAGCTTTTATTCAAAGTTTTTAGCCTATGATTCAATACCAACCCGGTAAAGAAAATGTAGTTGTTGCTGACGCTTTGAGTTGAAGACCTTCCATTCAAAATATTTATGTGATTGGGAATACATCTTTTGACTCTATGCGTAAGACTTATGACCAAGACCCTGACTTTAGTGATATTTGGTCTAGATTGAGAGACAATCATTGGACTCCTTTTGCTAAGTATTCCTATGATGATGGATATCTTTTCTTCCAAAAAAGATTATGCATTACTCGACCTTTTAGACATTCTATTTTAAAGAATTACATCAGCCACCTTATACGGGGCATCGAGGTGTTTCATCTACATTCTAGACTATCTTGAATGACTTTTATTGGCCTAAAATGAAAAATGATGTAGCTAAATTTGTGTCTAAATGTGATGTTTGTCAAAAAGTGAAAAGTTATAAAGGTAAGAAACTTGGTTTACTCATGCCACTTCCTATTCCTAACACTCCTTGGGAACAGATTTCTATGGATTTTACCACACTGGTTTTCCATTGACTATTACGAATCATAATGATATGATTTGGGCCATTGTTGTGATAGGTTTAGCAAACAAGCATATTTTCTTCCTTTTGTTAAAAGACTCTTACTGCACATCAAGCTACACATTTGTTTGTTAAACACATTTTCACACATAATGGTTCAAGTGATTGTTTATGATAGAGATTCTAAGTTTTGCAGTGATTTTTGGACTACATTGTTTGATAATCTAGGCGCTAAATTGGATTTTTCCACTGTATTTCATCCGAAATCTAATGGTTAAACAGAAGTGACAAATAGCATAATATTGGATTTACTTCGCGCATATGTTTTATCTCAACCTAAACAATGGGATAAGTATATCCATATTTTGCAATTTACATATAACAACACACCGCATTCATCCACACTGGAAAGACACCTTTTGCAATTGTGTATGGAAAAGTTTTACCTACTCCTATCACTTGTTTGTCACACACTATTGAAGCTACAGATCAATTCCATTGATTTCAATTCCATTCATGATCATGTTCATAAAGCTATTTCTAATGCACAAGAGAAATACACTAAACAAGCTAATAAGAAAAGGAAGCACATGGTTTTTCAAGAAGGTCAATATGTTTTGCTTCTTCGTATTTATTGAAAAGAGACGTCTTAAAAGTGTTGAGACTAATCCTGTTGTTAAGTTAGCTCCTCGTTTTTATGGTCCTTTTAAAATTACTCATAAGATTAATGACCTAGCATATAGGCTTTCACTTCCTTCTCATTGGAGAATTCGTAATTGTTTTCATATTAGTCTTTTGAGGCCTTATAGAGGGGACCAATTCCTACACATCCTATATATGAGAAAGTACCTAGTCTTATTGACCAAGTAGAAGAACTTCAACCTGAGGCTATTATTGACCATGAGACCACTACTACTCGCACATAGGTACTGTATATAATAGATATCTTTTGACCTTCAAAAATCATTCTCGCGAAAATGCTAAATGGATGCCTGAGCGATTTTTTCGCGCCTATCCGGACATCATGCAATCTTACTTTCAAACACGGGTCGGTTGATATGATATAACTGAGAACAGTTGCTATCCCGGGTAGGAGAGATGTCACGGTTTGTCTGTCCATCCTTCTGTGGTTAATTGGGAACGCCTAATTACCACTATGTTCAAAGCATGACACTTGGGTGATTCCAAATATTCCATGTGTAGGACATGAAATCAGAGATAGCTGGAACTAAGTGTTGGATTTATTACTTATGTGCTGTGGACTTGCTAACTCGTAGTGTGTTTGAATGGACCTTATGTGCTGTGGACTTACTAACTCGTAGTGTGTTTGAATGGACAACCTTGTAGGTTGGTGAGATTGACGGGCCTTATGCTTGTAAGACGGATTAGCTAGGACGTGATGGTGGCGGCGATATGGTTGCGAGATATTACCAAGATGGTTCTCATTTTGATATTTTTGCCGTAGTGTCTACTACAAGATTTTGTATTTAGCCACCCCATTTTGATGTATTGGAGTGTGGACCTATTGAGCCGCCCACTTTTGTTATATTGGGCGTGGAATTATTTATTTGCACGTGAATTAGTCCTTGGGATTCATTTTGTAATTATCCTTTAATGTTTAGATAGAAACACTTTACCTAAGCTTGTGTTAAAAGCAACCCCCATTTTTGTAATTATCCTTTAATGTTTAGATAGAAACACTTTACCTAAGCTTGTGTTAAAAGCAACCCCCATTTTTGTAAAGGACAAGACAAGCCCATGTATAAGCGTGTATCTATTTTTGACTTATGAACTATTTTGGATTAATAAAGCATAAATACTCAAGAAGTTACACTTATTTAAGAGAGACAAATTGCACCCAATGAGTCTCTCTTGTGTTTTTATGCTATGTTATGCTTTTATGATTATTTATTAATTTTTCGATTATGATAATTTGATTAAAGTGATGAACTAGTTGGTATTTGGTTGGACGATGTGTCTCTCCATGATCCTAGTGATTTTAAAGAGCTCTAAGGATTGATTTTTAAAAAAGCATGCTCCTTAGCAAGATAATGCAAGAAATCACTCAAAACTCGTTGAAACTTTTGTAAACCCTAATTTCAAAAATCAAGAAAATTTCAAAAAATCAAGATCAAGAAGATCAATAACTTCAAGAAATCAAGTAATAAAATGGATTAGAATTCTGAAAAATAGTGATATTAATACAAATTTAAAAATAATTAACATAAATTTTATTGCTAATCTTCTCAAATCAAGAAATTAACAAATCTAAAAATTATGTAAAAATCAATTCAAAAAATGATTAACATTAATCATGATAAAAAAAATGCATTCTGAAAAATTGAATTAATAATAATTTAAAAATAATTATCACTAATCATGATTAAAAAAATACATTCAAAAAATTAGATTAATAGTAATCTAAAAATGATTATCACTAATCATGATTTTAAAATACATTTTAAAAATTAAATTAAAAATAATCACTTCCGAAACAAAGATCTAAGCCAAAGACTCTGATATCAATTAAAATGGAACGATCATAAACTTGAGATTACAGATAATTATCATGGATTAATATAAGATTAAGAGATAATCTTATACAATGACCATGAGTTAACCTCCCACCAAGAAGATGGAAATAGCCTTCCACAAGCCAAGGTATGAAAGGCATGAAACTCCATGAGTCAAGATGACCAATATCAAAAGATGTCAAAAAGGTACAATAGTAGTCCATGAACCCCCCTTTTATACTTGAGCCCATGACCAAAGGTCCTAAATCTAATCTAAAGTTGTTACTTCATTACAAAAACAAAGTCTTCTTAGTGTTGTCCAATACATAAAGACCTAATAATAGCCAGACTTCTTACTCAACACCTTGGCACCTGCAAGTTGATCCAACAAGTCATCAATGCGCCAAAAAGGCAACTTGTTCTTAAAAATGAGGAGGTATAATCCACACACATGCAGATACTCCAATATGAAGTTCTTGACCAAAAGTACCGGCGAGGAACTCGAATGGACCAATCCTTTGGCTAACATCTCCTCCAATTTCTACTTGAGTTCAATAAACTCCGTACGACTCATCTTGCTGATGGGAGCCCACAGGATGAGCTTAATGTGATGATCCTTGTGCAAAGAGGGGCGGCAACTTGTGTACCGAAGAGGTGAGCATACTCGTCTAGAATCGGCTTCTAAGAGTACATCCAACTCCACTACCATAGCCTGAACATACATCATAGAGGCATGACCACCTTTCACTTACCACCCACCTCATTTGAATTTGCGGATTCCTTAGGCTAGCCTTGAGCTCTCAAGCTAAACTCGCGAGGGTGCCAACTAGTGCCCCGTCCCATGTGCACTTGATAACCACCTACGTACAAATCAAGCAAGGATAGGCTCTGATACCAAGTATGGTATACTTATGCTTGTGACAGATTTATGAGAGACAAACTCAAACCAATACAAGTAGACCTAAACCTACTGTATATTATGAACAATGTAAAACTTTTTTTAAAAAAAAATCCTAGGGCTCTACAACAGCCGACTGCCCATGGGGTCTTTCCGGATCTGTCCAACTCAGCTTGCTAACCTTGTCCTCCAAGTACCGTTGTTTTTTTTCCTTTAAAGCTGGCTGCTTGCTGGTTCTTACAACAGCTTGCCAAGGTTTATTGCCAAAAGGTCATACAATGTGACCATCAGTTAGGCTTTTGCAACAACAAAACGCTACAATTTGAGAAGGTCAAAGCTTAGACCATAAAGAATAGTAGCATGCATGGCTAATACTCTGCAAGTCCTATAACAGAATATCTGCACCTAATTATCTTTTGAGAGAGCCAATTCCAGCTCCGTGATTTGGGCCAACTCATCTGCACAAGCAGCCTTGCATTCACCAAGGCAACAGATAACCCCCATGTCTGTCCTAGCTGGCTGGCTGTCCATGTCTACAGGCTGCCTGTGTGCGTGAAGAAAACGCTAGAATCAAAGGCACCTATCTGACAGCCATCCCCAACTGGCATCAAAAAATCTGAAAAGGTTGTCTGATGTTCGCAGTATGAAATTGCCAGGTGCTTCCAGCCAAAACCCCTTTCAGGCCACCTGAACTTGGAGAAAACGAAGGCATCCAGTCCCTTTCTCTAACAACCCCAAATGGCATCAAAACTTTTGAAAAGGTGGTCCGGTGTTTGTGGCAAGAAGTTGACAATAGTTTCTCGCCAAAATGCTCTCAATCGCAAGGCAAGCAGCATGGCCAGGTGACCACCCAATTGCCAACATGGCCATATCCATCAACTGTTTGTGAGCCCAGTCTTTGGGGGGCCAAACCTAGTTCTAAACCCTAAAAATTAACTTAGTACTTTTAGCAGAGAGTCTAGCTGAAAGGTTAACCAGTGACATCCACAGGTGAGTAAATCTTATATATGCTATGAGGTCTGCATAGAGATGCTTGTTAAGATTGTCTAAGCAGCATGAAGGCTGCGGTAAAGTATAACGTAGTTCAAGGAAAGAGGGCGACTGTGATCAGAATTGTCACAGCAAGGTCTGCTGATCTAGTATTTGATGGACCACCATACCCATGTGCGTGTTAGTACAGTCAGAAGATTTGATTTTGCCCACACCTTTATTGCTTATGTAGACTCCTAGCTGACTAGTCTCCATTTGAGGCACAGCGATAAGCTACAAGTTTTCCTCCTTGAGAAGAACAGGGCAAACACGATCCATGTGAATTAATTATAAGGCTTTCCAGGATGACTTCCCAATAGTCAACTTATCAAGTTGAAGCCACCAAATGCAAACTGCCAAAATCACCAAGCTCAACATAGAAGCAATCTCATATATCAAAAATAATCATTAAGGACCCACCTTATTCCATTAAAATCAAATTCTACATTCAAAATTTGCACAAAGCTAATATCATTTTCTTGCCATGATGAGTCAAACATACATCCAATATTAAGTTCAAAATCCTAAGTGCCATCAGGTAATCCCTAAATAAATGAGGGCCCAAACCATGCTTGAGAATTAAAATATAGTTACAAGTATCAAACTTTGCTCAGTAAGACATCTGGCCCTTTTGTCACCCATGTGGAGATCAAATGATGGGCAATCGCATATGGACCCGGCACAAACATAGGTGCAAGTTCCCCGGCATCGACCCTTGCTTCGATTGAAGAGCCTCTCCTTCTCTCTTCACCAGCACATGCTTGATGGATTTTCAATGCAGATGACTGCTGCTGGCTCCTGTATTCATTGAATGTCAAGGCCTTTCGAACCTGCTCCCGAGGGTGCCATTTCGCCTCTGCAGCATAATCAGGCCAAAAGGCATTGAAAAGTAAAGAAGAGTAAAGGTCTCATAAATGCAACAACACAGATGCCTTAAATGTGGAGGCCCCAGAAATAAACCTTCCAATTCCTTTTTATCCACTCTGATATCAAACGTAGTTGCAAATGCAAAAAAGCCCACCATCAATTGGCAAGACATGCTGCTTGGCCCGACTGCAAAACCTCTCCAAACACAAAAAGGAGTCAAAAAATCTCAAAAAAAGATGCTGACGGTGCATACTTCAGGAAAGGAGGTTCCCAATAAATGTATGCTCTTTCAAGTGGCTGCTTCAAAGGAGAAAAGTGTTATATTTGAATGCTAAGAAATCATTTTATTAGTGCGACGTACCGGGCCATGGTTGTGAGCTGTGATATATGATTTCACCAATTTCAATGCCAATTTCTTCTCTTGTCTCACGCCTCACAGCTTCCTCCAAACTCTCCCCTGGCTACAATTTCCATAACCAGTACAAAGGTATGACTAACCAGCTGCTCAGCAGCTCCAGCTCAAGAGAACAAGGGAAACAAAGAAACACGATGGCTTCTAAGCATCCCATAAAAAAAAGGCAGCCACACTTTTTACCTCAATAAAACCAGCAAGGCAACTCCACATGCGTGGCACAAATCGTGACTGGCGCCCCAACACCGCAGAGTCCCTCTCTTTGTCAATCACCAGCATGAACACCACCTGTGCAGAACTATCATCACAAGCATGAGAAGCCATCACATGCGTAGACTGCCCAATCCTGCAAAGCCCTCTAATGGCATGTAAAGAAATGTGAAAACAAAATTGCCACAAAAAGATGCTGTACAGGATCTAGTCGAGGGTACAGCTTCTTTTTGCATAGATCGTTTGCACATTGTCGACGCCTTCCAGCCTCCTTTAAGACTGTCGTAGTCCCACACCGTCCACAAAACCTTGATTGACTGTGCCAATCCAACATAGCTCTTGCCTGTAAAAGATATATCCAATCCAGAAAAGATAACCTTACATCATGACCTTGTTTGCAGCAGGAGCTAGAATCAGTGGAAAGGATGAAGGGAAATTAAAGAAGAACAGAAAACAGGTCAGAGCACACACACATGGCCCGCAATGGACAGCTGCTCCAGGGTGGGTTGGTCAGACCAATCAGTGCCTGTCATGAGCAATCGGAGATCAACAAAGCCAACCTTGGCATCAGAGGTGGGCAATTCCCATGCTTTTGACAAGCCTTGCAACCACTTCGCATCCCGTGCAATCTTGTCCGCGGTACCATCGAATGCTGGGTACGGAGACACATCCAGAGCACAAAAGGTGACACCGTCCCTATCGCCCAAGTACACAAGTCGATCATGGGTGAGAATGTTAAGACTGAAATCTGCAGGAGGGCACTTGTCTTCATCATCTAGGGTCTGCTGCTCAGCCAAAAGAGCATTCACAGCCTGCTGGGAGGACACCAGAGCATTGTGGCATATTCCAAAATTCTGCCAAGCGAGCCGCCAAAGGTGACCACCTTGGGGCGAGGATATGGAAGCGGTAAGGGGCTTTCCTTCCAGCAAAGGCAAGACACGCAGGGTCCCTGCTGATTCTGCTTCACCCAAATCAGCTATGCTCAGGTTCCCACGCTTGTCTGAGATAATGGGGTTCCCTGCAAATGCATGATGGGTGATCATGGTAATGCTCTGTTTTTCCTGCTATCTCGTCTGCTGCAGCTTCTTGTGCTTCTCCTTCTCGAGCTATGGGAACTATGGCTGTGGCTGTGCCTTCAGCTAGCTATGTGTGTGCTGTGGATACGATATGGCTGTGTGTGGCTGGTGATTGAGGTATGGAAATTGTAGCTATGCCTATGGCCTAGGCTATGGCTATGTGGCAGAAGATTAGGCACTGGTACATGCGATGGATATGGACTGTTGTTGTGGCGATCAAACTATAGGACTATGGCTATGGCTATGCCTGTAGCTATGAATGTGCTATGCCCCTAATTGTGGCAGGCGGTGCCTATGGTGTTACAGTGGTGATATGGCTATGGCGATCTGGCAATATGACTATGGCGATTCTCAAGCTATGGCAATATAGTTATGTGGATTCTCAAGCTACTATGGCTAAGGCCTGGCCTTTCCTGCAGGAGGTTCAGCTATTGCCTCCTTTTTACATTCCTCCGATTGTCTCTCCAGCCAAGAGCTTAACCGAAAAAAAAACAGTGAGTCCTGGTAAGCATCAACAAGCTGCGGATTTATCTTTGTAAGAGGCCAGCTCCCCCTCAAGTGCAACACAATCCGCTGCTTTCCTTTATTGCCTTATAAGTTTCTGCTCCTCCCCCTCCTCCTCCTCCTCTGCTCAGCACGGCTTCCTGCTCACCTAAGACGGCGCCGCCTCACCCCGGATGAAGCAAAATATAAAACGATCGCTGGTGGGGGGGGGGGGGGAAGAGAGAGAGAGAGAGAGAGAGAGAGAGAGAGAGAGAGGCTGAGAGCGAGATAGAAAGAGAGAGAGAAACTGGCCAGCTGGGTCAACAAGGAAGGGGGGCCGGGGCTACTGTCATAGCCTATAGGCTGCCGGCAACAGACAACATAAATACACTCCAAAAGAGCCTGCCACTGTACGTAGGGTCTGAATTTATTATTACTCTACCATATGTATTCAGGCTATGTTAAAAAAAATCCCCAAATGGACGATATACTAGTGGGGTCACCTGGGCTTAGCATGTATATAATTCCAAGCTTGATATTTTTCAAATTCTTAAAGTAATATATAAGGATATAGAGAAGAGATATAGAGATAGTGAGTTCCAAAGCTCCTGAGTTACATCATGCTTTTGAATGAAGAAGCATAACTTCTAACAAGAAAACTAACTAGAAAAAACCTATTCAATGTACTCTTTGAGGTCTAGTAGGCTTTGGATGTATTAAGTCAGTCAGTTCCAAATCCTATCTCGTCAAATCGATTTCCTCATTGGAGACCATTGTGTCCTTCTCAAGGCGGCCCTCTTGGATGCTTTTGATTTGACTCTGGAGTTCATCTTTGGCTCTTGATAGTTGAAGCATTTCATCTATATCATGCATAGCTTACTGGGCATTGCACATCTTAAATCCTACTTTGATTGTCCTTTTAATCTGGACAGACAAATCCTTGGTTAGGTAAGATGCATGTTAATCTTGGATTTGTTAAATATCTACTCATTTCTACACAGCCACACTGTCCATAGGTATTTTGCACTAATGCAATTTCATAGAGATGAGGAGCAACCAATATGTGCTCCAAGCAACAATTCTTTCCTTGGAAAAGTCTCAGCAGCACCTCCTTGTCCCATTGGTACTACGTAATGAACATATGTGCAATTGATTCCACCTCCTTATTACATCTAGGACATATCTCACTTCCAATGCCAATCTTGAAGACTCTTTCATTAGTCCATAGGGCTTTGTGCATTATTAGCCATAAGAGGCAGTATAATAGAAGACCAGATGTTGGAGAACTTAAACCCCCATTTCTTGCGGTCTCATAGGATGTGCCATCTCTCATTTAGCTTACAGTGCAAGGTTGGGCCTTGGAAGGGTAGTTGTAATGAAGTAGTAACTTCATTAGTTAGAATTAGGGATTATGGTCATGGACTCAAGTATTAAAGGGGGCTCATGGACCACTATTGCATCTTTTGATCATTTGACATATGAATGAATCTTGAAGCATTGAACTACTACACTTTGGCTATGGAAGGCTATTTCCATCCTCATAGTGGGAGATTAAACTACTAAGGCATTATGTGTGATACGTGTATGATTCTTGTTGCTAATTTGCTAATTACATGCTAATACACATGATAATTTGTCCCATATCTTAGTTTCTTAATCTTGCTTAATCTTGCATTAATGATTCTCCATTTCAATTGGTATCAGGGATTTAATCTTGATCATGGGAATTTTGATGCTAATGTGGCAAGAGATTTGCAAGAAAATGGATTTTTACACGAGTGATTTTGGTATTTTCTTAATTTCCTACATACTTTCTTCCTGCATTTTCTTGGATTTTCTTGATGTTGATGGGGGATTTGGTGAAGTTGTAAATTTTTGCTTCATTTCATCAATTTTCAAAGATTTTGGAGCATTTAGGTAAGAGTTGTATCAATTTTGGTAACTTTTGGACCAAATTTGGGGTGTGGGACCAAAATTTGGAAAGCTGTGGACCAAAATTGGGGGGAATTTCTACATCTCCACATTTTTCTCTCTTCTCCCTCCTTGTGCTTAAGCTTTCCATAGCCATAGCCCACTATTCTTGCATATTTTACTTGCCAAAGCTTAGGGTTTTATTAGAGCATGGCCTAAGCAACACATAGAGCATATTTCATGGAGTGAAGAGTGCCATTTTGGCCCGTGAGGTTGCAAATTCGCTTACCATTTCATGGAGGATATAGTGGAGATTGAAGGCTTTCCATGCTCAACAACAAGTGAATATGGCTTCTAATGAAGGCAAGGGACATATTGGAAGAGTTTATAAGCTTCTTTGGTGAGATTTCAAGACTTTTTCCAAGATTTAGGGTTTCTTGAAATTTTTCTTCAATTTGGGGATTTTCTTGAAAATTAGGGTTTCTCCACGCATTTTCATGACATTGGCATTGTTGGGCTCTTCCTCACACTCTCCTCAACCCATAGATGCCACCCTTGTTGTGCATTCTTGATAAGAAATTAGGGTTTCTTGGCTACTTTGGGATTTGGGATTTCTTGCTAAAATTAGGTTTTTACTTAAGTTTTTTTGAGATCCAGGGTGTTAGTTCTCTTTCCCTATCTCTCCTCTACCCTCTTATATCATTGATTTGCAATAATGATCACAATTTTAGGGTTTCTTGAGAGAAATAGGGTTTTGGGAATTGCCTTCAAAATTAGGGTTTATGGTGGGATTTCTTGAGTTTTCAATCCATAATCCTTCTTTCCTTGGTCTCCTCTATATAATCATGCATTTCTTGATCAATTTGGCTAAGGAAATTAGAGTTTTGGGAGAAAACAAGGTTTATGGCAAAATTCTTGCATATCATGGGATTCTCATCATTCCCTTGCATATAGCTTGCATTGCTTTGAACCTCTACTTGTTCTTTATCATTCCACACATTTTTTCAATCATTTTACCCTACACATGCAAAGAAGCCAACAATTGGATTGAAAGAGGAGAAGAGTATGAATTGGATTGAAAGAGGAGAAGAGTATGCAATCAGCCTTGGTGAGGGCATGAGTTGTAGTTGTTGGTTGTGGTTTGATGATATTGGATGTATGGGAGCTACTATGGACAGTTGAGGGAAGCGTGAGTTCATGCTAAGTTGGTTAATGATATGAAATCATGGCATGAGTTCATGCTAAACTTAGTGTAAGCATCTCTACCCTACATTTGAGATTCACATACACCACAACAGTACACATTGTACTCACACATTACATTTTCTAGAATCCTAGTGATGTGTGAGGGTATCTTGGCATATGATGGAGAGACCAAAGGGACCATGTCTTGAACCGACCATGCCGTGAGTTCTTTGTTAAAGCGGTACAAGAGAGGATTAGGTATTCGGTGTGAAGATTTGGTCATAACTCTTGCCTGAACATTAAACTTGGTAAGAGGGTGGGAAGTGCTTGGCTGGGAGATCGACACACTTCTTCGACACTTGAAGACTTTAAAAGATACTTGCCATGAGGGAAAAGGGGCCCATATGATGGATACATTGGCACATGAATGGTCAAAGAGTTTGCATTAAGTGATGCCAAATGATGTATGCAATGTTGCCAAGTGCAAGTAATTGTGAAAGTTTTTCCCTGTCGTATACTTTATCCAAGCACACCCTACATGGTATGGAGGCTTGATCAAGGGAGGGTGTTAGAATTTAAGTGATCTAGCAACCATCCTCAGTGCAAACCTTAGAGTGGTACCTTAGAATGCTTTGTTCTAAGGTTAGAAGGCAATGATCATTTACTAGAGTTACTGAGTGTAGGTCTAGTAGATATATTCCCTTGATGTAGGCCTCACCTTTTAGGTGAATCATGTGAGAAATCTAACGAAGGTGGAAAGATTCAAGGGATCTAGTCTAGAGAGCGTGAAGTGTGTATGAAGCACCTATGAGTTGTGTACTTGCTTTCCTTAGTGGTACCTTAGAAAGCTTTGTTCTAAGGTTAGAAAGGCAATGATCATTTACTAGAGTTACTTGCTTTCCTTAGTGGTACCTTAGAAAGCTTTGTTCTAAGGTTAGAAAGGCAATGATCATTTAAGAGTTACTTGATGTAGGTCTAGTAGGTATATTCCCTTGATGTAGGCATCACCTTTTAGGTGAATAATGTGAGAAATTTAATGGAGGTTAAAAGATTCAAGCGATCTATTCTAAATATGAAGTGTGTATAAAGCACCTATGAGTTGTGTACTTGCTTTGTTAGCCTAAGTAATCTAAGTGGTTTTTTGTGGAAGATCCTCTCTACTTACATAGTTTTCATGGTTATGTTCATGTGGTGAATCTTGAGCACACACCATTTCTCATTGGTCACACCTTGCATCGTTTTCAAAGTTATGTCTATGTGGTGACTCTTGAGCACACACCATTGCTCATTGGTCACACCTTATCTTAATCTAAGTGATTGCATGTGTTGCTTCATTTGTGTGAGTTAGCTTATGTGGTAATCATCTTCATTGTTTGATTCACTTAACCATTGCCAAGCTTAAGCTCATACCATGTCTTTTAATACTTTATCCCACACGATCGAATGTGGGTGAGCTTTTGGTATGTCTAAGGGAAGGACAAGGTAGGCAAGGAGTGTCATGGGAAATCTATCCTCCATAGCCTCATGGTAGCAGGTGAATCCGACGATAGGTAAGGAAACAAAAGAAAAAAAATACAAAGGAATTCGCCACCATCAAATCTCAGCTAGCAAAGGGACAGAGAAAGCTTCCAGCATGAAGGTGAAGGAGAAGAAAGCACTTTAGGCTACTAGCATGAAAGTGAAGGTGAAGAAGAAGGAAAACTAAACCTCTATTCAAGCTTTAGAGGTTTTTTAAAAAAATCCTTTCATGATTTCTTTTCCACACCTTGGCCAACCCACTTGCCCACTCAAGCCTTCATTTCTAAACCTTGTGGGCATTAAATTTTTTTTGCCCATTTACCCTTATCCACTCACATTCCTCACTTCCATACCGTGGGGTTGTTTACATAGGGATAATTTGTTTGAGTGTTAGGCCTATATTCACATGTGGTGTGAGTGGTAGGATGGTGATGAATTATTTTGGGGCTATTCACATATTATGCTTTGAGGTTTTCACACACTACGTGCCGGTCATTAGAGTTTACACGCTTTGTGAGTGGTTGTTCACACATTTGGGCATTTCTTTCACATGGAGTATACATTGACTTGCGTTTAGTATTATTTGGGCTTGTTCACATATTGTGGTTCACATGCCCTATTCGCCTTTTGTTTGATAGATATGTTCGCACGTGTTGTGCATTGTGTTCTGGGGATTTCTTTTACATGGACTATACATTGACTTGTGTTTAGTATTTTTTGGGCTTGTTCACACATTGTGGTTCACATGCCCTATCCACCTTTTGTTTGAGAGATATGTTCGTACGTGTTGTGCATTGTGTTTTAGGGCGTACACTTTGGTATGAGGTACCACTTTTATCTTTCATTTGATCGCCATGGTGCAAATTCATATTGTCATCGACATCTTTTTGACAGCATCTCTGTTCTGATCATAGGGGGAGCGCTCATGCAGTATCATCATCATGGCTCTATGATTGCTATTTTGATTGATTCCTTCTCGTGTCATGTACCGTATATCTTTTGCCGCCTGTTAGCCATTGTTGACTGCTAGCAAAGCTCCTAGCGAGAAGAGCGTTTCTCATAGCTCTAAAGTTGGCATGCAGTTCGCTATTGGCGGAATTGAACGTGTTGGTGCCAGAGCTCTTGTAGAACTTGCTGCCATCCTTGACGGAGGTTATTACGCTCTAGGGATAATAAGAAGACCAAGATTGTGTCTCGTCACATCCCGCTTGCCATTCAAAATGATGATGTGTTCAGAAGCGTTTGTGCTGCATGACAAAACGAGAGAACGCCTGCTCTAAAGTTGTAATTGCTCACTCAAATGATGTGCACACGTAGCGCTTGAGCCTTAAGAAGGCTCTGATACCTGAGAACCTATCTGCTAAGAACAAGCCTGTCTTTTTTTGCTGATGATCTGCATTTGTGGCTTCTCATGTATTTGCTTCTTTATTGCACTGCATCTTAAAATTGATGGTCTGAGACCTTAACAGGCTATGTGATGGGTCGAAACATCTTGTCACGCCCGGGGTTGTAGAGCTAACAATGAAGAAGCATGTGTTTGTCCTGTCATGCTCCGTCGTTAAAAAAAATGAAGCATGTGTTTGTCCTATCATAGTACCCAGTTCCCTATGTCGAATGGTCATGTTGTGTAGAGTCTTGGAGTATTAACATAGAGCTGATCACCAAACTGTAGTGTCTTAGGCACGTGATATAATTTCCTCAATCATAAAAGGAGATTTTTGAGAATGATGATCCAAAGCTGCAAGGTCGGTTCCCAAGGACTCGATTAAGGCTTAAGGTGTGTTGATGAGGGAAACTCTAAAGCACGACCATCCATTGCAGTTGTTGCAAGTGTATTGGTATCCACTATTGCAACCCCTAAACTGCATAACATTCTTTGTTTTGCTAAACTAGTTGTTGTAGAACCCAAACACTCCATAAACCTAGAATGCAATATTTGCATTGCCTCCAATAATTATAGGTTGCACCTATTTGGCAGTGAAGGGACCTGTGTGTGTTTGCTTCCACTTCATGTAGGCAATTGATCACATAATTCAACAGCAGACTCTATTTTTTGCACAACAAAGCCTTTGTAAGCTCCACCCACAATTGATGATCCTATAGGTGACTGAAGTTACAGAATTTTTATAAGCTATGGTGCTGAGAGAAGTCTCCCTAACTTTGGGCTATTGAAGCGCTAAGATGATGATGATAATAGATTGCCACACATGGAGAATTGGAGCCTCCAAGTGATGGTATTTGAAGGATTGTTTTACAAAAAATCGGAGATTTCTACCTTCTTTGCTTTGTTGATGCTCCCAATTACCAAGATTTTCCACCACTTAAATTTGTTGATTCTCAAAGTCTTCCACAATACTTCTTTTCTGCTGATGGCTTTGAAGAAGGCCTCCAAGCTTAGCTCCAATTCTCTAAGAAGATGTTCTTTGGCCTCTCTTATAAATGCATCTCACAATTGTAATTACATCCATAATGGTGTGTCCCACAAGGATGATCGCTCTCTTAATCTCTCAATGTGCTACTCATAGGGTGATGAGAATGATTACTCAAAGGGATCTCAAAAAGCAATGATTACATAGAAGATTAAGCTCACACACAAATGTGTAGACAAATTTGACACCTTCTTCCTCACTCCAATGTGCCACCCAATGAAGTAATGAATCAGCCCAATAAGCAACAAATGCAACAATGAATCTCTCACCAACTGCAAATTAATGATGATAAGAGAAGAATGCTTGTGAACAAATCATACATACACACACAAACACTAAGATGTATCCTATCAACACATAAAGGAACACACTCCCATGGAAAGGATATCTGATACCTTGGTGTGAGCTTAAGCTTGGCAATGGTTAAGTGAATCAAACAATGAAGATGATTACCACATAAGTTAAGTCACACCAATGAAGAAACACATGCAATCACTAGGATTAAGATAAGTTGTGGCCAATGAGCAAGCTACTAAAAAGGATCATATCCCTCTCCTATTGGATAAGTCAGGAAGTCAAGAAATAAGGGTTATTAAATCTATGTGGAAAGCATGTAATATATGCAAGAAAGAGCTATCCTTCACTAGTTAAATCCACAAGTATGGAATAGATATCTACAAGAAAGAGCTGTCCTTCAAAGATAACCTCGAAAGATTTGGGGGAATGATGCACAGGGACTCAGTCTGGTTTCTCAGTGATCCTCAAAAATTGCATCCCCAGAGATGAGCTTGTCAACGCATACAGGCTATCCAAAAAGGGATATGATGTTGATGGGGAGACTTGTGGAGCAAAGGTGATTATAGGTGGCTCCTTCTAGAGGAACGAAAATTAAAATTCTTGCTGGCAAGAAAAGATGAGCTCCTTGTCTAGAGCGGAATTGACCTATGGGATTTTGACATCTCCCCAATGCTATAGAACCAAGGTCCTTTTCTAATCCAAGCTCTCATGGAAAACACAACATAACTTGCCTACCATCCCCCGACTAGTGAAATGGAGAATCACTAATGCAAGATTAAGAAGCTAAGATATAGGACAAATCATCATGTGGATTAGCATGCAATTAGCAAGAATCACACACATATCACACATAATGCCTAAGTGGTTTAATCTCCCACCATGAGAATGGAAATAACCTTCCATAAGCCAAAGTGTGGTAGCTTAAGGCTCCAAGGTTCATTCAAATGTCAAATGATCAAAAGATACAATAGTGGCCCACGAGCCCCCTTTTATACTTGAGCTCATGACCATAATCCCTAATTCTAACTAATGAAGTTAGTACTTCATTACAAAGCATCCCTTCCCAAAGATTTTGTCCTCAAAATCTGTCATATGTACAATTATGCATCAATGAGAAGTGAAGGATCCATCATGTCCATAATACCATAAGTGTAAATGGAAGATCCCAAAAATAGCCATGTCGATAGCATAGTTGGTGTAGAACTAGATTTTCCAAATTTAAGAAAAGAAATGTCCTTGATCTTCCCCACGGTTTCATGAATAAAGTATCCAAGGAAAAGATTGAATAAGCCTCCAATCAGAAAACTTCAACCCATAAGCTTTGACTATCCTGATGAAGAATAACAATCAATCTCTTATGTAGGAGACTATCTTGGCATCCATGTCAGAGTTGAAAGCCCTTGCAATTCCTCCATGAAAATACCTTAAAATACCTTAAAATGGGCTGCAAATGAGTTATGTACAATTTCAAAACATTCCCTCATCACAAGTCTCCATCACAATAGCCATTGGAGTCCATTAGGATTGCCAAAAGACTCCCAGAATCGCTTATGTTGTAGAATCTATCCAAAAAATTATAGAATGTATATCTCCCAATATAAGAGGCAAAAAGTCCATGGACATGGTCAAGAAACATCCTCCTTAGATAGACCTTGTTGTTGCACATAAGTAAGTGGTTGCCATGTAGCCTCATCCAATGGCAAATGCTTCTATTTGATGAGGAATTCCTCTATGCTTCTATTCCTTGACTCTCATGTTCTTCCCATAATCCTCTCTGGTTCATAAATGATCTCCCATTCTTCATCCATAGGTGGAAGCTCTTCCACTTCATGAGGTATAGAACCCACATACTTCTTAAGATTAGATACATGAAACACATTGTGGATTCTCGTAGAAGAAGGAAGGTCAAGCTAATAGGCCAAATCACCACCCCTTTTGAGTACTAGGAATGGACCATAGTACCTATGAGTAAACTTAGGATTGGTAGACCCCTTGAGAGTTTTGTGACGACTCTTAGGTAGCTTCAAAAGTACATAAACTCCTTCTGGAGACTTCATGTTGTGCCTATGCTCATCTGCATTAGCCTTCATGACCTCTTGGGCTTTCTTCATATTGCTCTTACATAGTTCAAGAGGTTGCCTCATTCTCTCCAACTCTTCTTTAGCAAATGGGTTGACTACTTTGTCTTCTTGAAAGGCTATTGAAGGCACATGCACTTAATTATGACAATTCAGCAAGATGCAACCATTCATTCCATGAAGCTTGTATATCATAACAATAATGCCTTAAGTACACCTCAAACCACTTGTTGGTACACTCCATTTGCCCATCCTTTTGAGGATGATAGGCTGTAGTAGATGGAGTAATTTGTGTGCCCATGTTCTCATACAAAGATTTCCAAAAGGTCCCCATACAACTTGAATACATGCTCCATTAATCGTTTGATAATTTGAGATGCTCCATATGTGACCTTGGAAGCAATGAAGTGGGCTGATTTGGTAAGCTGATCAACCACCACAAATATTTGATTCCACCCATGCTTAGTCTTGGGAAGACTCGAATGAAATCCATTGATATGTAAGTTCGCTTACCATTCGGAAAGAGTAGAGGCTGAAGTAAACCACCGGCGGCGGGCGGGTAGTTGATGGCTGTCTTTATTTCTTTGACGTGAAGAACATTCCATCACAAAATTCTTGACATCCCTCCACATGCCTTTCTAAGAGAAACTTTTGTTAACTTTATTATATGCCTTCAACACACCAAGATGATTTACAAGTGGAGAAGAATGCATCTCATGGATGAGGTAGAATAAGATACACTCGATCCTTATACAATAAGAGGTTTTTGTGAAGCTTATAATGAGGAACATATTTATGATTACCTTGTTGTAATTTCTTGTAAATGTGGATATCAGCCTCATTTAGGAGGTATTCCTCTTGAATTCCCTTAATCCAATCACTATAAACCTCCATAGTTAATGCCATAGTGCGAGCCCACATTCTTGACAATGCATCAGCTACTATCTCCCTTCATGATTACCGACTTGAGGTTGACTCATGGGTTGGATCAACCTTTCCTCCATAACTCCCATCTTTGTAGCCATGGTGTCAAACTTGGAGTTTAAAGTGTGGCTGATAGAATCCAACTTCTCCATGAGAGGTTTGAAGTTAAGTCGGTGACTGATAGAATCCAACTTCTCCATGAGAGGTTTGAAGTTAAGTCGATCCACTAGTAGTTGAAGGAGGGTGTTATTCAATGGGTTGCAAGGCTTGAGGGTTCGACTTATGAGCACTCCCCACATTCAATTTCTCTTCAACCTCCCTTGAGACGACCCATAGTGTCCCTCCATATTGTCCATGGTGTCATGATCATTCATATCCCCTCCATCCATTTTCTCAATGGCCAAGGACAACTTCCTTGGTCTCCCTTTTGGCTTGTCGGCCATGAAAATACAATTTTTCCAAAAGTTGATAAAATAGAGTAGTGATGTCAGAATGAGGTGATCTAAGCCTTATTAGAAATCTCTTAAGATGCCCTATCCATCTATGAAAAAACAATGGAAATTGATGCACCCTAGTATTCTCTATTTTAAGATTAACACGAATATGGCTGAAAATGAAAATTTGTCCCTAAAATCATCAAAACTTATCAAAATTGAAAGTTTCTTAGCTCTTGAGAATACTCTAGGAGTGTACTAAATAATGGTATAAGGGGTTTGACCTTGGTTAATTTGCAACCATTCTCTGATTTGAACTTTTGGTCAAAGTCAACTCTAGAGATTTGACCATCCAAATGACAATTGAATTGGGTGTATTTTAACTTGTTGGAGAGCCCTAAGGTCGTATAATCATCCAAAGATGTCAAACTTGGAGTTTAAAGTGTGGCTGATAGAATCCAACTTCTCCATGAGAGGTTTGAAGTTAAGTCGGTGACAGATAGAATCCAACTTCTCCATGAGAGGTTTGAAGTTAAGTCGATCCACTAGTAGTTGAAGGAGGGTGTTATTCAATGGGTTGCGAGGCTCGAGGGTTCGACTTATGAGCACTCCCCACATTCAATTTCTCTTCAACCTCCCTTGAGACTTGACCCATAGTGTCACTCCATATTGTCCATAGTGTCATGATCATTCATATCCCCTCCATCCATTTTCTCAATGGCCAAGGACAACTTCCTTGGTCTCCCTTTTGGCTTGTCGGCCATGAAAATACAATTTTTCCAAAAGTTGATAAAATAGAGTAGTGATGTCAGAATGAGGTGATCTAAGCCTTATTAGAAATCTCTTAAGATGCCCTATCCATCTATGAAAAAACAATGGAAATTGATGCACCCTAGTATTCTCTATTTTAAGATTAACACGAATATGGCTGAAAATGAAAATTTGTCCCCTATATCCATGTGTGTATATGCATGACCTAAACTATGCATCACATCCTCATGTGCAAATGCCTCTATATGTGCCAAGGAGTTGTATGACCCTCAGGGTCAAATGGAAAGGATAACAAACTCTCTTCGATGATGAGTCCTGTTCATGATGTAAACTACTGCAGAAACAGCCTCAGCCCAATAGCTATGCGGCATATTTTTCTCTCCCAATCTCAGCAATGTGCCTGTTTTTTCGCTCAGCAACTCCATTTTGCTCTGCGAAATGTATCTGCATGTAAACTGTCTCTGAATACCATTCTTCTGTAAAAATTTAGAGAACTCATTGGAGAAGTACTCTCCCCCTCCATCTAACCTTAGGAACGTTACATGTTTCCCTGTTTGCTTTTCAACCATAACTCTGAAATTCTAAAAATGAGTGAACACCTCACTCTTCTCCTTCATGAAGTATACCCACACTTTCCTTGTGTGGTCATCAATAAATGTCACACAATACTTGCAGCCTCCCATAGATATGGTCTTCGTAGGATCCCATACATCTGAATGCACAACATCTAGGGTATTTCTGCTCACATTTCTGCTCACATTTCTGTCACGTGAAAATACATGCTTTGTTTGCTTTCCAAATTGGCATGCTTCACATATTTTCTGCATACCTTCAACTTTAAACTTTGGCAGCCCTGTCACAATTTCTTTAGTCTGCATAGACTTCATTCTCTGCACATTCACATGTCCAATTCTTTTATGCCAAATGTCTGTGTCTGCAACAATTCTTGAACCATTTGCAAACATCGCAGCACTCACTTCAGGCATATTTACATTCAATGTAAACATTCTACCCACTCTATTGCCTTTTGCAACCAACCTGCACTTGTCTTTAAAGTCTTCAACATAACAACCATCAAGGTTAAATTGAACCTGCAAACCATGCTCAATCATCTGGCCAATTGAAACTAGATTCTTTGTTATGTTCAGAACATGAAGTACATCTGCAAGGTACTTCACTTTGCCATCCTGCATAGACAATGTCACATCTCCAACATGGGCAATTGGATGATCAGTGTCATCCCCTGTTTCCACAAAACCTAGTCTTTCAAGGTTTTTCATCTCCTTGAACCACTCCCAATTGGATGATCAGTGTCATCCCCTGTTTCCACAAAACCTAGTCTTTCAAGGTTTTTCATCTCCTTGAACCACTCCCCATGACTTGTCATGCGGTTCGAAGCACCTGAATCAACGTACCATACAACATCTTTATGTGCTGCATGGCATTAACGACATGCTGCATAACAAACAAGCTTTCATTATCCTCATTGTTTTTGCTCGAGGATGCATAGTTGTTTTGCTACAATTTTCCATTTTGCATGTCAGCCTGCTTCTTATAAGAATCTACCTGCACATGTCCCAAGCTTACCACAATAAAAGCATCCACGTGTATCATTGTACTACCTTTACCAATTTCCACGACCTCTTTGACTCCCCCCGCCTCTGAATTTGCCTCTTCCACCTACGTGTTGTTGTTGTTGTGAATTCTGGGACTGTTGTTGTTGCTGCTGCTGGCCATGATTCTGATTACCTGTTCGACCACCTCCTTGGCCGCATCCACGGCCTCCTCTACCTTGTTTTCTTCCTGAACTTGTGTATAAGTGAAATTGGGAATGTTTTTCCGAGTCTGAATAGACATCTTGAATGCCTTGTATTGTGGCCCGAGACCACGTAGACAGACTTCCACCTTATCATCATCTACTGAAACACCAATAGATGCAAGGGATTCCACAATACCCTTGATCTTCAATGCATAGTCATTCACAGACATACTCTTTTTCTCCACAGTATGAAGTTCATTCTTCAATTGTATCTTTCGTGCCTTGGTATTCGTTTCATAGAGTTTTACCAAGGTGTCCCACACCTCGGGAAAATTGGCATCCTGTATGTGCCTAATCATGGTGTCCTGTATACTGATAGAGAGCCAATACATAACTTTTCTGGCTCCTTGGTTCCAATCCTTGAACTCTTTCACATCTGTAGCAGTCGGATTGATCTCCGGTATCTCCGGTGCCTCTTCATGCTCACCTTCTATGTAGTCCTAGTAACCCTTTCCCATCAGGAAATTTGTCAACCTGAACCTCCAAGCATGGAAGTTGTTCTTGTTGTCAAGCTTCTCAGCAATAATTTGGTTTATGCCATCATTTGACATCTTGCAGACACACAAATTTACCAGAAACAACACTCTGGTTTGTCCTGCACAAACTGCTATATTTTCTGGCAACGATACTGTACTACATCCAAATGTCATAACCAGTGACCTCAATGTGCATACATATACCCAATGGCAACTGTTTAACCTCCTTGCAGCACACATAATGTCTGCACAACCAATCTGTCTTCCTGCAGTTCTTAAAACAGAATTCTGCATAGAATCGATGACTTGCCCGTAGTGCTCGAGATCACCTGCTTTCCAAAAAACGGAGGTCCTAACGTGCCCAAAACGCATTTTCGGCCCTAAAAATTCAGTCCAATAGGCCAACATAGTTGCCCTATAGCTTTACTCCCGCGAAGAAAGCTTCTCATATCAGAGATCGTTTGCCGGTGCCTCCCGTAGAGCTCCCGACGATAAGGGTATAGTCGCTAACACAAATAGGGAAGAGTAGATGAAGCTCTTACCCTCGTACCGCTTCCTGTGCTTCTCTTACTTGCAGCTCAGTCCTTAGCATGAACCACGCTCTGATACCATGAAAAGATGCAGGGGAGAAGAGAGCTTGAGCTCTTACAAGCACACACACACTCATAAAACCCTAAAAGAGAACACACAAGGTGAGAGGCTAAAAATGTTCTTCTTCTTTACACAACACTCAACACACCATATACAAAGATAAGAGTACACACAATATGAAAAGGTACTCAATACATACTAGGGTTCTCTATAGTGGGGTGGTTGCAAGACGAGGTTATCTAGTTTCATGTAGTGGGCGCCCTTGGCTTTAGCTGGAAAACAAACATTTTTTTAAGAAGAATAGCCAATCTCTCCTAGTTAGCCAAGGAGTTTCACTTCAAGGTCTTCTAATGAAACATCATATGCAAAGTTGGGCACCTAAAACTATAATCTGAGTGAATATCCAATAATTGCAAATCTCCTTTTCTTTGGGAACCAAGTTTGTATACAGGCCCTGTCGTCGTAGGTTTAGACAGGTACAGTGAATGTGAGTAAATTGCCTATAACTTTTACATTATTACTCATATGATGTTTCCACTTTGCATATCACAAATACAAATAACATAGAGCTTAACTTGATTTATCGAGTAATTTTTGATGTGTTCTACTATTTAAAAGGTATTAGAATTATTAAAAAACATACTATTTTATCCTCCCACCACATCTACCATTTAAAATGCTTTGGGAAAGATTAGTATAATGTGGGTATAAGGTAAAATTACAAATCTAACGGTTGGTTTTTTATAGATTTACTTTGGAAAATTTGTTATGACTAGAGGCCCATTAAATCAATTGTAATTTAATTCTAAAAAATTAAATATTGAATCTTTCAATCTAAAAACTCTAGGGATCAATACTCTTGTTGACATGAATTTATTAAAAAAAATTTGGCTTACTTTGAGTATGGGAAGGTCCATTTTCAATCCTCCCAAGTGAAAATTTCCATATTGTGTCCACTCTCCCCTTTTCAAGTCTAAAACCAATCCTAGTTAGGTTTGGAAATCTAGGCTTGGTAAACTTCAAAGCTTAGGTTTCATTCCATGTGTGAGGCTTGGGTAGGCACAAATCTTATATATGCAAGCCACTTTATGTCCACATGAGCTTCGAGAGGATCCACATAAGCAGCTTGCCACCTCCACCCTCCATGTCAACATGGTCAACCTAGTTGACTCCCCACCTTATCATCCTAGTCATCATTAATGCCACATCTTCTTGCCACCTTTGCATGCCACCTCGCACTTTGGTGACATGGCATGCCACATCATGGAATTGCCACATCAACCATAATAGTGCCACATGTCAAGAGAATGCCATGTGTCATGCACGCATGTGACACGTGGCACCTCCTTCCCACCTCCCCTTTTTTTTCAAAAACATATTTTTGAAAAAGTTAATTTAGTAATTTAGAGAAATAGAATATAGAATTTTAAATAATAAAATATATATAAATTATTAAATAAAAGAATTTAAAATCACTAATTTTAAAGGATTAGATTTTAGGATTAGATCAATAATAATATTATTAAAGTTTATAATATTTAATTTAAAAAAAATAAATTTTTTTAATTTAATATTTTTTAAAAAAATTATGTAGAATAAATCTTAGAATAAAATTTGAAAAAAATACTTTACTTAAAGATATATTTATATATCTAGTAATGATAAATATTTAGACTTGTTAATAAATATTACTAATAATATTGATTTTTAAGTGGATAATAGTTTATCTTTAATTATCTTTATATTTATCTTAATTATCCAATCAATCTTAGATAGGAAATCCAATGAGATTTGAAGTGGATAACCTATTTTTCCTATATAATCACACATCTCTAGTACTATCCCACACTTATCTCTAGTACTATCCCATCATTGAGCCTTTATAATATTTTCTCTCTTAGCTTCCTTGAGAATGGGTTCTCAAAGTCGTAGGAGTCGGAAACGTGATAGGACTAGACTTCCCCCCCATCCACCAAGTTCAAGAGGAGGAGAGGAGAAGGGTAGCTCGTGAGAGAACGAGAGAGTGGAGAGCACGTCAACAAGCAACACCTTCTGTTGGCGATGATCCAAGCCTTGCTCCTCCTCTTTCACTTCCTCTCCCTCTGCCCTCTTCCCCCCCACTACCCCTTAGTTTAGATAATCCACATGAACCCGCCCTTCCTGAGTCCCCTTCTCTTCTACAAGAACCCACCCCCCTCCTTTTGGCGCCCTTCATGTGGATAGGAAAGAACTATCAAAGTTAGGGGCACATCGTCGTGCTCATGCAATCTTCCATTCCTATTTCAAAGACCTCACGCCTTCACAGGCATGTGTGCTTGATGCTTTGATTGATCTGCCCAACATGGCCAACTACAGGGCGCTTTCCGACATTGGAGGTCGAAGAGAGAGGAGAGCTGGCATGGCGGTGCTACAAAGTGTTCGTCATTCCTATATAGTTTAACAAGAAGAGGAACTCTGCGGCGGATGCTTTGGCTGCTCGATGGGCTATTGTGGCAGCCATAAGTAGCTCCCAAATGAAGGGTAAGGTTAATGCCACATCTCACATCCTTTTCATAGCACCATACGCACTTAGAGTTGGGTCTATTAGACGACAAAGTTTAGATGCCAATGAGGTTTGTGCTTTGTAGAGAGTGCTTTGTAGGCGAGTAGTGGTCGTGTAGCTAGGCATGATTGCCTACTAGATGAAACCACTAGAACCTTGATAGAAAGTTTTTGGGAGGAGAATTGTCGTGTCTCGCCAGTTTTCAAGAAAGCTTTGCGTAAGAGTGACAAGAGGAGTGTTCATTGAGCACGGTGCTTGCTTTCTTGAAATGAACCAAACTGAGTTGTATGCTCAGTTTGTGGCTTCGTATCTAGAACTTAAAATTGGGCAAAGGTCATTTGAGGGGTGTAAGCCTTGGTTTGTGAGGTACTCACGTCAGTGTGACACATGTTGTCGCTACCATGTTGAGTTCAAACTTTTTTTATGATGTGTTCCGTTCTCTTAGTGGGCATAGAGAGTTGCCTCGTAGTCCTCGTGATTTCATCCACTCTCTTTTGTGTGCACACACGGAGGATGCCCAGTTCCATAGGATGCCTTATGTGGAGAGCAATTGCACATCATGTGGTTCACTTGCACATCTACAAATGGTAGATCTTGATGCAAGTGACCAAGAGATAGTGGCATGGCAACGTTATGAGTATGTGACACACCAGCTCCAGAGTGGTGGACAGTCCAGGAAGTTGCAGCTCGTGGACAAACATACACCACGTTGTCACTTCACAGCCACATTTAGGGAGCAGATCTACCCCTATATACGGCACAGTCATTGTGCCAAGTGGTAGGATCGTCAGTTCCGACGAGCATGCCTGGCAGAGTTTCCTATTGGTGTTGTCGTCTCTGTGATTGATTTTGCAGAGAACTACACCTTCACACCTTTTCAGGAGATACAATCTGAGTATTACTTCTCAGAGCAGGTAATGGTTATATTTCATAATATTTGTTTTGTGTTTGAGCTACATTACTTATTTGATTTTTTGTGTCCTAAACGTCTGTATTGCTTACCTCACCAGGTTGCTATTATGGTCCACATTAGCTATCGACATGTAGAGGCTCATGTAGATGGGATAGCGAGTACCCCTGAGACCCGTGTCATTATTCGAGAGTATCATTTCTATATCAGTGATGATCGTTCACATGATGCACATTTTGTGCAACACTGTTTTCATCTCCATGACGATTTTTTAGGAGATTGTGGGATCATACGTGGCCAGCGATGGGTTTGGTCAGATGGTTGTGGCGCACAGTTCAAGTCATCACACCCGACAATTCTATTGGCTCTACAAGTAGTACTTATGGTTCTCTTACATTTGCAATTAAACTAAATTCACTAGAACATCTTAAAGAAAACAATAACTAAGACTATCTTTTATGGATTTATAGGTGGCATGTGCGACTAGTCTTGTATCCCAGTGATTTGGTCATTCTTTGAGACTGGTCACGGGAAGGGAGAGCATGACGGTGCGGGCGCATGTGTGAAACGTGCCCTGAGGCGTCATCAGCTGTTGCGGCAGGATGCTCAGCGGTTCAGAGATGCAGGCCACGTAGTCGAGTGGTGCTCCCAACATTTGTGTGGGAGTGCAGCATCATCGTATCCCAAACGTGATACTCGGATCTTTTGGAACAGAGGTTCACCTTGATGATAGATAATCAAAGTCTGAAGTGGATCTTTACCCAAAGGGATCTCAACATGCGTCAAAGGAGATGGATGCAGACCCTACAGGAATTCAATTTTGAAATCAAGTCCAGGGAAGGAAAATGTGATAGCAGATGCGCTCAGCAGAAAAGCCTCCTTGCTTGTAATTACACTGGTGTCCAATCCAAGCTTATTAAGTTGCTCAAAATACAACTAAGCTTCTTGCTCATACAATGCCTTCTAGCTCCACCTTTAAATAGGTGAGCTAGTGGACCATAAGTCCATTCACACACACACACCCTGCTCCTCCCCTTTTACAAAACCTTAGTCTCTTAATACCCCCCCTCAATACCAACTATGAAAGAAAATTGAAATAGGTGGTATTGGACATAGGTTGCCTTTATAACATTAGGCATACAAGGTTAGGAATATAGGTGTGGTTACATTGAGATTTAAAATAATTTCTCAGTGGAGTAGGCTGATAAAAAGTTAGCCTCTGACTCTTTGTTAGGACATTTAGAAGTGATATGTCCCGTTTGTTTACACTTGTTACATTTCATTTTGTTGGGATATTTGATCCAACAATTATTTGCCAAATGACCCACCTTTTTGCAATGGACACATCTTACTTTGATCACTTGATGTGACAAAGCTTGTTCGATATTCGATGAAGTTGTTGCATTTGAAGATTCTGCTCCTCCCTTTGGCCTCTTTTCTTCATCAAGACAAGATTGAATGACTCCTTCAAGGGTGGGATTAGGTATGTTCTTCAGGGTGGTGACTAAGATGGGGTACACCTTCTTGATTGCTTTTAGCAAAACAACCACTGCATTATCTTCATCCATTCTCGCATTCACACGAGCTCCATAGAGCTTTTCAAGCTCATCCCATTTCTCCTTTGTAGTCGGAAGCTGGTCCACATGGTGAATGAGAGCCTCATCTCAAGATGAAGCATGATGATGGCTTGTGCCCTCTCATCATCTTCAATATCTTCAACCTTAGTTTGATCAATAACCTTAGTGCCGGAGATGAATGGCCAAAAACCTTTGGACATCATCTTGTACTTGACAAGTGTGGAAGCCCTCTCCTAAGAACTTCTTTGAAGGAGATTACTATAGAGTAATGGGCTGATTTATGAAGAAGAAAAAACCAAAAATTTGTGATGTTTTGGCTTAAGTAGGAAGAGAAAGGCTTATGAGAGTGCAACAACCCTTAATCAAGCCAAGGATGTTGCATAAAAAAGGAGATTAAGATGGTGAAGCTTATGGTTTAGCACTTAGGGTTTGTGCCCAACCACTAATTTTGATAGAGATTAGCTTCATTAGTGTCAAAGAATACTTTGTTTGGTGATTAAGATCGCCATTAGTGTTTAAAAACATGATTAATGCTTAAAAGCACATTTCTAGCATCGTCTAATGACACTTGCATTGGTGATTAGATTCACCATTAGTGTTTAAGAACACTCTTAGTGTTTAGAAACACTTTGGAATGCCTCCCCTTTGTTGGATTAGAAGCCTTATTAGTGTTAATCAACACTATTAGTGCTTATAATCACACTTTGAGAAGCTTTGTGCACTTGAAGATGATGTTAATGAAGCTTGATGAGAATGAGACTCATGAACACCTCATGGTGTATGCCCACAACATCAAAGAATCTGGAGCAAAACACTTCAAGAAGCACTCATGAGATTTGAAGCTAAGAGGAGAGGATTAGTGCAAAAAAAGACTTGATTTTGCAGCTTTGATGGAAGCTTCAATGGCTTTCAAAGAGAGCAGCCTGGTTTTTTTTCTTGTTGTGAGTGCGTCAAGCCGCCATTAGGGCTGAGACCTAGATTGTAAGACCTTGTGGTTATGGGCTTCAAAAGCCCTAAGCCCACACAGCCAATAGTCACCTACAGTCTCATCAGGCGAATAGCCCTACGGCATCGATGGCAGCCAAAAATCTACATCGGTCTGCTCAGATGGCAATGCCGCGGCCAGGAGAAGATAAATCAACTAATGAGCTGTACGATCTTGAGCGCCCGGACGTCTTCTACACTTTCCTAGTTTTGATGAAAGCTCCCCGAGTTCTTGCCTCCACAAGGTGCTGGAGCTGCTCCACTGGCAAGAGGTTCAACTCCATAAAGAAAAAGATAATAAAGTTGACCTATTCTACACCACAAAAGTGACCTAAGCAACCAAAGCTCTGATACCATGTTAGAATTTCGTGGTGCTCATGCTAGATCAAATATGTGGAGGAGAGAGACTCACAAAATACAAGAAAAAATCTTGCTTATTAAGTTGCTCAAAATACAACTAAGCTTCTTGCTCATACAAGCTCCACCTTTAAATAGGTGAGCTAGTGGACCATAAGTCCATTCACACACACACCCTTCTCCTCCCCTTTTACAAAACCTTAGTCTCTTAATATATCTCTCTCTCTCAAAAAGAATAGTGAGATAATCCTATCAATTTGGGAAAAGAGGAATAATGAAAATAGCTTAATCTAGTAGAATAATCATAATTAAGTTTATGATTATGGTTAAAATTATGATTTAAATTCATAGTTTAGATTTAAGTTTAAGAATAGATTTTCTATCATAATTGCATTACAATGTTTTATTCATAAAAATAATACATATCTTATTTTTATGCATAATGCTAAAAGAGGACTTCCTACCATATTCTAGGATTGGACATCCTATGCAAAAAGAATGATTTTCATCATATTCATGTGAAATAAATTTTAGAATTTATGCATAAATAGTTAATTAAAAGAAAAGAGAAATTTTTGGTAAATTTATTTTTATGCAAAAAGAGGAATTCCCATGATAATTGAGATCCAAGTAATTAAATAGTAAAAGAGGACATTTTGGCATATTTAAAATAATAGATATTTTTATTTAATTTAAAAAAGAGAAAATTTAGATAAATTTATTCTATGCATAAGAAATTTTTAAATGATAAAAGAGGAATTCCCATCACATTTGGAATTCAATCATTTAAATACAAAAGAGGGATTTTAAGCATATTAAAAAATGGATATTTGTATTTAATTAAAAGAAGAAATTTTATGGTATTTTAAGTAGAGAAAGGTTTAAATTAAATTTTGGCGTGACAAAAGAGGAATTTTCACCATAATTCCACCTAGAAACTTAGGGTTGATAATTAAATTGGTAGAAAGAAAATTCTTAGATATTTTAGGTGGATAAATCACCAAATTGATATTTACCCAAAATTAGATTAATGGAAGAAGAGTATTTTTATAAAAACCTGATATTCTCATATAGAACCGTTTCTTAATCTATTATGGTTTCAGAAAGGAATGAAATTCATAAACTTGGAATTTTCCTTACGGTTAGAAGTTAAGTAGCTTTTTATCTGAAGAAAATCCTCAGGAATCAAAGTTAGAAGTAAACTGAATAATTTCGATTAGACCATGACTGTGAGAGAGACGGCCAGTAAACTACTTGCCCATCTCTCAAATCTGAATCAAGCAAAAACCTCGTAACCAATTCTAATTTTTGACACAAAGAATAGACTACCATTAAATTAGCATAGTTTTCCCTCAATCGAAATCACCAAGAATCTAGTTGGAAATTCAGTCAAATGATGGGTAGATTACCCTGATGAGAGATCAATGATTCTCATTAAGAAAATTTGGATTAAGGAAAAAGGGTTTTGTGGAACCAATCTCGAACTGGGAATTCTTCTTGCATAGAACCTCTATTTTCTTTTAAAGGACTGTTTTCTTTTAAAGGACTGTTTTATGCCAGAATGCTGGAGGAAGCATTTGGTATGTAATTAACTAAGGAGAGACTCGTTTGCAACAGCTGGCGGGGAGTCATCGAGGGACGTCGCTCAACGGCAAAGCTTGCCGAGGTCTTGACCAGCCTTGGTAGTATGGTTAAAATGGCCCGCTTCCTGTACAATGGGCAAGGACCAATGAAGCTGTCCCTGAGCGTGGTCCCTGAGTGCAATGCTAGGACACCTAAGTAAGATCCTAGAGGGTCCAAACCAGGTGATGCATGGGCTCGCGGTTGTTAGGACACCCATGTGTACGTTGAGGAAGATACGGATGAACTGAAAAGAATGACTTTTGTGAACTAAATTTTGATATTGGATCTAGTTGGTTGACCAGCTGTTGCCAAGAGAGTCCGGATGATATATTTTGTAAAACAATGGACTCAATATTTTGGAGGATTATGATCAGTAATACTATGATTTCATTGAAAGATTATTTTAAAGACAGCCGAATCTGTTAAAATGGCAATTTCATATTGGGTGTGTAAGTGGTATGGCTACCTTGAATTTTTCTTGAAGCACCAGCTAAGGGGCCTGGGAACTCTTTTCCTTGGTACCCGGGCAAAACATAACCAAATTTTTATAAAGCAATCCCACCAATACAGTGGTTGGGCGATTGGATAACCCATGGGCCAGTTGGATCGGGAGGTGGAAGGAAAAGAGTATTTTTCAAGGTAGACTACGTATAACCAATGCACCGAAGGCACTATGGCTATGAGTCAAGCTCCAACCTCAATCTAAACAAGCAATTCTATCTTTAAGACTATCGACGGAGGCACAGTGATAGCGAGAATTGTTTGTAGACTTTCCTTATTCTTATCTAGCTCAGCCAAAGCTTAACCCAATCATTATAGGATAGGAGTTTTAGAAGAGAGCCATGTTTGCACGACTCTTGTCGAACCGAAGACATGATATTATCATATGTGAGCTATACCATGCCAGTATTACATTAAAATAATCATATTTCATATTATCCCTTTAAAATTCTCTACTTTTGGGGAGCTTGGAGCTTCTCTCTCTCTTTAACAACTCTTGGAGCTCTCTTCTCCACTTGCTAAACAAATTGATTAGTCGGGGGCTTCACTTCTAGAAAAAGAAGCAAGCTTATCCTTAAGGTAAGAATGAATTTTATGGTTTTTTGTTAATATTCTCAAATGACTTCTCTTCTCAATCCCTCTCAAGCTTAAGAAGTTTTCTAATTGGTTGTTTTAAATTCAAATCAAGCTTTCCCTAAGAATTTTAATGTGTAATCAAGAAAAAGTTAATCTTTATTCTTGATTAGAATACTTTCTTATATATATCTCTCTCTCAAAAAGAATAGTCATTCCTATGGCTAATTCTTTAACAAAAGAATGCTTCTCATTGATAAATGCTTAATTCAAAACCAAAATCTAAGCTTGTTAAGCTAGAGAATAAGAAAATGGTATTTTTATGCTTTTATGATTAACAAAATAATAGTTAATTCTTTTAAGTAGTTAACTACTTTAATTGATTCTAAATGAGAAAGAGATAATCCTATCAATTTGGGAAAAGAGAAAAAATGGAAATAGCTTAATCTAGTGAAATAATCATAATTAAGTTTATGATTATGATTTAAATTAATAGTTTAGATTTAGGTTTAAGAATAGATTGTCTATCATATTTGCATTACAATGTTTTATTCTTTTAAGAAAATTAAAAAATTATCAGTAATAGCAGCAAAGCTATGGTAAAATTTTTAAAAAATAATAAATATCTTATTTTTATGCATAAAGCTAAAAGAGGACTTCCTACCATATTCTAGGATTGGACATCCTATGTAAAAAGAATGATTTTCATCATATTCATGCGAAATAAAATTTTAGTATTTATGCATAAATATTTAATTAAAAGAAAAGAGAAATTTTGGTAAATTTAATTTTTATGAAAAAGAGGAATTTCCATGATAATCGAAATCCAAGTAATTAAGTAGTAAAAGAGGAAAATTGGGCATATTTAAAATAATAGATATTTTTATTTAATTTAAAAAAGAGAAATTTTAGATAAATTTATTTTATGCATAAGAAATTTTTAAATGATAAAAGAGGAATTCCCATGACATTTGGAATTCAATCATTTAAATGCAAAAAGAGGGATTTTAAGCATATTCAAAAAAATGGATATTCGTATTTAATTTAAAAGAAGAATTTTTATGGTATTTTAATTAGAGAAAGGTTTAAATTAAATTTTGGTGACAAAAGAGGAATTTTCACCATAATTCCACCTAGAAACTTAGGGTTGATAGTTAAATTGGTAGAAAGAATAGTCTTAGATATTTTAGGTGGATAAATCACCAAATTGATATTTACTCAAAATTAGATTAATGGAAGAAGAGTATTTTTATAAAAACCTGATATTCTCATAAATAACCAATTCTTAATCTATTATGGAATGAAATTCATAAAGTTGGAATTTTCCTTACAGTTAGAAGTTTAGTAGATTTTTATCTAAAGAAAATCCTTAGGAATCAAAGTTAGAAGTAAACCGAATAATTTTGGTTAGACCACGATTGCGAGAGGGGCGGCCAGTAAACTACTTGCCCATCTCTTGAATCTGAATCAAGCAAAAATCTCATGACCAATTCCAATTCTTGACATAAAGAATAGACTACCACTGAATTAACATAGTTTTCCCTTAACCGAAATCACCAAGAATCTAGTTGAAAATTCAGTCAAATGATGGGTAGATTACCCTGATGAGAGATCATTGATTCTCATGTTAAGAAAATTTGGATTATGAAAAAAGGGTTTTATGGAACCAATCTCGAATCGAGAATTCTACTTGCATAGAACCTCTGTTTTCTTTTAAAGGATTGTTTTACGCCAGAATACTGGAGGAAGCATTTGGTATGTGTTTAACTAAGGAGAGACTCGTTGTTGCAACAGTTGGCGGGGAGTCATCGACGAGGGACGTCGCTCGCACAGCAAAACTTGCTGAGGTCTTGACCAGCCTCGGTATGGTTAAAATGGTGCGATTCTGATACGATGGGTAAGGACCGACGAAGCGATCCCTGAGTGAAGTGCTAGGACACCTAAGTAGGATCCTAGAGGGTTCTGACCAAGTGATGCACGGGCTCGCGGTTACTACTAGGACACCCATATGTACGTCGAGGAAGATACGAATGAACTGAAAAGAATTACTTTTGTGAACTGAAATTTGATATTGGATCT
This sequence comes from Cibotium barometz, assembly GCF_041138505.1. NCBI lineage: Eukaryota > Viridiplantae > Streptophyta > Polypodiopsida > Cyatheales > Cibotiaceae > Cibotium > Cibotium barometz. The sequence continues at coordinate 1,349,966 of NC_141064.1, read as the reverse complement.
CATTGTTGGTTGACCAAAACTGGTCTTCAGCGGAGAGTCCGGATGATATATTTTGTAAACAATGGACTCAATATTTTGGAGGATTATGATCAGTAACACTATGATTTCATGGAAAGATTGTTTTAAAGATAGCCGAATCTGTTATAATGCCAATTTCATATTGGCTTTGTAAGTGGTATGCCTACCTTAAATTTTTCTTGAAGCGCCGGCTAGGGGACCTGGGAACTCTTTTCCTCAGTACCCGGGCAAAATATAACCAAATTTTTATAAAGGAATCACACCAATACAGTGGTTGGGCGATTGGCTAACCCATGGACTGGTTGGGCTGGATCGGGGGATTCTTGCGATACAAATAGTTACAATTAAGTTACATTAGTTAGATTACGTCCTAGGAAGACCCTTGTTCTGTGGGATCTAGCGCTTGTTCCGTTAAAGGAGGAAAAAAGCGATGATTCTATGGAAAAAAGCGATGATTCTATGGAACAAGTGCAAGTCTCTTCTTTGATCGGACCATGTGACTTTCGGAATCGGTCTGATCAGTTTGGATAGTTAAGACTTTGACTCGTTAGATCAATTCTCTTGTTAGATGATTTCCCTAATTAAATCCCCTGTGCCTTCCGGGCGAAGGAAGTTTTTTCGAGCTTGGTTTTGGAGGAACCATAGTCCGGATATCCGTGGGGGCGAGGCCCCGAGTATGGATCCCTGCCCTGCACAAGAGACTGACGCCGCTTTCGCCATAAGAGGGAGCATCGCAGAGGGGGCAGGGGTCTCACATAGCTCATGCTTTATGATTCACATACTCTATTGCACATGGTATGATGTGATGCTAATGTGGCTGTCTCAGCACTATCAGAGGGAGCATCGCAGAGGGGGCGGGGGTCTCACATAGCTCATGCTTTATGATTCACATACTCTATTGCACATGGTATGATGTGATGCTAATGGGGCTGTTTCGCACATTCCCTTGCTATGACTGTGGGTGGGCCTGTTTGATGCTATAACATGGACATTCTCTGCCTTGCAGGATCATACTTGTAGAACTTTTTCTTATTGCTTGTAGTATTTCAGATTGTATTGGCTAAATATTACCTCTAGTAGCTGGCCTTTTTAATAATAGGATTGCTGCTTATCTTGGACTAGCCAGTATTGCTTCTAAACATGAGTGGCTTGATACTGTTGGTTTTTAAATTTATTTTTGAAATTTGTTTATCTGCAAGTGTACTTTATTGGGCTAAGTGCTCACCCTTTTTGGCCAAGTGCTCATCTTTTAACAAAATGTTGAAACTAGCTTTGTTGCAGAGCCTATTGATACACACATAGCTCTGATGTTTTTAGTCTGTTTTGACAGATTCACTTTTACTTTACCAAAAAGATAAAATTTTATAATTCTAGACTAGTTTGGATGTTCTTAAATCTAAATAATAAAAAAAACATTTATAAAACTAAATGAAATAATCTGAATAATAACTTTACAAGGAACTTTGTAAAGACTAGGGTAACTTTGCATCAATTAAAGATTTGCCTCAATAGGCAAATTTTGTAAAGAACGAAAAAGTTCTTATTTCCTTTGTAATTAGGAAACAGTCATCTGTATATTCTACTGGTACATATTAAGATTTTTTGACCAAACTGGATTTTTTCTACAAAGATTTTGAATCTACAGATAGCTTTGATAGTGAGTATTTGGGTTTGGCTTAGACAAATAAAAGAGAAATCTTAATTCTCATAATGGTATTCTCTCAATGCTCTTGTTCTAAAATCAATAGCTACATTGATTGGGTACAGCTTGCTTTCTTGATATAACTTGTGTTTAAAATTTCTTTACTATATAGAGACCAATGACATGTGTAGTGTTGAGTGACATTGATGATGACAAGTGGTTGAGTCCCCTGACACCTACAAGACACATCTAGACTAACACTTTTGTTTGTCTATTTGTATGGATGTAGGTAACAGGACTCACCTTCTTTGGATTGCATGTGTGAAAAAGGGTTTCTCTGTTGAGGATCTGCCTCGGCTTGTTGTGTTTTTTTCTCTCACTAGATCTAAATCTCATCTTGAAGTTTTACTTGAGACTCAGTGCTCCAGAACATGATGTATTACACAGATGATGAAATATATCATGTTTCCATTCATATCTTGAGTATGGAGTGTCTTTTGAATTTGGTATTCAGTTGTAGGGTATTGTATTCTGTTTAAAACAAAAACACACACTCTAGCTACAGGGGATACTCTCTTTGGAGATAGTCTGAATACTCATACTCAAACTCTTTATACCTTAGCCATATACAATTCTCGCTATCATTGTGCTTTCAGCCCATAGTCTTAAAGATTGAATTGTATGCTGATTGAGGTTGGAGCTTGGCTCACAACCGTGGTGCCCTTAGGTTGGTTGGTTTTAGGAAGGCTAGCTTCAATATTACCTTTCCTTTGACTAATACTCTGTTTTATGTCTCATAGATTTTACCCCTTTTCAGAGGGGCAGTTCCTCCTGACCATTCACCGTCAAAGGCTTGCTAGCATGTTTTGGCATGCATCAAAACTAAAGAAGCACAAGATATTATCGTGTCCTCGGTTCGACAAGAGCCGTGCCAACATGGCTCTCTTCTACAACTCCTGTCCTTTAATGATTTTGTTAAGCTTTTGGTTGAGCTAGATAAGGATAAGGAAAGTCTACAAACAATTCTCGCTATCACTGTGCCTCTGGCCAATGTGGGCACCAGGCTATATACTTGGACTTGGAGGAGTCCCAAAATATAACTTATTGGTTAACACAATTTGAGAAACTTTATTGTTATCATATTAAACCTAACTCTGGCTCTACAAAATGAGGAGATGGGTAACAATAGAGAGAGAAGATGATGGCATTGTTTTTGCTTTTGGACTGCTCTATTTAAGGCTCCACTATATGCCTGATGAGAGGCCACATAGGCTCCTGATGCATGAAGATACCTCGACGACTGAGGATTTGCTATAAATCAAGACAAATTTGGGGGGGTGAGTGGCACACACTCACTAGTCTGCTTATGTATTGCTTACTTAGGTCCCTCACTTAGCTCTTTGGGTATGTTTTGTGATCATGGCTCTATTGCTTACTATGATCAGTGCGCCTTCTTCACAGGTGCAATGTATATTTGAATTTCTATTTTTACCTAATGTGGTTGCACAATGTCTTTAATTTGGATGATGGAGCTCTATTCTAAAACCCTTTGTTGCACAATGCCTTTAGTTTGGATAATGGAGCTCTATTCTAAAACCCTTTGCTTTTCACTAATGATTACATAGCACATAAGAGATAATTGCTGGTGGAATGCATTACTTGTACAGACTACATGCCATTATCCAATCTCATCAGAATGGTTACACATCTAAACATGTGGCTTATGTACTAAATAATCTGCTTGGCTTCATGAGATGTATGGTAAACCTTGGCTTACTACTTGGGCAGATAGGGTCTGAATAATAGTATGTTGTAGGTATTGCTAACATAGGAGCTCTATATTAGGGACCTTATTTGCTTTCATCTCTTTGGGATAGATGTCCTCTAGACTTTCACTTCTAATGATTAATGGGTAATACATGTCCCACAAGACATGGACATAGATATTGCTTGGAAAAATCCTACAGAGGTATTTTTACCATGAGACTTATTTATTTTGTTGACGTAAGGGTACCCTGCATATTGGATGGGGTTTGGGTATTTTTAGGTTGTTGTGTGTAGAGGATTCTCTCGATTGCATGTAGAAGGTTTTGATATGCTGCTTTACATATTCTGAGATATTCAGTATGATTCACATACCATGATGCACATATTATGATATGCTGCTACTAGTGTAGTTTCACACATCCTCTTGCTATGATATAGGAGGTCTTGTCTATTGCTTTGGCATGCATACTTTTTGAATTGCAGGCTCAAACTGTTGAACTATTTTTTGGAGCTTATATGCTTTCAAAACTAGATTGTTTGAATATTGCCTCTAGTAGCAGCCCTTTTTAGATGAGGCCGATGCTAGCTAGTGTTGTTCCTTGTGGAGATATTATACCACCAGTCTTACTACTCATGTCATAGGTTGACTTGGAGGTACCATGCATATTATCAGGGTTCTGGGCATTACTAGTTTTATATGTGTAGAGAATTAGCTCTATCACCTGGTGTGGTTCTGCTATGCTGCTTCAAACATTCTAGTTAATGCTTTATGATTCACATACTTTGTTGCACATGGGTATGCTGTGATGCTAATGGGGCTATTTCACCCATTCCCTTGCTACTGTGGGTGGGCCTATTTGATGCTAATGGGGCTATTTCACCCATTCCCCTGCTACTGTGGGTGGGCCTATTTGATGCTATAACATGGACATTCTCTGCCTTGCAGGATCATACTTGTAGAATTTTTTCTTATGCTTGTAGTATTTCAGAGTGTATCAGCTAACTATTGCCTCTAGTAGCTTGCCTTTTTGATAATAGGATTGCTGCTTATCTTGGACTAGCTAGTATTGCTCCTAAACATGAGTGGCTTGATACTATTGGTTTTTTAATTTACTGTTGAAATTTGTTTATCTGCAAGTGTACTTGATTGGGCTAAGTGCTCTCACCCTTTTTGGCCAAGTGCCCTTTTTCATATACTATTAGAAGGTAAATATCCTAAAAGTGCCAAGTGCCCTTTTTCATATACTATTAGAAGGTAAATATCCTAAAAGTGCCAAGTGCTCATCTTTTAACCAAATGTTGAAACTAGCTTTGTTGCAAAGCCTATTGATACACACATAGCTCTGATGTTTTTAGTTTTCCAAATTACTTTTTGCATAGATTGTTTACACTCTAGTACATGGTAGCTACTCACTCAGATTTTATAATGTTCCACAATGCAATTCTCTGTTTTGATAGATTCACTTTCACTTTACCAAAGAGATAAAATTTTATAATTCTAGACTAGTTTGGATGATCTTAAATCTAAACAATAAAAAAAACTTTTCTAAAACTGAATGAAATAATCTCAATAATAACCTTAGAGGGAACTTTGTAAAGACTAGGGTAACTTTGCATCAACTAAACATTTCCCTGAATAGGCAAATTTTGTGCCAGGTAAATTTTGTATAGAATGGAAAAGTTCTTATTTCCTTTGTAATTAGGAAACAATCATCTGTATATTTTACAGGTACATATTAAGATTTTTTGACCAAACACAGTTGGAATTAGGATTCAGATTTTTTCTACAAAGATTTTGAATCTATAGATAGCTCTGATATAGTGAGTATTTGGGTTTGGCTTAGATTGATAAAAGAGAAATCTTAATTCTAATAATGGTATTCTCTCAATGCTCTTGGTCTAATTAATGGCTGCATTGATTGGGTACAGCTTGCTTTCTTTATATAACTTGTGTTTAAAATTTATTTACTATATAGAGACCTATGACGTGTAGTGTTGAGTGACATTGATGAGACGAGTGGTTGATTCCCCTGACACCTGCAAGACACATCCAGACTAACACTTTTGTTTGTCTGTTTGTATGGATGCAGGTAACATGACTCACCTTCTCTGGATGCAGGTAACATGACTCACCTTCTCTGGATGCAGGTGTGAAAAAGGGTTTCTCTGCTAAGGATCTGCCTCGGCTTGTTGTGTTTATTCTCTCTCACTAGATCTAAATCTCATCTTGAAGTTTTACTTGAGACTTAGTGCTCCAAAAACATGATGTATTACATAGATGATGAAATATATCATGTTTCCATTTATATCTTGAGTATAGAGTGTCTTTTGAATTTGGTATTCAGCTATAGGGTATTGTATTATGTTTAAAACGAAAACACACACTCTAGCTACAAGGGCTACTCTCTTTGGAGATAGTCCAGATACTCATACTCAAACTCTTTATACCTGAGCCATATACAATTCTCGCTATCATTGTGCTTTTAGCCCATAGTCTTAAAGATTGAATTGTATGCTGATTGAGGTTGGAGCTTGGCTCACAGCCGTGGTGCCCTTAGGTTGGCTGGTTTTAGGAAGTCTAGCTTCAATGCTACCTTTCCTTTTACTAATACTTTGTTTTATGTCTCATAGATTTTACCCCTTTTCAGATGGGCAGAGATTCCTCTTGACCATTCACTGTCAAAGGCTTGCCAGCATGTTTTGGCATGAATCAAGACTGAAGAAGCATAAGATATTATCGTGTCCTCGGTTCGACAAGAGCCATGCCAACATCTCTCTCTTCTACAACTCCTATTCTTTAAAGATTGGGTTAAGTTTGTTGAGCTAGATAAGGATAAGGAAAGTCTACAAACAATTCTCGCTATCTTTAAAGATTGGGTTAAGTTTGTTGAGCTAGATAAGGATAAGGAAAGTCTACAAACAATTCTCGCTATCATTGTGCCTTTAGCTGATAGTCTTAAAGATAGAATTGCTTGTTTAGATTGAGGTTGGAGCTTGACTCATAGCCATAGTGCCTTTGGTGGGCTGGTTATAGGGAGTCTACCTTCAAAAATACTCTTTTTCTTCTTTGTTTAATGGTTTACATGCAGCTCATCACTGCAATTACGCGAAAACATAGCCAGTGGATTCCAACTGGAATATATATGGCAAACATGCAGCTCATCACTGCAATTACGTGAAACATAGCCAGTGGATTCCAACTGGAATATATATGGCAAACATTGCCAAAGAGCCTAACTAAGGCTGCCTAGTCTACTCAGTCTTCACACATCAATATCTTTTGGTGGGCAATAGGGGTTATTACACACACACACACACACACACACACACACACACACACACACACATATATATCTCTCTTAACTTATACAATTTTGCTCCCAAATTTTTCAAAACTAAGGGTTTTTATTGGACCCTTAAATTTTCTAATTTATTTCTCTGAGAATTTTGGGAACTTGTGGGCAGTGTTGAACATGTTCTTTAACCCAATATTGGGTCACTTAATGACTAAAGGCTAGAATTTCTATTTCATTCATTTTTTGGTATGAGCTAAGATTTCTTTTTAGCTTCTCTTGGATTTTCATCTGGAGACCATAAATGAATTTGGCTTTTTTATTGCTATAGAGCACACACACACACACACACACACACACACACACACACACACACACACACACACACACACACACACACACACAATACACAAATCATACCTCTCATAATGCCAACTCTTTTTTATTTACTGCTTGGGATAACCTTTTTACTTTAATGTGGGCACCAGGCTATATACTTTGACTTGGAGGAGTTCCAAAATATAACTTATTGGTTAACACAATTTGAGTAACTTTATTGTTATCATATTAAATCTAACTTTGGCTCGACAACGAGGAGAAGGGTGTAAGATTCCTCCCTCCAGCGTTTGAGGAGTAAAGGTATAAAAACCTCCCCTTCTGTTCTTATAATTATTTCCCTCTCTGAAAAAGAAGAAAGATCTTGTTTTACCCTGTTTTAGTCCAGAGAGAGAAAATGTCTAGAGAGAGATATTCTAAAATTGAGATATCTTAGTGTCTAAAATGGATTTCCCTGAAGCAGAAGTTCAAAACGAACTTTCCAATGTGTATTAGGAAGGGACCTTAGCCTAAGGGTCTACATTTTCAGAAATTTTTGGATTATGGTCCAATTATGGTTTCAATGGGCCAATTGGATTCATCCAAGTGTTGGGATGAGATAGATCCAAAAGAATAAAAGAAAATACCCAAAAATGAGTAAATGCTCACATAAGATGAAGAGTTGGCTGAGTACAAGGTTTATTAGTTAAAAATTATGAGATATTACTGAAAAAAGGAGATATTTTAGAATAATGATGTATTTTTGACACCTTGGTAAGGAAAGGGGGACTCTTGAGGTAGGTGCCTCTTTCACATGTGTGGAAGGGTTTTTAATTCAAAAAAATTGTGATATTTTTAGCTCTCCTCTCTCCAAGATCAAACCAAATAAAAAAGGGAGCCAAACTAGTCTAAATCTTGTCCAAATTGAGTCAAACTAAATCTGGAAAATTCTAGAACCCAATTGGACTCGGTTAGTGGCCTCTCTCACCTATAAATACACCCTCAGTCATTTGTAATTGAATATTGGAGCTATACTATGCCAGTATTATATTAAAATAATCATATTTTCTATTATCCTTTAAATTTTTCTCTCTCTTGGGAGCTTGGACCTCTCTCTCTCTACAACAACTCTTGGAGTTGCTCTTCTCCTCTTGGTGGACCAATTGATTGGTCGGGGGCTTCATTGCAATTAGAGAATCAAGCCAAACTTGGAGGTAAAAGTAATTTTTACAGAAACAGAAGGAGAAGTTCTTACACCTTTACACCTCAAAATCTAGAGGGAGGAATCTTACACTCTGAAATAGAAGAAAGATCTTGTTTTACCCTGGTTTGACCTATAGAGAGAAAATGTCTAGAGAGAGATAATCCTAAATTGAGATACCTTTGGATATAAAAATCCTCCTAGTATCTAAAATGGATTCTCCTAAAACAGAAGTTCAAAATGAACTTTCCAATGTGCATTAGGAATTAATTGAAAATGGTATAAGGGACCTTAGCACAAGGGTCTACATTTTCAAAAAAAATTAGATTATGGTCCAATTAAGGTTCCAATGGGCCAATTGGATTAATCCAAGCTTTGGGATGAGATAAATCCAAAGAATAAAAGAAAATACCCAAAAATGAGAAAATGCTCTTATAAGATGAAGAGTTGACTGAGTACAAGGTTTGTTAGTTAACAATTATGAGATATTACTAAAAAAATGAGATATTTTAGAATAATGATGCATTTTTGACACCTTGGTAAGGAAAGGGGGACTCTTGAGGTAGGTGCCTCTTTCACATGTGTGGAAGGGTTTTTAATTCAAAAACATTGTGATATTTTTCTCTCCTCTCTCCTGGATCAAACCAAATCAAAAAGAGAGCCAAACTGGTCTAAATCTTGTCCAAATTGAGCCAAACTGGTAATTTTGTGTTTTACTCAATTATTGAATATGTGGAGCATGTGGTATGTGATGAATTACTTGAATTGAATCAATCCTTTCTTTCAAACTCTATTTTTTTAGAAAATTAGATCCATGAGAGGTATAATCCTACAAATCTCCTCTTAGTGATATGTGAACATGTACAGGGTAGCAGGTCATCTAAAGCTTTGCGGAAAGTTTCAAACGCCTTCATAAACAGATTTGCAATGTTGTCATGTGTGGGACAATAGATCAAGCTCATCTCCCCTGCATGTAACCTCTCTGATGAATCTTTATATACACATGTTACAGATTGCCTCCTCTGCTAACGTCCGAACTAGAGGTAGAGGGGTACCCAACTGTAACTCAAGCTAGTACCACAGGATCAACAGCTTGAAAAGTGGAAGAAAGCACCACACAGCACCAAGCTGACCTACCTTAGGCCGTATGCACAAACAGTCCAAGGTACAGTCATCCATAAAGACATTCATACATGTCATGGAAAAATTGAGATATCTTTGGATATAAAAATCCTCCTAGTGTCTAAAATGGATTCCCTTGAAACAAAAGTTCAAAATGAACTTTCCAAATGTGTATTAGGAATTAATTAAAAATGGTATAAGGGACCTTAGCCTAAGGGTCTATATTTTTAGAAAATTTTGGATTATGGTTCAATTAAGGTTCCAATGGGCCAATTGGATTAATCCAAGTGTTGGGATGATATAAATCCAAAAGAATCAAATAAAATACCCAAAAATGAGTAAATTCTCACATAAGATGAAGAGTTGACGGAGAGTACAAGGTTTATTAGTTAAAAATTATGACATATTACTAAACAAATGAGATATTTTAGAATAATGACGCATTTTTGACACCTTGGTAAGGAAAGGGGGACTCTTGAGGTAGGTACATATTTCACATGTGTGGAAGGGTTTTTAATTCAAAAAAATTGTGATATTTTTATCTCTCCTCTCTCCTGGATCAAACCAAATAAAAAAGGGAGCCAAACTGGTCCAAATTGAGTCAAACTGAACCTGGAAAATTCTAGAACCCAATTGGACTTGGTTAGTGGCCTCCCTCACCTATAGATCCTCAATCATTTGTAAAAAAAAATGGGAGCTATACCATGCCAGTATTATATTAAAATAATCATATTTTCTATTATCCCTTAAATTTTCCTCTCTCTTGGGAGCTTGGAGCTCTCTCTCTCTCTCTACAAAAACTCTTGGAGTTGCTCTTCTCCTCTTGGTGGACCAATTGATTGGTCGGGGGCTTCACTGCTAATAGAGAATCACGCCAAACTTGGAGGTAAAATTAATTTTTATAGTTTTCTCCAATTTATCTCAATGACTTTCTTCTTCTCAACCCCTCTCAAGCTTGAGAAGCTTTCTAAATGAATGTTTTAATTCAAATCAAGATTTCTCTTAAAGTCTTAATGCTTAATTAATAGAAAGTTAATCTTTATGCCTATTTGTAATGCTTTCTTTAAATAAATCTCTCTCTCTCTCTCTCTCTCTCTCTCTCTCTCTAAAAGAATAGCCATCTTTATGGCTAAATCCCTTGAAAAAGGATGCTTCCCAATGACAGTCTCTTAATTCAAAGCTAAACTCTAGGCTTGATAAGCTAGAGACTAAGAAAATGGTATTTTTATGATTTTGTGTTAACAAAATAATGGTTATTTCTTTTAGATTATTTATAAGTAGTTAAAAACCATTTTGATTGATTCTAAATGAGAAATAGATTATCCTATTAATTTGGAAAAAGAGAAATAATGGAATTACCTTAATCTAGTGGGATAATCATAATTAAGTTTATGATTATGGTTAAAATTATGATTTAAATTCATAGTTTGATTTTAAGCATAAAAGAGGAACTACTATCATATTTTCATTACAAGCTTTTATTCTTTAGAAAAAAATTGAGAATTATTAGTAGTAATAGTAGCGAAGTTATGGTAAAATTTTTAAAAAATAATACATATCTTATTTTTATGCATAATGCTAAAAGAGGACTTCCTACCATATTCTAGGATTAGACATCCTATGCAAAAAGAATGATTTTCATCATATTCATGAGAAATAAATTTTTTATAATTATGCTTAATTAATTGATTATGAGAAAAGAGTAATTTTATACAAAAAGAGGAATTCCCATGATATTTGAGATTCAAGTATTTAAATGGTAAAAGAGAAATTTTTGGTAAATTTATTTTTATGCAAAAAGAGGAATTCCCATGATATTTGAGATCCAAGTATTTAAATGGTAAAAGAGGAATTTTTGGTAAATTTATTTTATGCAAAAAGAGAAATTCCCATGATATTTGAGATCCAAGTAATTAAATGGTAAAAGAGGAATTTTTGGCATAATTCAAATTATGAGTATTTATCAAAAGTAGAATTTTTAGCCATTGAGAAAAAGTACCTTTAACTAGGCCAAGCAATTGGCAGAAACTTAGAAAAGTTCCATCGATATCTAAAGTAGAAAATGGTACTAGATGTGATGAGATGTGGATGAGATGTGATGTGATGTAAATGGATGTGGATGAGATGTGATGTGATGTAAATGGATGTGGATGTGGATGTGATAAGATGTGGATGAGATGTGATGTGATGTAAATGGATGTGGATGTGAATGTGATAAGATGTGGATGAGATGTGAATGTGATAAGATGTGAATGAGATGTGATGTGATGTAAATGGATGTGGATGTGGATGTGATGAGATGTGATGTGATGTAAATGGATGTGGATGTGGATGAGATGTTATGTGATGTGATGTAAATGGATGTGGATGTGGATGAGATGTTATGTGATGTAAATGGATGTGGATGTGGATGTGATGAGATGTGGATAATATGCGATGTGATGTGATGTAAATGGATGTGGATGTGGATGTGGATGTGATGAGATGTGATGAGATGTGATGTGATGTAAATGGATGAGAATGAGAATGAGAATGAGATGTGATGTGATGTGATAGATATGCATGTGAATGAATGTGGGATGTGAATGGGTGTGATGGATGTGAATGGATGTGATGAGATGTGAATGGATGTGATGAGATGTGAGTGGATGTGGTGAGATGTGAATGTGATGGATGTGATAAGATGAGGATGGATGTGATGAGATGTGAATGAATGTGGGATGTGAATGAGTGTGATGGATGTGAATGGATGTGATGAGATGTGAGTGGATGTGGTGAGATGTGAATGTGATGTGAATGGATGTGATGTGATATGGATCTGGTTAGATATGAATGGATGAGATATGATGTGGATAGATGAGATGTGATGTGGACTTTGGGCAGATGTAAATAGATGTGAACATGATGTGATGATATGTGGATGTGATGTGGATCTGAATGAATGTAGATGGATGTGACGTGATATGAATGGATGAGATGTGATGTGGATATGTTGTGATGTGATGTGATGAGGATAGATATGGATAGATGTGATGAGATGTGATGAGATGTAATATGATGTGATTGGATGAGAATGGATGAGATGTGATGTGGATATGTTGTGATGTGATGTGATGATGATAGATGTGGATAGATGTGATGAGATGTAATATGATGTGATTGGATGAGAATGGATGAAGGATGATGGGAATACATATGATTGGATGTGGAATAAGCAATGTGAATTGATGTAGAAGAATGTGGAATAACGAGAAATGATGTGGAACAATGTGGAAAGATAAGAGTTTGTTAGAAATTGTATTTATGAAACCTGTTTTTTAAATGACAATTTTATGTCAAGAATGTTGGGGAAGCATTTTGACCATCTTGTGAATGAGATAATGGAGACCTAAGTGATAAAGTTACAACAAACTGACGGAGAGTCAATGGAGGATGTCTCGCGTAGTAGCAAGGTCTCGTCGATTTAAATGGTGAGCTTCCGGTACGGTGGATGAGGGACCAAGGAAGCGGCCTATGAGTGAAGCGCTAGGTGACTCTCAGGCTCTGGGTCACCAAAGATACCCACGCGTGCACGTCAAGGAAGAAAATGGAACAAGGTGTTAGAGTTGTTTTCTGAACTCGGACATGGATATGATTGATTGACCTTGCTGGTCATCATCAACGGATGAGTCTATGGCTCTTTTATATGGATCTATTGGTTGATCTTGCTGATCTTCAACGGAGAGTCCATCTCCAATATATTTCTGGGTACTATGAGCTAGGAACTATTGAAAAGACCCCTGAGTGGACAGGTGGTGAGCGTTCTAGTGCCAATGATGCCATAGGTACACCGATGAAAGAATGATTAGAAATTAGAATTCAACCAGATATTTTGGAGGATTATGATCAGTGATACTATGGTTTCATTAAAAGATTGTTTTAAAGACAGCTGAATCTATGAAAGAATGATTAGAAATTAGAATTCAACCAGATATTTTGGAGGATTATGATCAGTGATACTATGGTTTCTTTAAAAGATTGTTTTAAAGACAGCTGAATCTATGAAACAGGCAATTTCATATTGGGTGTGTAAGTGGTGTGACTATCTTGAAGTTTGCATGAAGCACCGGCTCTAGGGAGCTTGGGAACTCTTTTTCTTGGTACCCAGGACAAAACATAACCAAATTCCTAAATGGATGTGAGCAAAAAAAACACAACAAGCCGAGGCAGATCCTTGGCAGAGAAACCCTTTTTTGCACATGCAATCCAGAGAAGGTGAGTCCTGTTACCTGCATCCATAAAAACAAACAAACAAAAGTGTTAGTCTGGATGGGTCTTGCAGGTGTCAGGGGACTCAAGCACTTGTCATTAATGTCACTCTCTATGTTAACAATACCTACAACATACTAGTATTCAGACCCTATCTGCCCAAGTAGTAAGCCAGGGTTTACCGTACATCATGAAGCCAAGCAGATTATTTAGTACATAAGCCACAGGTTGAGATGTGTAACCATTCTGATGAGATCAGATAACGGCATGTAGTCTATAGTACAAGTAATGCATTCCACAAGCAATTATCTCTTATGTGCTATGTAATCTCATTAGTGAAAAGCAAAGGGTTTTATAATAGAGCTCCATTATCCAAATTAAAGACATTGTGCAACCACATTAGGTAAAAACATAAATTCAAATATACATTGCACCTGTGAAGAAGGTGCACCGAGAAGGTGCACCGATCATAGTAAGCAATAGAGCCATGATCACAAAACATACCCAAAGGGCTAACTGACGAACCTGAGTAATCAATAGACAAGCATACTATGTGTGCCACTCACCCCAAATTTGTCTTGATTTATAGCAAATCCTCAATCGAGGTGTCTTCATGCATGAGCAGCCCATGTGGCCTCTCATCATTGCAGGCATATAGTGGAGCCGTCAATAGAGCAGTCCAAAAGTAGAAAGGGTGCCATCATCCTATGTGTAGTGTTACCCCTCTCCTCATTGTAGAGCCGGAGTTAGGTTTAATATGATAACAATAAAGTTACTCAAATGGTGTTAACCAATAAGTTATATTTTGGGACTCCTCCAAGTCAAAGTATATAGCGTGGTACCCACATTAAAGTAAAAAGGTTATCCCAAGCAATAAATAAAAAAGATTTGACATTATAAGAGGTATGATGTGTGTATTGTGTGTGTGTGTGTGTGTGTGTGTGTGTGTATGTGAGTGAGTGTGTGTGTGTGTGTGTGTGTGTGTGTGTGTGTGTGTGTGTGTGTGTTCTATAGCAATAAAAAAGCCAAATTCATTTATGGTCTCCAGATGAAAATCCAAGAGAAGCTAAAAAGAAATCTCAACTCATACCAAAAAATGAATGAAACACAAATTCTAGCCTTTAGTCATTAAGTGACCCAATATTGGGTTAAAGAACATGTTCACCACTACCCACAAGTTCCCAAAATTCTATGAGAAACAGGTTAGAAAATTCAGGGGTCCAATAAAAACCCTTAGTTTAGAAAAATTAGGTAGCAAAATTGTATAAGTTAAGAGAGATATAGGTGTGTGTGTGTGTGTGTGTACCCACCCCTGACCCGGGCATAGGCTCCACACAAGTGGAGCAATAGGCTACCACTTGCATGGATAGCCTATTGCCCACCAAAAGATATTGATGTGTGAAGACTGAGTAGACTGGGAAGCCTTAGTTAGGCTCTTTGGCAATGTTTGCCATACATATATATTCCAGTTGGAATCCACTGGCTATGTTGCCAATCATTAAATGTAGTGATGAGCTGCATGTAAACCGTTAAACAGAGAAGGAAAAGAGTATTTGTGAAGGTAGACTTCCTATAACCAGCCCACTAAAGGCACTATGGCTATGAGTCAAGCTCTAACCTCAATCTAAACAAGCAATTCTATCTTTAAGACTATCGGCCAGAGGCACAGTGATAGCGAGAATTGTTTGTAGACTTTCCTTATCCTTATCTAGCTCAGCCAAAAGTTTAACCAATCATTAAAGGACATGAGTTGTAGAAGAGAGCCATGTTGGCACGGCTCTTGTCGAACCGAGGACACGATAATATCTTGTGCTTCTTCGGTCTTGATGCATGCCAAAACATGATGGCAGGTCTTTGACAATGAATGGTCAGGAGGAATCTCTGCCCCTCTGAAAAGGGGTAAAATCTATAAGACATAAAACAGAGTATTAGTCAAAGGAAAGGTACTATTGAAGAGCTAGACTTCCTAAACCAGCCAACCTACCACGGCTATGAGCCAAGCTCCAACCTCAATCGGCATACAATTCAATCTTTAAGACTATCAACTAAAAGCACAATGATAGCGAGAATTGTATACGGCTGAGGTATAAAGAGTTTGAGTATGACATTGAATGTGTGTCTAATCAATGCAGCCCCATTGATTAGACCAAGAGCATTGAGAGAATACCATAATGAGAATTAAGATTTCTCTTTTATCAGTCTAAGCCAAACCCATCTTACTCATTATATCAGAGCTATCTGTAGATTCAAAATCTTTGTAGAAAAAATCTGAATCCTGATTCCAACCCTGTTTGCTCAAAAAATCTTAACATGTACATGTAGAATATACAAATGATTGTTTCCTAATTACAAAGGAAATAATAACTTTTACATTCTATACAAAATTTGCCTTCTGAGGCAAATCTTTAATTGATGCAAAGTTACCCTAGTCTTTACAAAGTTTCCTGTAAGGTTATTATTTAGATTATTTCATTCAGTTTTAGAAAAAAAATTTTATTGTTTAGATTTAAGATCATCCAAACTAGTCTAGAATTATAAAATTTTATCTTTTTGGTAAAGTAAAAGTGAATTTGTCAAAACAAAGAATTGAACTGTGTAACATTATAAAATCTGAGTGAGTACCTACCATGTACCAGAGTGTAAACAATCTATGCAAGAAGTAATTTGGAAAACTAAAAACATCAGAGCTATGTGTGTATCAATAGGCTTTGCAACAAAGCTAGTTTAAACATTTTGATAATAGATGAGCACTTGGCAATTTTAGCATACTTACCTTCTAATAGTATATGAAAAAGGTCACTTGGCCAAAAAGGTTGAGCACTTAGCCCAATCAAGAACACTTGCAGATAAACAAATTTCAACAGTAAATTCAAAAACCAATAGTATCAAGCCACTCATGTTTAGGAGCAATACTGGCTAGTCCAAGATAAGCAGCAATCCTATTATCAAAAAGGCCAGCTACTAGAGGCAATTAATAGTTAGCCTAAACAGTCTGAAATACTATAAGCAATAAGAAAAAATTCTACAAGTATGATCCTACATGGCAGAGAATATCCATGTTATAGCATCAAACCGGCCCACCCACAGTCATAGCAAGGGAATGTGTGAAACAACCCCATTAGCATCACAGCATACTATGTGCAACAGAGTATGTGAATCATAAAGCATGAACTAGAATGTGTGAAGCAGCATAGCAGAACCACACCAGCACCACACCAGGTGATAGAGCTAATTCTCTGCACATAGAAAACTAGTAATGCCCGCAACGCTGATAATATGCAAGGTACCTCCAAGTCAACCTATGACATGAGTAGTAAGACTCATGGTATAATATCTCCACAAGGAACAACGCTGGCCAGCATCAGCCTCATCTAAAAAGGGTAGCTACTAGAGGCAATATTCAAACAATCCGTTTTTGAAAAGCATATAAGCTGCAAAAAAAAAAGTTTAGCAGTCTGAGCCTGCAATTCAAAAAGTATGCATGCCAAAGCAACAAACGAGACCTCCTATAATCATAGCAAGAGGATGTGTGAAACTGCACTAGTAACAGCATATCATAATATGTGCATCATAGTATGTGAATCATATTGAATATCTTAGAATGTGTGCAGCAGCATATCAAAACCTTCTACATGCAATCAAGAGAATCCTCTAGAGGCACACAGTAACCTACAAATCCCCAAACCCCATCCAATATGCAGCAATCCTATTATAAAAAAGACCAGCTACTACTAGAGGCAATAGTTAGCCTATACAGTCTGAAATACTACAAGCAATAAGAAAAAATTCTACAAGTATGATCCTACAAGGCAGAGAATGTCCATGTTATAGCATCAAACAAGCCCACCCACAGTCATAGCAAGGGAATGTGTGAAACAACCCCATTAGCATCACAACATACCATGTGCAGCAGAGTATGTGAATCATAAAGCATGAACTAGAATGTGTGAAGCAGCATAGCAGAATCACACCAGGTGATAGAGCTAATTCTTTGCACATAAAAAACTAGTAATGCCTAGAATGTTGATAATATGCAAGGTACCTCCAAGTCAACCTATGACATGATTAGTAAGACTCATGGTATGATATCTCCGCCAAGGAATAATGCTGGCTAGCATCCGCCTCATCTAAAAAGGGCTGCTACTAGAGGCAATATTCAAATAATCCAGTTTTGAAAGCATATAAGCTACAAAAAATAGTTCAGTAGTTTGAGCCTGCATTTCAAAAATTATGCATGCCAAAGCAACAGACGAGACCTCCTATAATCATAGCAAGAGGATGTGTGAAACTGCACTAGTAGCAGCATATCATAATATGTGCATTGTAGTATGTGAATCATACTGAATATCTCAGAATGTGTGAAGCAGTATATCAAAACCTTCTACATGCAATCAAGAGAATCCTCTAGAGGTGCACAACAATCTAAAAATGCGCAAACCCCATCCAATATGTAGGGTACCCTCACGTCAACAAAGGAAATAAGCCTCATGGTAAAAATACCTCAACAGGATTTTGCCAAGCAATATCTAGGTCCATGTCTTGTGGACACATATTACCCATTAATCATTAGAAGTGAAAGTCCAGAGGACATATATCCCAAAGAGATGATTAGTAAGCAATAGAGCCATGATCACAAAACATATCCAAAGGGCTAAGTGAGGGACTTGAGTAAGCAATACACAAGCAGACTAGTGAGTGTGCGCCACTCTGTAAGATTCCTTCTCAGTAGCTTGAATAATGAAAAAGCTTTTACATGAATCCCCTATAATCATTCCGTATTTTAGAATACAAGAAAATATTATTTTTCATTGTTTTTGCCTGGAGAGAAGAAAAATTCTAAAGAGAGGTAATTTAATATTATGATATTTTTAGATATAAAAATTCTCCTAATATCTAAAATATATTTTCCTAAAACAGAAGTTCAAAATAAATTCTCCAAGGTGCATTAGGAATCAATTAAAAATTATATAAGGGACCTTAGCCTAAGGGTCTAGATTTTCAGAAATTTCTAGATTATGGTCCAATTAAGGTTCTTATGGGCCAATAGGATTAATCCAAGTGTTGGGATGAGAAAAATCCAATGAAAAAAAGAAAATACCCAAAAATGAGTAAATGCTCACATAAGATGAAGAGTTGACTGAGTATAAGGTTAATTAGTTCAAAATTAAGAGATATTACTAAAAAATGAGATATTTTGGAGAATTGATGAATTTTTGACACTTTGGTAAGGAGAGGGCGACCTTTGAGGTAGGCGCCTCCTTCACATGTGTGGAAGGGTTTTTTAATTCAAAAAAATTGTGATATTTTTATCTCTCCTCTCTCCTAGATCAAACTGGATCAAAAGGGGAAGCCAAATTGGTCCAAATCTTGTCCAAATTCAGTCAAATTAAAGCTAGAAAATTCTAGAACCCAATTGGACTCAATTAATGGCCTCCCTCACCTATAAATAGACCCTCATTCTTTTGTATTCTCATCTGTGAGCTATACCATGCCAGTATTACATTAAAATAATCATATTTTGTATTATCCCTTAAAAATCCTCTACTTTTGGGGAGCTTGGAGCTTCTCTCTCTCTTCAACAACTCTTGGAGCTCTCTTCTCCACTTGCTAAACCAATTGATTGGTTGGGGGCTTCACTTCTAGAAAAAGAAGCAAGCTAATCCTTGAGGTAAGAATGAATTTTATGGTTTTTTGTTAATATTCTCAAATGACTTCTCTTCTCAACCCCTCTCAAGCTTGAGAAGTTTTCTAATTGGTTTTTTTAAATTCAAATCAAGCTTTCCCTAAGAATTTTAATATGTAATCAAGAAAAAGTTAATCTTTATGCTTAATTAGAATGCTTTCTTATGTATATCTCTCTCCCAAAAAGAATAGTCATTCCTATGGCTAATTCTTTAGCAAAAGAATGCTTCTCATTGATAAATGCTTAATTCAAAACCAAAATCTAAGCTTGTTAAGCTAGAGAATAAAGAGATGGAAAAATATTACCCCCACTTTGCGAGAGATGAGGACATCTCGCATTTGTCAAGTGAGAGAGGATGTAAGATTCCTCCTCAGCCTGAATAATGAAAAAGCTTTTACCTCAATCCCTTGTAATCATTCTCTATTTTAGAATACAAGAAAATATTATTTTTCCTTGTTTTTTTCTAGAGAGAAAAAAATTCTAGAGAGAGGTAATTCAATATTAAGATATTTTTAGATATAAAAATTCTCTTAATATCTAAAATATATTTCCCTGAAATAGAAGTTCAAAGGCATCATCGGAGAAGTCTTCTGAGAAGAAGCCCAATTTAAACCGAGAGAAACTGAAGGCTGAGAAGACCTATAATGATTGTGGCGAGAAAGGCCACTATTGGAGGAAGTGTCCTAAGCAGATTGGGAAGAGTGTTGATTCTTCAGCTTCAACTACAAAGACTCCCGCCTGTGTGCACATCCACTGCCCACGTCACTACAATGGGTCAAATCTTTGAATGGTAAACCTTTGAATGAGTTTCAAGCTAGTAGGTGACGTTTGAAGGACCCTCCTCTATGTTTAGTGTTTATGCATAAATAAGTAATTAAGAAATGAGGTAATTTTGGTAATTTTATTTTTATGCAAAAAGAGGAATTCCCATGATAATGGAGATCCATGTAATTGAATGAAAAAAGAGAAATTTTGGTATATTAAAATAATAAATATTTTATTTAAAGAGAAATTTTAGATAAATTTATTTTATGCATGAGAAAATTTCAATGATAAAAGAGGAATTCCCATGACATTTGGAATTCAATCATTTAAATAGTAAAAGTGGAATTCTAAGCATATTTGAATTAATGGATATTTTTATTTAAATTTGAAGAGAAATTTTAGATAAATTTAATTTATGCATGAAAAAACTTAAATGATAAAAGAGGAATTCCCATGACATTTGGAATGCAGATGGTACTCCAACCTGAAGAAATCCTTGACGTTTTGGAGAAGGTTCTCAGGAGCAGAGTCCTCACAGAATTTTAGTTAAATGGAAGTTCTTCCCTCTAGAAGATGCCACCTGGGAGAAAGAAGAAGAGATGGAAAAAGATTACCCCACTTTGCAAGATGAGGACATCTCGCATTTTTCAAGTGGGAGAGAATGTAAGATTCCTCCTCAGCCTAAATAATAAACAAGCTTTTACCTCAATCCCTTGTAATCATTCCCTATTTTAGAATACAAGAAAATATTGTTTTTCCTTGTAAAAGCCTAGAGAGAAGAAAAGTTTT
This sequence comes from Cibotium barometz, assembly GCF_041138505.1. NCBI lineage: Eukaryota > Viridiplantae > Streptophyta > Polypodiopsida > Cyatheales > Cibotiaceae > Cibotium > Cibotium barometz. Next base: position 1,329,123 of record NC_141064.1, on the reverse strand, counting down.
AGAGAGAGATAATTCAATATTAAGATAATTTTAGATATAAAAATTCTCCTAATATCTAAAATATATTTCCTTGAAACAGAAGTTCAAAATAAATTCTCCAATGTGCATTAGGAATCAATTAAAATTTATATAAGGGACCTTAGCCTAAGGGTCTAGATTTTCAGAAATTTCTAGATTATGGTCCAATTAAGGTTCCTATGGGCCAATAGGATTAATCCAAGTGTTGGGATGAGAAAATTCCAATGAATAAAAGAAAATACCCAAAAATGAGTAAATGCTCACATAAGATGAAGAGTTGAATGAGTACAAGATATTACTAAAAAAATGAGATATTTTGGAGAAATGATGAATTTTTGACACCCTGGTAAGGAGAGGGGGACCTTTGAGGTAGGTGCCTCCTTCACATGTGTGGGAGGGTTTTAAATTCAAAAATATTGTGATATTTTTATCTCTCCTCTCTCCTGGATCAAACTAGATCAAAAGGGGAGCCAAACTGGTCCAAATCTTGTCCAAATTCAGTCAAACTGGATCAAAAGGGGAGCCAAACTAGTCCAAATCTTGTCCAAATTCAATCTTTGGTCTTGATGCATGCCAAAACATAGCATGCCTCGGTGAATGGTCAGGAGGAATCTCTGCCCCTCTGAAAAGGGGGTAAAATCTATGAGAGATAAAACAGAGTATTAGTCAAAGGCTATTGAAGCTATACTTCCTAAAACCAGCCAACCTAAGGGCACCACGACTGTGAGCCAAGCTCCAACCTCAATCAGCATACAATTTAATCTTCAAGACTATCGGCACAATGATAGCGAGAATTGTATACGGCTGAGTTATAAAGAGTTTAAGTATGAGTATCTGGACTATCTCCAAAGAGAGTAGCCCCTATAGCTAGAGTGTGTGTTTTCAAGTGGAGCTTTAAATAGAGCAGTCCAAAAGTAAAAACAGCGTCATCATCTTCTGTGTCTAGTGTTACCCATTGAAAGATCCCTCCCCCCTCCGCGCAACGAATTGCGGGGTGCTAGTAGTGGAAGTAGCACTTCTTGCGCATGCATGGCAGAGCCTCTCACTCGGGACCTCGCCCCCCACGGATATTCGGACAAGAGACTAATCTATCGGTTCTTCCAAAACCAAACCCGAAATAACTTCTCTCTCCCAGAAAGCACGGGCGGTTCCTCGAGGATATTTTTATACTAACGTAGTCAAGAGCCTTAACTAACCAAACTGATCCGACCAAACCTATAAGTCACATGGTCTGATCAAGTGAAGAGACTTGCACTTGGATCATAGAGACCAACGCTTTTTTCCTCGTCAAGAGGCACAACCGTTGATTCTTTTCCTCCATAGAACAAGGACTACCCGGGATTTACTTCAACTATCGTAACTTAACAGAATCGAGTCTCATTTTAGGGATCCATTAGTTCTAACCCCATCCAATCCCATGGGTTATCCAACCGCCCAACCACTATAGTGATAGGATCCATTTAAAAATTTGGTTATGTTTTGCCTCGAGTACCAGGGAAAAGAGTTCCCAGGCCCCCTAGCCGGCGCTTCAAGCAAACTTAAAGATAGTAAACCACTTACACACCCAATATGAAATTTCATGTTTCACAGATTCAGCTGCCTTTAAAATAATCTTTTAATGAAACCATAGTATCACTGATCATAATACTCCAAAATATCTTGCTTTCCTTTGTATATTCTACAAGTACATATTAAGATTTTTTGACCAAACAGGGTTGGAATTGGATTTTTTCTACAAAGATTCTGAATCTACAGATAGCTTTGATATAGTGAGTATCTGGGTTTGGCTTAGACTACCTAATGTTTCTAAACTAAGGGTTTTTATTGGACCCTTGAATTTTCTAACGTGTTTCTCTGAGAATTTTGAGAACTTGTGGGCAATGTTGAACATGTTCTTTAACCCAATATTGGGTCACTTAATGACTAAAGGCTAGAATTTCTGTTTCATTCATTTTTGGGCTTACATTCCATCAGGAGCATGTGCATGGCGGCCCCCACGATTTACACACGACGGTTTGCATGCTTCTGTGGAGCATGTATGGATGGCGATTGGTCACATTGTGCCTCGAGAGGATGGGCAGATGCATGGATACATACATACATTCCTCTCCCCCGAGCATGGATACATACATTCCTCTCCCCCGAGCATCCTTCACATCCAGTGTTGTCTGATGAGCACACAGGTCCTGCGTTCATGGGTGGTCAGTTATGAGGATGACCTGACAGATTTGCTACAGGAGGGTGATGTATTTGCTGTTATTGCCAATGAGGGAAATAATGAGGGAGTAGACTACTATCTGATGAGTTGCACTAGGCCAAAGTGCATCCTTGACCAGGATACAGTGGATGATCATGGGTTTTCTTATGATGCCCATAGCATGATTGTGGCAGGCCGGTTCTACCATCAGATTCGACTTCATGGGGGGAGTCTTGAGTTCCAGCACAGTGGAAGTGGGAGTTAGAGGCATTTCAGTTCTCTCATCTAGTGGTTGCTACCAGGCTCACTCTTGATCGAGTACAGAGCCGAAAACACAGTTCTCACCCTCGTTTTTGACCGTGAGAGCATTCTAGAGCAGTTGAGAGCTAGAGAGGGTGCTGTTGACTAGATCTCTATCTTGATAGTGATGAAACTCAGACTAGCTGGGTTAGCTCACTTATATTGTACTTAGATTTTTTGGGAGTGACTAATCTCAGAATAGCTGGGTTAGCTCACTTACATTGTACTTAGATTTTTTGGGAGTGACTAATCTCAAAATAGTTGGGGTAGCTCATTTTCAAAATACCTTAATCTTTTGAGTTAGTTGCTAAACCCAGAGTGGCTGTGTTAGCTCACATTCTGATGTACTTAGTTGATGTTTATATCATTATGAGTTTTCTCATTATTGAGGATCATTGCATTTTAGTTGATGTTCATGGTTTTTTGATTTTTTTACACTTTGGCTATCATATCGTTTGTTGAAAATCACCATCACCATGTCTCCCCCACATGCTTACAAAGTTTGGTTCCCATCGGAGCATGTTTAGGTACGATAGTATGGGGAAGGCCCGGATTTTCCATGGCCTCTTAACCACCAAGAGACTTGAAAAATCCACACTGGGCGCTAATTACCAATCCAAACATGCCCCGATTGTGACCAAACTGGCCCGGATTTTCCATGGCCTCTTAAGCACCAAGAGACTTGAAAAATCTGCACTGGGCACTAAGTACTAATCCAAACATGCCCTGATTGTGACCAAACTTTGCAAGCGTGTGGGGGTGGGTCCCCCCCACATGCTTGCAAAGTTTGGTTCCCATCGGAGCATGTTTGGGTACGATGGTATGGGGAAGGCCCGGATTTTCCATGGCCTCTTAAGTACCAAGAGACTTGAAAAATCCGCACTGGGTGCTAATTACCAATCCAAACATGCTCCGATTGTGACCAAACTTTGCAAGCATGTGGGGGTGGGTCCCCCCCATATGCTTGCAAAGTTTGGTCCCCATCGGAGCATGTTTGTGTATGATGGTATGGGGAAGGCCCGGATTTTCCATGGCCTCTTAAGCACCAAGAGACTTGAAAATTCCACACTGGGCATAAATTACCAATCCAAACATGCTCTAACTATGACCAAACTTTGCAAGCATATGGGGCTGGGTTCCCCCCACATGCTTGCAAAGTTTGGTCTCCATCGGGGCATGTTTGGGTATACGATGGTATGGGGAAGGCCCGGATTTTCCATGGCCTCTTCAGCACCAAGAGACTTGAAAAATCCACACTGGGCACTAATTACCAATCCAAACATACCCTGATTGTGACCAAACTTTGCAAGCATGTGGGGGTGGGTCGATGGTATGGGGAAGGCCCGGATTTTCCATGGCCTTTTAGGCACCAAGAGACTTGAAAAATTCGCACTGGGCGCTAATTACCAATCCAAACATGCCTCGATTGTGACCAAACTTTGCAAGCGTGTGGGGGTGAGTCCCCCCCACATGCTTGCAAAGTTTGGTTCCCATCAGAGCATGTTTGAGTATGATGGTATGGGGAAGGCCCGAATTTTTCATGGCCTCTTAAGCACCAAGAGACTTGAAAAATCCGCACTGGGCGCTAATTACCAATCCAAACATACCCCGATTGTGACCAAACTTTGCAAGAGTGTGGGGGTGGGTCCTCCCCATATGCTTGCAAAGTTTGGTTCCCATCGGAGCATGTTTGGGTATGATGGTATGGGGAAGGCCTGGATTTTCCATGGCCTCTTAAGTACCAAGAGACTTGAGAAATCTGCATTAGGCGCTAATTACCAATCCAAACATGCTCTGATTGTGAGCAAACTTTGCAAGCATGTGGGAGTGGGTCCCCCCCACATGCTTCCAAAGTTTGGTCCCCATCGGAGCATGTTTGGGTACGATGGTATGGGGAAGGCCCGAATTTTCCATGGCCTCTTAAGCACCAAGAGACTTGAAAAATCCGCACTGGGCGCTAATTACCAATCCAAACATACTCCGATTATGACCAAACTTTGCAAGCATGTGGGGGTGGGTCCCCTTCACATGCTTGCAAAGTTTGGTCCCCATCGGGGCATGTTTGGGTACAATGGTATGGGAAGGCCCGGATTTTCCTTGGCCTCTTAAGCACCAAGAGACTTGAAAAATCCGCACTGGGCTCTAATTACCAATCCAAACATGCCTCGATTATGACCAAACTTTGCAAACATGTGGGGGTGGGTCCCCCCAACATGCTTGCAAAGTTTGGTTCCCATCGGAGCATGTTTGGGTACGATGGTATGGGGAAGGCCCGGATTTTCCATGGCCTCTTAATCACAAAGAGACTTGAAAAATCCACACTGGGCGCTAATTACTAATCCAAGCATGCCCCGATTGTGACCAAACTTTGCAAGCATGTGGGTCCCCCCCACATGCTTGCAAAGTTTGGTTCCTATCGGAGCATGTTTGGGTACGATGGCATGGGAAAAGCCCGGATTTTCCATGGCCTCTTAAGCACCAAGAGACTTGATAAATTTGCATTGGGTACTAATTACCAATTCAAATATGCCCCGATTGTGACCAAACTTAGCAAGCATGTGGGGGTGGGCCCCCCACATGCTTGCAAAGTTTGGTCCCCATCGAAGCATGTTTGGGTACGATGGTATGGGGAAGGCCCGGATTTTCCATGGCCTCTTAAGCACCAAGAGACTTGAAAAATCTGCACTGGGCACTTGCATGCATGTGGGGGTGGAGTCCCCCACATGCTCGCAAAGTTTGGTTCCCATCGGAGCATGTTTGGGTACGATGACATGAAGATTTTCAACAAACAATATGATAGCCAAAGTGTTAAGAAATTTAATAAAATCAAGAACATCAACTAAAATGTAATGATACTCAATAATGAAAAAACTCATAATGATATAAACATCAAATAAGTACTTCAGAATGAAAATGAGCTACCCCAGCTAGTTTGAGGTTAGTCACTGCCCATAAATCTAAGTACAATGTAAGTGAACTAACCCAGCTAGTCTGAGTTTAGTCACTATCAACGGCAACCCAATCAAAATCGTCATCTCTAACTACCGGTCGACGTGCGTCGAGGCTGCTGTGCACGTCGAGGTGAGCTAAGCCTTTGGTAGAGGCGATGATGCACTCATTGTGGGTTTTATTTAAAGAATAATGAAAGTTTGATGCACGCTGCACTAGGGTGAAAGTTTGATGATGTGCTTTTCTCTACATGTTCTCCTACATGTGCTAAGCCTTGAGAGGCAATGATACCTTGAGATGGTTGGAGATGCTATCTCCAAACTACTGACGCACACTATGGGCACCTGCGACATGTGCTAAGGCTTAAGAGGCGATGATGCCTTGAGATAGTTGAATGTTGTGCTACAACTGCCAATGCTGAAGGCCGGCGCACATGAGGTCTATTTTCCCCACCGCGTCTGCACTCCAAACTGCCTTTTTGTGGACGCCAACTGCATAAGATGGTCCAACGTCTCTAGTCATGTCACGTCAAGCACACATCACCTCCAACGTCTCCTTCGAGCCTGCAACGTCTTCTCTTTCATTTCGCACCTTCTTTCCAACCTGCTGCTATCTTTCTGCAGGTCTTTCATTTCATGCATTCTTTCCAGCCTGCTGCTAGCTTTCGTTTATTCCCTGCAGTACAGAGCACCATCTCTATCACTCTCTCTCTCTCAATTCTCCATTGTAAACAAACTCTCTCTCCCCCTCAAAACTCTCTCCCTCTCAAAACTCTCTCTCTCTCTCTCTCTCTCTCTCTCTCTCTCTCTCTCAATTCACCATTATAAACACCACACCAAAATGCGAGGCTCCCTTGCATACTATGGCTATGTACATGGATGGAAGCCACATGTGTTTTTGCCCCCTGAGAGTCTCGGAGAGTCTTCTATTTTTTTGTTCTTCCTTTTGCCTATCATGTTGTTAGTCCCCCATCGCATGGAGCAACTCTTTCGAATGGCTTTCACACGGCGCGAATGGTGAGTGTTCCCAAGACCACGTGTTTTGGCAAGGTGTTCAACAAAATGTGTGGCTTTGAGAGCTTGATAATCGGAATGAGCTCTTTCACAGACGTTATTGGCTCCCTTTTCAAGCTTTCCAGCTTTTGCTCCATGAGGTAATGCCTTTCATGCCATCAGCACACACTCAATTGTTTGTTAGGGAGCCCATAGATCCAGAGAAGGCACTTAGCTTCACACTCCTTCACCTAGCACACAATGACTCCACCATGCACATTGCTGATACTTATGGTGTTGGGGAATCGACTGTGCGTGAGTGTTGTAATGCCATTGTTGACCTCTTGGCAGTCAACTTAAGAAGCAAGTATATCTCCATTCCACAAGGAGCAAGGCTATGCAATATTATAGCTAGTTTTCAAACTATTATGCTATTTCTTAATGTATGTGGAGCGATTGATGGTACTCATATAAAATTATCTAGGAGACCAAGGAAAGAAGATACTCCAGTGGAGTTTGGTGTCGCCATCGTTTCTACTCTATATTGTACAAGCTGTTTGTGATGCTCAAAAGCGGCTTTGGGATGTTTGTGTGATTGTCCCTGGTAGTACCAATGATGCTGCTCATTGGAAAGCATCTAGTATATACCACAAGATGCGAAGATGCCAAGTGCTCACATCCCCTATTGTAAGGTTAGAAGGAACATGCATATCCCCATACCTTCTTGGTGATAAGGGTTATGGATCATCAACTCATATTGTCACTCCATATAAGGAGGCTAATTGTCCAAATGGAGGAGATTGACACACCTTCAATCGTCATTTGTCTTGGGGAAGAGTCAAAATTAAAAATACATTTGGCATGATGAAAAATAGGTGGTGCATTTTGCGAGACATGCCGATCGACCTCTTTCGTGCACCTACTTACGTCATTGCATGTTGTGTCCTACATAATTTCCTGCTAGAACATGTGAGTGACGATGAAGGGGAGGAACATATTGATTCCCATCTCACAACTTGCCACCCCCTCTAACAGCAAGACAAGAGCATATACGCGGGCAGTGGATGCGTAACATTTTGTATCGAGAGTGGTGCACAAGATATGGAGTTCTTCAAAGAGAGAGGTAAACGAGAGGACTTCAAGTGTTTAAATTGTGGAAGACATTTTCAAAATGTTTAGAGAAAAAAACTATTTAAAAATCCTTGGGAAAGAATGTAAATAGAAATCCATACAATTAAATAGCTTCAAACTCTAGTTGCCTCTCCATTCCCAGCCAAAAGCCGAACAATTTGCAATTGTGTTTCCATAGCGTTTTCAGCCCGCAATGTTTCAGCAGCAATTCGTTGAAGCTCAATCTCCTTAATAGCATCTGTAAAGCAAACCATGCCTTCCTTGAGTTCGGCGTCAAGAGATGAGCTAGCCGAAAGCCTTCTCTTCTTCTTGGCCCTTTGGTCTAGTACTTGCTCTCCATCTACACCAACATTCGGACTAGGGCCATTCGTGGGAGATGGTCCATTGGCTTTGAGTTTGTGTTCTTTGAGCTTGGGGGCTTGGGCTTTTTTCTTGGTCCTCTGCATCCTATTCTTGGTTGTCTTCATCATCCTCTATAGACACATCGGCCACATCAATGAAGTCATCACCTGTAAAGCCACCAACAAGCCCTCTCACCTTCGGTGTTGTAGCCAAGATAGTTGCACACCGATCAAAGAACTCCTAGTTGGATGGTGCAGCTCCAGTTGTGCTCTCCTTGGCCTTCTCGGCCTTGTAAGTCTTCCGAAGGTTGTCCCACTTGTTCTTGCATTGGGATTGAGAGAAGGTGCTACCACACTTTACATCTTATTCAGATTGAGATTGGAGCCTGACTCATAGCCATAGTGTCTTTGGTGGGCTGGTTATAGGTAGTCTACCTTCAAAAATACTCTTTTCCTTCCTTGTTTAATGGTTTAAATGTAGCTTATCATTGCATTTACCTGGCAACATAGCCAGTGGATTCCAACAACTGGAATCCACTGGCCAGTGGATTCCAACAACTAGAATATATATGGCAAACATTGCCAAAGAGCCTAACTAAGGCTTCCTAGTCTACTCGGTCTTCACACATCAATATCTTTTGGTGGGTAATAGGCTATCGATGCAAGTGGTAGCCTATCGCTCCTCTTGTGTGGAACCTATGCTGCCTGGGTTAGGGGTGGGTACACACACACACACATATATCTCTCTTAACTTATACAATTTTATTACTTAATTTTTCTAAACTAATGGTTTTTATTGGACCCTTGAATTTTCTAACCTGTTTCTCTGAGAATTTTAGGAACTTGTGGGCATTGTTGAACATGTTCTTTAACCCAATATTGGGTCACTTAATGACTAAAGGCTAGAATTTTTGTTGCATTCATTTTCTGGTATGAGCTAAGATTTCTTTTTAGCTTCTCTTGGATTTTCATCTCGAGACCATAAATGAATTTGGCTTTTTTATTGCTATAGAACACACACACACACACACACACACACACACACACAATACACACATCATATCTCTCATTTTGTTGAATCTTTTTTATTTATTGCTTGGGATAAACTTTTTACTTTAATGTGGGCCTCAGGCTATACTTTGACTTGGAGAAGTCCCAAAATATAACTTATTGGTTAACACAATTTGAGTAGCTTTATTGTTATCATATTAAACCTAACTGTAGCTCTACAATGAGGAGACGGGTAACACTAGACATAGAAGATGATGGCGTTGTTTTCGCTTTTGGACTGCTCTATTTAAGGCTCCACTATATGCTTGCAATGATGAGAGGCCACATGGGCTGTTGATGCATGAAGATGCCTCGACTGAGAATTTGCTAAATCAAGACAAATTTGGGGTGAGTGGCACACACTCACTAGTCTGCTTGTGTATTGCTTACTCATGTCCCTCACTTAGCCCTTTGGGCATGTTTTGTGATCATGGCTCTATTGCTTACTATAATTGGTACGCCTTCTTCAATGTATATTTGAATTTCTATTTTTACCTAATATGGTTGTATAATGTCTTTAATTTGGATAATGGATGTAAGATTCCTCCCTCCAGCTTTTGAGGTGTAAGGGTGTAAGAACCTCCCCTTCTGTTCTTGTAATTATTCCCCTCTCAGAAATAGAAGAAAGATCTTGTTTTACCATGTTTTGGCCTAAAGAGAAATAATACAAAATTGAGATATCTTTGGATATAAAAATCCTTCTAGTGTCTAAAATGGATTCCCCTGAAATAGAAGTTCAAAATGAGCTTTCCAATGTGCATTAGGAATTAATTGAAAATGTGTATAAGGGACCTTAGCCTAAGAGTCTACATTTTCAAAAAATTTTGGATTATGGTCCAATTAAGGTTCTAATGGGCCAATTGGATTAATCCAAGTGTTGGGATGAGATAAATCCAAAAGAATAAAAGAAATTACCCAAAAAATGAGTAAATACTCACATAAGATGATGAGTTGATTGAGTACAAGGTTTATTAGTTAAAAATTATGAGATATTATTAAAAAAATGAGATATTTTAGAATAATGATGCATTTTTGACACCTTAAGAAAAGGGGGATTCTTGAGGTAGGTGCCTCTTTCACATGTGTGGAAGGATTTTTAATTCAAAAAAATTGTGATATTTGTATCTCTCCTCTCTCCCGGATCAAACCAAATAAAAAAGGGAGCCAAACTGGTCTAAATCTTGTCCAAAGAATCAAACTGAACCTAGAAAATTCTAGAACCCAGTTGTACTTGGTTAGTGGCCTCCCTCACCTATAAATAGAGCCTTAGTCTTTTGTAAAAAACTATTGGAGCTATACTATGCCAGTATTATATTAAAATAATCATATTTTCTATTATTCCTTAAATTTTTCTCTCTCTTGGGAGCTTGGAGCTCTCTCTCTCTACAATAACTCTTGGAGTTTTTCTTCTCCTCTTGGTGGACCAATTGATTGGTTGGGGGCTTCACTCTGCAATTAGAGAATCAAGCCAAACTTGGAGGTAAAATCAATTTTTATGGTTTTTTCTAATTTTCTCAATGGCTCTCTTCTTCTCAACCCCTCTCAAGCTTGAGAAGCTTTCTAAATAACTTTTTTAATCCAAATCAAGCTTTCCCTTAAAGTCTTAATGCTTAATTAAGAGAAAGTTAATTTTTATGCTTATTTGTAATGCTTTCTTCAAGTAAATCTCTCTCTCTAAAAGAATAGTCATCTTTATGGCTAAATCCCTTTAAAAAGGATACTTTTCAATGGTAGTCTCTTAATTCAAAGAAGCTAAACTCTAGGCTTGATAAGCTAGAGATTAAGAAAATGGTATTTTATGATTTTGTGTTGACAAAATAATGGTTAATTCTTTTAGATTATTTATAAGTAGTTAAAAACTACTTTGATTGATTCTAAATGAGAAATAGATTATCCTATCAATTTGGGAAAAGAGAAATAATGAAACTAGCTTAATCTAGTAGGATAATCATAATTAAGTTTATGATTATGGTTAAAATTATGATTTAAATTTATAGTTTGATTTTAAGCCTAAAAGAGGAACTACTATCATATTTTCATTACAAGCTTTTATTCTTTAGAAAAATTTTTGAGAATTATCAGTAATAGTAGTAGTGAAGCTATGGTAAAATTTTTAGAAAATAATACATATCTTATTTTTATGCATAACACTAAAAGAGGACTCCCTACCATATTCTAGAATTGGACATCCAATGCAAAAAGAATGATTTTTATCATATTCATGAGAAATAAGTTTTTTATAATTATGCATAATTAATTGATTATGAGAAAAGAGTAATTTTTGGTAAATTTATTTTTATGCAAAAAGAGGAATTCCCATGATGATTGAGATACAAGAAATTAAATGGTAAAAGAGGAATTTTTGGCATAATTCAAATTATGAGTATTTATCAAAAGTGAAATTTTGAGTATTATTATTTTTATTGGAAAATATGGGTAGAATTGATTTTTGTAAATCCCATGAATCTTTTATTCAAAAAGAAGAATATTGAATATATCTTACTTGAGAAATTTGAGAAAGAATATGAAAACATCCATCGAGAAAACTTGGATAATTCTTATTCAGAAAAAGAGAATCTAGAATCCCTGGAAGGATCGAGGATCCAATGAGTAAACAGAAATATAGAATTAGTTCTCATTAATAAAGCTTAAGAAATGAAAATACAATATGTAAATGAATGTGATGGGATGTAAATGGATGCGATGCGATAAGATGTGAATATGATGAGGAGATGTAAATGAATGTGATGGGATGTAAATGGATGCGATGCGATAAGATGTGAATATGATGAGGAGATGTGAATGTGATGTGATAAGATGTGAATGTGATGTGATAAGATGTGAATGTGATGTGAGGAGATGTGAGTGGACGTGATGAGATGTAATTGGATGTGGATGTGAATGTGATGAGATGTGATGATATGTGAATGGGTGTGATGTGATGTAAATGGATGAGAATGAGATGTGAAGTGATAGATGTGCATGTGAATGAATGGATGGATGTGGATAGATGTGAATGTGAATGAATGGTTGGATGTGGATAGATGTGCATGTGAATGAATGGATGGATGTGGATAGATGTGAATGTGAATGAATGGATGGATGTGGATGAATGAGATGAGATGTGAATGGATGTGATGAGATATGAATGGATGTGATGAGATATGGATGGATGTGGATGAATAAGATGAGATGTGAATGGATGAATGAGATGAGATGTGAATGGATGTGATGAGATATGGATAGATGTGGATGTGATGTAATGTGGATGGAATGTATGTGATGTGATGTGGATGCAATGAATGTGATGGATGTGAATGGATGCGATGAGATGTGAATGGATGTGAATGTCATGTGATGATATTTGAATGGATGGGATGAGATGTGAATGGATGTGAATGTCATGTGATGATATTTGAATGGATGGGATGAGATGTGAATGGATGTGATGTGATGATATCTGAATGGATGCGATGAGATGTGAATGGATGCGATGAGATGTGAATGGATATGAATGTGATGTGATGATATCTAAATGGATGTGATGAGATGTGAATGGATGTGAATGTGATGTGATGATATTCGAATGTATGCGATGAGATGTGAATAGATGTGAATGTGATGTGATGACATCTAAATGGATGTGACGTAATGTGAATGGATGGATGAGATGTAAGGTGGATGAATGTGGATCTAGGTAGATGTGAATGAATGAGATGTGATGTGGATAGATGTGATGTGATGTGATGTGGATCTAGGTAGATGTGAATGGATGAGATATGATGTGAATGGATGTGATGTGATGTGACGTGGATCGGGGTAGATGTGAATGGATGAGATGTGATGTGAATGGATGTGATGTGGATATGGGTAAATGTGAATGGATGAGATGTGATGAGGATGGATGTGACGTGATGTGATGAGGATCTGAATAGATGTAATTGGATGTGATGAGATGTGATGTGATGAGATGTAATATGATATAATTGGATGAGAATGGATGAAGGATGATGGAAATAGATATGACTGGATGTGGAATAAGCAAAGTGAATTGATCTAGAAGAATGTGGAATAACGAGAAATGATGTGGAACAATGTGGAAAGATGAGAGTTCGTTAGAAATTGTATTTATGACCTATTTTTAAATGACTATTTTATATCAAGAATGCTGGGGAAACATTTTGACCATCTTGTGAATGAGGTTGTGGAGACCTAAGTGTGATAAAAGCTGACAAAGAGTGAACGGAGGATGTCTCGCATTGCAAGGTCAGCTGGGGCCTTGACCAGCCTTCGGTTTGATTTAAAAGGTGAGCTTCTGGTATGGTGGATGAGGGACCAAGGAGGCGGCCTATGAGTGAAGCGCTAGGTGACCTGCAAAAAGGAGCCTAGAGGGTACTGACCATACGGTGCTCAGGCTCTAGGTCGCTGAAGATGCCCACACATGCATCGAGGAAGAAAATGGAACAAGGAGTTAGAGTTGTTTTCTGAACTCGGGCATGGATCTGGTTGATTGGCCTTGCTAGTCTTCAAACGGTTGAGTCCATGGCTCTTTTATATGGATCTGCTGGTTGATCTTACTGATCTTGTAGAGTCCATCTGGATCTTTCTTATGTGATTGTATTTCCAGGTACTATGAGCTAGGAACTATCGAAAAGGCCCTTGAGTGAATAGGTGGTGAGCGTTCTAGTTGCTAATGATGCCATAGGTACGCTGGGGAAGAAATGAATATAATACTTGATTATATTTTCGGGTGCTATGAGCTAGGAACTATTGAAAAGGCCCCTGAGTGAGCAGGTGGTAAGCGTTCTAGTGCCAATGATTCCATAGGTACACCGATGAAGGAATTATTGGAAATTAGACTTTAAGCTAGATATTTTGGAGGATTATGATTAATGATACTATGGTTTCATTAAAAGATTGTTTTAAAGATAGCTGAATCTGTGAAAAAGGCAATTTCATACTAGGTGTGTAAGTGGTGTGACTATCTTGAACTTTCCTTGAAGCGTTGGCTAGGGGCCTGGGAACTCTTTTCCCTAGTACCCAGGGCAAAACATAACCAAATTCCTAAATGGATCCTATCACTACAGTGGTTGGGCGGTTGGCTAATCCATGGGATTGGATGGGATTAGGCTGGACTGATGGATCCCTAAAATGAGACTCAATTTTGTTATGTTACGATAGACGAAGTAAATCCTGCATAGTCTTTGTTCTATGGAAAAGAATCAACGGCTGTGCCTCTTCATGAGGAAAAAAGCGTTGGTCTCTACTATGATCCAAGTGCAAGTCTCTTCCTTGATTTGACCATGTGACTTACGGGTTCGGTTGGATCAGTTTGGTTAGTTAAGGCTCTTGACTACGTTAGAATAAAATTTCCTGGAGGAATCGCCTATGTGGGCGAGGGAAGTTTTTCCGAGTTTGGTTTTTGGAAGAACCGAGGGATTAGTCTCTTGTTCGGATATCCGTGGGGGTGAGGCCCCAAGTGAGGCTCTGCCTGATGCAAGAAGTGCTACTTCTGCTGCTGCTAGCACCCCGAATTTGTTGATGCACGAAGGGGGCAGGGATCTTTCAATCGAGCTCTATTCTAAAACCCTTTGCTTTTCACTAATGATTACATAGCACATAAGAGATAATTTCTGGATAAAATAATCTAAATAATAACCTTACAAGGAATTTGTAAAGACTAGGGTAACTTTGCATCAATTAAAGATTTGCCTCAATAGTAGGCAAATTTTGTACAGCATCTGTATGTTCTATAGGTACAAGTTAATATTATTTGACCAAACAGGGTTGGAATTAGGATTTAGATTTTTTCTACAAAGATTTTGAATCTGCAGATAGCTCTGATAGTGAGTATTTGGGTTTGGCTTAGACTGATAAAAGAGAAATCTTAATTCTGATAATGGTATTCTCTCAATACTCTTGGTCTAATCAATGGCTGCATTGATTGGGTACAGCTTGCTTTCTTGATATAACTTATGTACAGCTTGCTTTCTTGATATAGCTTGTGTTTAAATTTCTTTACTATATAGAGACCTATGACATGTGTAGTGTTGAGTGACATTGATGACAAGTGTTTGAGTCCACTCACACCTGCCAGACTAACACTTTTGTTTGTCTGTTTGTATGGATGCAGGTAACAAGACTCACCTTCTCTGGATTGCATGTGTGAAAAAGGGTTTCTCTGCTGAGGATCTGCCTCGGCTTGTTGTGTTTGTTTCCCCTCACTAGATCTAAATTTCATCTTGAAGTTTTACTTGAGACTCAGTGCTCCAGAAACATGATGTATTACACAAATGATGAAATATATCATTTTTCCATTCATATTTTGAGTCTAGAGTGTCTTTTGAATTTGGTATTCAGCTGTAGGGTATGGTATTATGTTTGAAATGAAAACACATACTCTAGCTATAGGGGCTACTCTCTTTGGAGATAGTCTAGATACTCATACTCAAACTCTTTATACCTCAGTCGTATACAATTCTCGCTATCATTGTGCGTTTAGCCGATAGTCTTAAAGATTGAATTGTACGCTAATTGAGGTTGGAGCTTGGCTCACAACCGTGGTGCCCTTAGGTTGGCTGGTTTTAGGAAGTCTATATTCAATAATACCTTTCCTTTGACTAAAACTCTGTTTTATGTCTCATAGATTTTACCCCTTTTCAGAGGGGTAGAGATTCCTCCTGACCATTCACCGTCAAAGGCCTGCCAGCATGTTTTGGCATGCATCAAGACGGAAGAAGCACATGATATTATTGTGTCCTGGGTTCGACACAAGAGCCATGCCAACATGGCTCTCTTCTACAACTCTTGTCCTTTAATGACTGGGTTAATCTTTTGGCTCAGTTAGATAAGGATAAGGAAAGTCTACAAACAATTCTCGCCTATCACTGTGCCTCTAGCCGATAGTCTTAAAGATAGAATTGCTTGTTTAGATTGAGGAAGCTTGACTCATAGCCATAGTGCCTTTGGTGGGTTGGTTATAGGTAGTCTACCTTCAAAAATACTCTTTTCCTTCTCTATTTAATGGTTTACATGCAGCTCATCACTGCATTTACCTGGCAACATAGCGAGTGGATTCCAACTGGAAAAAGTATGGCAAACATTGTGAGTGGATTCCAACTGGAAAAAGTATGGCAAACATTGCCAAACAGCCTAACTAAAGCTTCCTAGTCTACTCAGTCTTCACGCATCAACATCTTTTGGTGGGCAGCAATAGGATATCAACGCAAGTGGTAGCCTATCGCTCCACTTGTGTGGAACCTATGCCTGGGTCAGGGGTGGGTACACACACACACACACACACACACATATATCTCTTAACTTATACAATTTTGCTACCTAATTTTCTAAACTAAGGGTTTTTATTGGACCCTTGAATTTTCTAACCTATTTCTCTGGGAATTTTGGGAACTTGTGGGCAGTGTTGAAGATGTTCTTTAACCCAATATTGGGTCACTTAATGACTAGAGGCTAGAATTTCTGTTTCATTCATTTTTTGGTATGAGCTGAGATTTCTTTTTAGCTTCTCTTGGATTTTCATCTCGAGACCATAAATGAATTTGGCTTTTTGATTGCTATAGAACACACACACACACACACACACACACCTCATACCTCTCATAATGTCAAATCTTTTTCATTTATTGCTTGGGATAACCTTTTTACTTTAATGTGGGCACCAGGGTATATACTTTGACTTGGAGAAGTCCCAAAATATAACTTATTGGTTAACACAATTTGAGTAACTTTATTGTTATCATATTAAACCTAACTCTAGCTCTATAATGAGAATACGGGTAACACTAGACAGAGAAGATGATGGTGCCATCTCTGCTTTTGGACTGCTCTATTTAAGGCTCCACTATATGCCTTTAATGAAGAGAGGCCACATGGACTACTGATGCATGAAGATACCTTGACTGGGGATTTACTATAAATTAAGAAAAATTTGGGGTGAGTGGCTCACGCTCACTGGTTTTCTTGTGTATTGCTTACTCTGGTCCCGCTCTTAGCCCTTTGGGTATGTTTTGTGATCATGGATCTATTGCTTACTATGTTTGATGCGCCTTCTTCACACGTGCAATGTACATTTGAGTTTCTATTTTTACCTAATATGGTTGCACAATGTCTTTAATTTGGATAATGGAGCTCTATTCTAAAACCCTTTGCTTTTCACTAATGATTACATAGCACATCCGAGATAATTGCTAGTGGAAAGCATTACTTGTACAGACTACATGCCATTATCTGATCTCATATCTGATCTCATCAGAATGGTTACACATCTGAACCTGTGGCTAAGTTATGTACTAAATAATCTCCTTGGCTTCATGATGTATGGTGAACCTCGGCCTACTACTTGGGCAGATAGGGTCTGAATACTAGTATGCTGTAGGTATTGTTAACATAGGAACTCTGTATTAGGGACTTTATTTGCTTTCATCTCTTTGGGATAGATGTCCTCTGGACTTTCACTTCTAATGATTAATGGGTAATACATGTCCACAAGACATGGACCTAGATATTGCTTGGCAAAATCCTGTAGAGGTATTTTAACCATGAGACATATTTCTTTTGTTGACGTGAGAGTACCCTACATATTGGATGGGGTTTGGGCATTTTGTAGGTTGCTATGTGCCTCTAGAGGATTCCCTTGATTGCATGTAGAAGGTTTTGATATGGTGCTTCACACATTCTAAGATATTCAGTATGATTCACATACTATGATGCACATATTATGATATGTTGGTACTAGTGCAGTTTCACACTTCCTCTTGCTATGATTATAGGAGGTCTTGTCTGTTGCTTTGGCATGCATACTTTTTGAATTGTAGGCTTAGACTGCTGAACTATTTTTTGCAGCTTATATGCTTTCAAAATTGGATTAATTGAATATTGCCTTTAGCACCTGCCCTTTTTAGATGAGGTCGATGCTAGCCAGTGTTGTTCCTTGTGGAGATATTATACCATGACTCTTACTACTGATGTCATAGGTTGACTTGGATTATCAGGGTTCTGGGCATTACTAGTTTTCTATGTGCAGAGAATTAGCTCTATCACCACCTGGTGTGGTTCTGCTATGCTGCTTCACACATTCTAGTTCATGCTTTATGATTCACATACTCTGTTGCACATGGTATGCTGTTATGCTAATGGGTCTGTTTCACACATTCTAGTTCATGCTTTATGATTCACATACTCTGTTGCACATGGTATGCTGTTATGCTAATGGGTCTGTTTCACACATTCCCTTACTACTATGACTGTGAGTGGGCTTGTTTGATGCTATAATATGGACATTCTCTGCCTTGCAGGATTATACTTGTAGAATGTTTTCTTATTGCTTGTAGTATTTCAGACTATATAGGCTAACTATTGCCTCTGTAGTAGCTGGCCTTTTTGATAATATGATTGCTGCTTATCTTGGACTAGCCAGTATTGTTCCTAAACATCAGTGGCTTGATACTGTTGGTTTTTGAATTTACTGTTAAAATTTGTTTATGTACAAATGTAATTGATTGGGCTAAGTGCTCACCCTTTTTGGCCAAGTGCCCTTTTTCATATACTATTATAAGGTACGTATGCTAAAAGTGCCAAGTGCTCTTCTTTTAATAAAATGTTGAAACTAGCTTTGTTGTAGAGCCTATTGATACACACATAGCTCTGATGTTTTTAGTTTTCCAAATTACTTTTTGCATAGATTGTTTACACTCTGGTACATGGCAGGTACTCACTAAATTTTATAATGTTACAAAATTCAATTCTTTGTTTTGACAAATTCACTTTTACTTTACTAAAAAGATAAAATTTATTAATTCTAGACTAGTTTGGATGATCTTAAATCTAAAGAATAAAAAAACTTTTCTAAAACTAAATGAAATAGTGTGAATAATAACCTTACAAGGAACCTTGTAAAGACTAGGGTAACTTTGCATCTATTAAAGATTTGCCTCAATAGGCAAATTTTGTATAGAATGTAAAAGTTCTTATTTCCTTTTTAAGTAGGAAACAATCATCTATATATTCTACAATTACATATTAAGATTTTTTGACTAAACAGGGTTGGAATTCGAATTCAATTTTTTTCTACAAAGATTCTGAATCTACATATAGCTCTGATAGTGAGTATCTGGGTTTGTCTTAGACTGATAAAAGAGAAATCTTAATTCTAATAATGGTATTCTCTTAATGCTCTTGGTCTAATCGATGGATGCATTGATTGGGTATAGCTTGCCTTCTTGATATAACTTGTGTTTAAATTCTTTACTATATAACTTGCCTTCTTAATGCTTTTAGTCTAATCGATGGATGCATTGATTGGGTATAGCTTGCCTTCTTGATATAACTTGTGTTTAAATTTCTTTACTATATAAAGACCTATGACATGTGTAGTGTTGAGTGACATTGACAAGTGGTTGAGTCCCCACCTGCAAGACTGTAAGGTGTGTGTGTGTTCTATAGCAATAAAAAAGCTAAATTCATTTATGATCTCTAGATAAAAATCCAAGAGAAGCTAAAAAGAAATCTCAGCTCATACCAAAAAATGAATGAAACAGAAATTCTGGCCTTTAGTCATTAAGTGACCCAATATTGGGTTAAAGAACATGTTCAACATTGCCCACAAGTTCCCAAAATTCTCAGAGAAATAGGTTAGAAAATTCAAGGGTCCAATAAAAACCCTTAGTTTAGAAAAATTAGGTAGCAAAATTGTATAAGTTAAGAGAGATATATGTGTGTGCGTGTGTGTGTGTGTGTGTATGTGTGTGTGTGTGTATACCCACACCTAACCTGGGCCGCATAGGTTCCACACAACTGGAGCATAGGCTACCACTTGCATGGATAGCCTATTGCCCACCAAAAGATATTGATGTGTGAAGACTAAGTATACTGGGAAGCCATAGTTAGGCTCTTTGGAAAAAGATATTGATGTGTGAAAACTAAGTATACTGGGAAGCCATAGTTAGGCTCTTTGGCAATGTTTGCCATATATATTCTAGTTGGAATCCACTAGCTATGTTGCCAGGTAAATGTAGTGATGAGTTGCATGTAAACCGTTAAACTGAGAAGGAAAAGAGTATTTTTGAAGGTAGACTACCTATAACCAGCCCACCAAAGGCACTATGGCTATGAGTCAATGTCCAACCTCAATCTAAACAAGCAATTCTATCTTTAAGACTATTGGCCAATAAGCCAGGGTTTACCATACATCATGAAGCCAACCAGATTATTTAGTACATAAGCCATAGGTTAAGATGAGTAACCATTCTAATGAGATCAGATAATGGCATGTAGTATGTACAAGTAATGCATTCCACCAGCAATTATCTCTTATGTGCTAGTGAAAAGTAAAGGGTTTTAGAATAGAGCTCCATTGTGAGACCCTGCCCCCTCCGAGGGCGTTGATGGCGGAAGCAGCGTCAGTCTCTTGCGTGGGGCAAGGATCCACACTTGGGGTCTCGCCCACAGATGTTTGGACAAGAGACTAGTCCAGCACTTCCTCCGAAATCGAACCCGGAAAAACTTCCCTCGTGCGGAAGGCAGGGGCGATTCCTCCAGGGAAAATCTTTGAATGGGAGAATTAATCTAACGGGTCAAAGTCTTTACTATTCCAACTGATCCAACCAAACCTAAAGTCACATGGTCAGATCAAAGAAGAGACTTGCACTTGGTCCATAGAATCATCGCTTTTTTCCTCCTTTAATGAGGCACAGTCGCGCTGATTCCCTCCCACAGAACAACGATCTTCTCAAGACTTAATCTATCTAACGTAACTAATTATAACTTAATGGTATCATAGGAATCCCCCGATCTAGCCCAACTGGCCCATGGGTTAGCCAACTGCCCCCGCCGACTTTTATATTGGTGGGATTCCTTTATAAGGATTTGGTTATGTTTTGCCCGAGGAAAAGAGTTCCCAGGCCCCCTAGCCGGCGTTTCATGCAAAAGTTAAGGTAGGCATACCATGTACACACCCAATATGAAATTACCATTATAACAGAATCGGCTGTCTTTTTAAAACAATCCTTCAATGAAAATCATAATATTACTGATCATCATCCTCCAAAATTTTGAGTCCATTATATTACAAAATATGTCATCTGGACTCTTCGTTGAAGACCAGCTGGCCAACCAACGAGATCCAATATCAAAATTTGATTCACAAAATTCATTCTTTTTAGTCTATCCAAATCTTCCTCGACACACGCATGGGTGTCCTAGAAACTGCGAGCCCGTGCATCACCTGGTTAGAACCCTCTAGGATCCTACTTAGGTGTCCTAGCACTTCACTCAGGGATCGCTTCGTCGGTCCTCGCCCATCGTACTGGAAGTACACCATTTTAACCATACCGAGAAGCTGGTCAAGACCTTGGCAAGCTTTGCCACAAGCGATGTCCCTCGACGACTCCCTGCTAGCTGTTAAAACGAGCCTCTTCTTAGATTAAACACATACCAAATGCTTCCTCCAGTGTAAAACAATCCTTTAAAAGAAAACAAAGGTTCTATGCAAGTAAAATTCCCAGTTTAAGATTGGTTCCACAAAACCGTTTTTCCTTAATCCCCAATTTCATAATGCGAATCCTTGATCTCTCATTAGGGTAATCTACCCATCATTTGACTGACTGTCCAACTAGATTCTTGGTGATTTCAGTCAAGGGAAAACTAGTTAATTCAATGGTAGTCTATTCTTTATATTAATAACTAGAATCGGTCTCACGAGGTTTTTGCTTGATTCAGATCGAGAGATGGACAAGTAGTTTGCTGAGTGTCTCTCTCATAGTTGTGGTGGTCTAACCAAAATCATTCGGTTTAGTTCTAGCTTTGATTCCAAGGATTTTCATCAAATAAACATCTACTGAACTTCTAACCGTAAGGAAATTCCAACTTTGTGAATTTCTTCCTTCTTAACCATAATAGATTAAGAATTGGTTTTATATGAGAATATCGGATTTTAATGAAAATACTCTTCTTCCATTTAATCTAATTTTGGATAAATGCCAATTTAGTGACTTAACCACATAAAATATCTAAAGATATTCTTTCCACCACTTAATTTATCAACCCTAATTCTCTAGGTGGAATTTTGGTGAAAATTTCTCTTTTGTCAACAAAAATTAATTCATTTCTTTCTCTACTTAAATACCATAAAAATTCTTCTTTTAACTAAATACCAATATCCATTTTTTTGAATAAGCTTAAAATTCTTTTTTTCTCATTTAATGATTGGGTTCCAATTATCATGGAAATTCCTCTTTTATTAATAAAATAAATTTATGTAAAATTTCTTTCTAAATTAATAAAAATATTCTGATTATGATTTTGGACACACATTTGATTGATTGTGCTCTGGGCCTTCGTCTCATACTCCTCCAATCGAAGTGAGAGCCAATTTGATCCAAGAGAGAGGAGAGATAAAAATATCTTAATATTTTTGAATTAAAAACCATCCCACGCATGTGAAAGAGGCGCCTACCTCAAAGGTCTCCCCCTCCTTACCAAAGGTGTCAAAAATTCATCATTCCTCCAAAATATCCCATTTTTTTAGTAATATCTCATAACTTTTTTCTAATATACCTTGTACTCAGTCAACTCTTCATCTTATGTGAGCATTTACTCATTTTTGGGCATTTTCTTTTACTCATTGGATAATTCATTGAATTTAACTCATCCCAACATTTGCATTAATCTTATTGGCCCATAGGAACTTGGACCATAATCCAAAAATTTTAGAAAATCTTGATCCTTAGGCTAAGGCCACTTATATCATTTTTAATTAATTCCTAATGCACCTTGGAGAATTTATTTTGAACTTCTGTTTTAGGGAAATATATTTTTGATATTAAGAGAATTTGTTTATCCAAAAATATCTCAATATTGAATTACCTCTCTCTAGAATTTTTCTTCTCTCTAGATAAAAACAAGGAAAAATAAAATTTTCTTATATTTAAAAATAGGGAATGATTACAAGGGATTGAAGTAAAGCTTATTCATTATTCAGACTGAGGAGGAATCTTACATCCATTATCCAAATTTAAGCCATTGTGCAACCACATTAGGTAAAAACAAAAATTCAAATATACATTGCACCTATGATGAATTCCTAAAACCAGCCAACCTAAGGGCACCATGGCTATGAGCCAAGCTCCAACCTCAATCAGCATGCAATGTGTGATGCAGAATATCAAAATCTTCTACATGCAATCAAGAGAATCCTCTAGAGGCACACAACAACCTACAAATCCCCAAACCCCATCCAATATGTAGGGTACCCTTACGTCAACAAAAGAAATAAGTCATGGTAAAAATACCTTTGCAGGATTTTGCCAAGCAATATCTAGGTCCATTTCTTGTGGACACGTATTACCCATTAATCATTAGAAGTAAAATTCTGGAGGATATCCCAAAGAGATGAAAGCAAATAAAGTCCCTAATACAGAGCTCCTATATTAACAATACCTACAGCATACTAGTATTCAGACCCTATTTGCCCAAGTAGTAGGCCAAGGTTTACGATACATAATGAAGCTAAGCAGATTATTTAGTACATAACTTAGCCACAGGTTCAGATGTGTAACCATTCTCATGAGATCAGATAATGGCATGTAGTCTGTACAAGTAATGCATTCCACCAGCAATTATCTCTTATGTGCTATGTAATCATTAGTTAAAAGCAAAGGGTTTTTTAATAGAGCTCCATTATTCAAATTAAAGACATTGTGCAACCACATTAGGTAAAAACAAAAATTCATATATACATTGCACCAGTGAAGAAGGCGCACCGATCATAGTAAGCAATAGAGCCATGATCACAAAACATACCCAAAGGGCTAAGTGAGGGACCTGAGTAAGCAATACACACAAGTTATATCAAGAAAGCAAGCTATACCCAATCAATGCAGCCATTGATTAGACCAAGAGCATTGAGAGAATACCATTATCAGAATTAAGATTTCTCTTTTATTAGCCTAAGCCAAACCTAGATACTCACTATATCAGAGCTATCTGTAGATTTAGAATCTTTCTAGAAAAAATCTGAATCCTAATTCCAACCCTGTTTGGTCAAAAAATCTTAATATGTACTTGTAGAATATACAGATGATTGTTTCCTAATTACAAAGGAAATAAGAACTTTTCCATTCTATACAAAATTTCCCCCTTGAGGCAAATCTTTAATTGATGCAAAGTTACCCTAGTCTTTACAAAGTTCCCTATAAGGTTATTATTCTGATTATTTCATTCAGTTTTAGAAAAGTTTTTTCTTTTGTTTAGATTTAAGATCATCCAAACTAGTCTAGAATTATAAAATTTTATCTTTTTGGTAAAGTAAAAGTGAATCTGTCAAAACAGAGAATTGAATTGTGTAACATTATAAAATCTGAGTGAGTACGTACCTTGTACCAGAGTGTAAGCAATCTATGCAAGAAGTAATTTGGAAAACTAAAAACATCAGAGCTATGTGTGTATCAAGAGGCTCTGCAACAAAGCTAGTTTCAACATTTTGTTAAAAGATGAGCACTTCGCACTTTTAGCATACTTACCTTCTAATAGTATATGAAAAAGGGCACTTGGCCAAAAAGGGTGAGCACTTAGCCCAATCAAGTACACTTGTAGATAAACAAATTTCAATAGCAAATTCAAAAACCAACAGTATCAAGCCACTCATATTTAGGAGCAATACTGGCTAGTCCAAGATAAGCAACAATCCTATTATCAAAAAGGCCAACTACTAGAGGCAATAGTTAGCCTATATAGTCTGAAATACTACAAGTAATAAGAAAAAATTCTACAAGGCAGAGAATGTCCATGTTATAGCATCAAATAGGCCCACCCACAATCATAGCAAGGGAATGTGTTAATGGCCCCATTAGCATCATAGCATACCATGTGCAACAGAGTATGTGAATCATAAAGCATGAACTAGAATGTGTGAAGCAGCATAGCAGAACCACACCACGTGATAGAGCTAATTCTCTACACATAGAAAACTAGTAATGTTGGCTAGCATGGCCTCATCTAAAAAGAAAAGCCTCTAGAGGCAATATTCAAGCAATCCATTTTTGAAAGCATATAAGCTGCAAAAAATAGTGCAACGGTCTAGGCCTACAATTCAAAAAGTATGCATGCCAAAGCAACATACGAGACCTCCTATAATCATAGCAAGAGGATGTGCAAAACTGCACTAGTAACACCATATCATAATATGTGAATCGTAGTTAGTGAATATCTCAGAATGTGTGAAGCAGCATATCAACACCTTCTACATGCAATCAAGAGAATCCTCTAGAGGAAAACAGCAACCTACAAATCCCCAAACCCCATCCAATATGCAGGGTACCCTCACGTCAACAAAAGAAATAAGTCTCATGGTAAAAATACCTCTGCAAGATTTTGCCAAGCACTATCTAGGTCCATGTCTTGTGGACACGTATTACCCGTTAATCATTAGAAGTGAAAGTAAAGAGGACATCTATCCCAAAGAGATGAAAGCAAATAAAGTCCCTAATACAGAGCTCCTATGTTAACAATACCTACAACATACTAGTATTCAGACCCTATCTGCCCGAGTAGTAAGCCATGGGTTTACCATACACCATGAAGCCAAGCAGATTATTTAGAACATAAGCCATAGGTTCAGATGTGTAACCATTCTGATGAGTTCAGATGTGTAACCATTCTGATGAGATCAGATAATGGCTTGTAGTCTACACAAGTAATGCATTCACTAGCAAATGTGCTATGTAATCATTAGTGAAAAGCAAAGGGTTTTAGAATAGAGCTCCATTATCCAAATTAAAGACATTGTGTAAAGGATTAACCACTTTATCCTCATGGAAGGCAATAGATGGCACATGCACTTGATACCCATAAAGAGCCTCGAAAGGTGCCATATATATTTCAATTGGAATCAATTGGCAATGTTTGCCATATATATTTCAATTGCAATCAACTGGCAATGTTTGCCATATATATTTCAGTTGGAATCAACTGGCAATGTTCGCCATATATATATTTGTAAGGACCCCGACCCGTAGGGCGGGGGAATCCTTTTCATAGGCGGTTAAGTCTCGTGTTATTTTTCGATTGACGACACCCCGATCTCATAGAAATACGAGGTTACGAGCAAACGGACGGACCTAACTCTATCTCGCAAGGGAAGCGTAGTCATCCTAAAGGAAATTCTAATCCCCAGCACAAATGTGTGCGTGGAGATGGAACAAGACTCACACTTGGTTCAAGGAAGCCAACGCCTTTTTCCCCCGTATTTCATGAGGCACGGCTGCTGGCTCGGTCCCCTAAAACAAATCTTGTTCGTGACTCTACTATTCCCTAAGTATCGTAAGTTACGACTAATAGAAAGCTACCCGACTGATCGGGTCTACCCATCCTTAGAATGGTACCGTCAGGGCATCCATTCTCCCACTTTCCACACACTCACCCGTTCAATTGTTTTCTAATTTCGTCCTACCACACTGTGAAACACTTAAAAACAAATTCCTTTTTTAATTAATTACACTTGATTCCTTAAAAGAAATCTTCCTTAGCACAACATTGAAATCAACAAACATACTTACAGTGAAAAATATTTACAAAGACCCTGGAACCGGGCTGATATTCCAATCCAAACTTCATGTCCAAACCATAACCATAACCATAACCACAATCCAATCACAACCGCAACCGCAACCACATCGATGATCTAGAATTCAATCTTCCAGCCTCAACCAGCTGGGTAAACCTCACGGACCGTCTCCCCTCGTCGTCAGCCAGCCGATGAGGGCCAAGCCGTCCTGTCACCCCCTCAGGTACTGCCGCTTGTACCAAACCCTCTCGCCCTTCGGAGGGGATGTCTCCTCATGAGGTGGGGGTTAAGTCACCACACTAGCCTGGACCCACAGAACTAGGTAGCATATATACATCACCCTGGTGGTGAAATCCAATTCCCAGTGGCATAGGAGGGGATTACCCTGGGCCGACTCCCGGCCTCGCTATATCCTCCGCCCGGCTACACAGGCAAGCACGGAGTTAGCTAAGGGGGGGAGAAGCTGTACCTGCATGTTAGCAATAAACCAGTAGTGTATCCAATAAAAACAGACATAGCCTTTATTCAATGAATTCACACATTAACAAAAACCATCGTTTCGGAAAGACAATGATTCAAAAGCAAGATTATTTTCTTATAACTTTACTTAAGAGTAACCATAAGGTACTTTAGGCCATCTATACTAGGGGTTTAACCTTAGTCCCTTTCCTATTATTTCAAATCTTTGCATTAAGCTTCATAAGAGAGAATTTTACTTAAACTTGTTAAATGACCAACCTGGTTATCGTTTTCGTGCCTATTCGCTTCAAGAGGGGCGAAGTCGATTGCAGGGACGTAATTCGCTTCATTCCCTCCTTGGGCAGCGCGTGGTTCTTCAATTCGACTGCGTTTCGGCGCCATAGGAGTACTAGAGTTTTAAGAGGATAGAGAGAAAATGGGGTGAATATAAGAGGTTGGGAGCGTGGAGAGAAAAGAGAGAATTCTACTGGTTCAAACGGATTCGAAAACGGAGTCCGTTTGGGGTAGGAAAAGCTTGTTGGGCTTATGGGTAGGAACGACCTCTTAGCCTAAGTTTAAGTCGCCGCATATGGGGGGGATTGAGAGGGTGTCCTCAACTTGGAGAGCTCTTGAGAAGAGTGTACGTCTAGGGAGGCCTAGGGAAGAGTAAGGCAAGGGTTGGAGGAGAAGCACACTTTAAGTCTATTCACACGGGGGGGAGAAGAGTGTAGGACATGTCCTAGAGCTTGAGGGAGGGCTTGCGCGTAGGGCCTTGCTGGGGGCTTGTCTGGAGAAGGGGGCTGGGAGGGTCCTTTTATAGGTGCTGGAGGGTGGACGTCCGAGTGCGGGAAGGTGACACCTGGGTGGTGTAGGTGTCTGGGGGGAGAGAGTGTGGGCGTGAGACACCTGGGGGTGGAGGTGTCTCGAGGAGAGAGAAAGTGTGACACATGGGGGTGGAGGTGTCTCCAAGAGAGAGAGAGAGCGCGACACCTGTGGTGGGTAGAGGGTTCTGGGAGGAGGGGGTATGTGTAGGGGTGTGCTGGAGGGTGCGTCTAGGTCGTGTACACGCTTGGGTGTCCCGGGTGGATTGTCGGTTTTTTCACGGGCGGCGCCCGTGGTGGGGCCCACGTCGGTCGCCCGCCGGCCGCCGTCGTCCTGAGGGGTCAAAAATTTTTTTTGACGGAAATGTCCGGCCTTGCCCCGTGACCATGGGGGCGTGTTCCGTTCGTTGATTAGACGCCTGGATAGTTACTATTTTAGGTCAAAAGTTCGCAGATTAAAGGCTTAAAAGCTTAATTAAACCCATTCCGGGTACCCGTTTTTAGTTCAAAAAAAACTATTTTAAGCGTAAAATTACGCGTAGATTCCAAATTTGGATTCAAAATTACAAATTTCTAAGCAAAAATGGCTCATTTCCAAAAATATAAGTTTTTTTATCGTAAAAATGACAAACTAAGTTATATTTTTCAACTCTGAAGCAAGTACATTGTTATTTACAATGGGTATGTTACATCTTTTTCAACTCTGAAGCAAGTACATTGTTATTTACAATGGGTATGTTACAATATTTCAGTTGGAATCAACTGGCAATGTTTGCCATATATATTTCACTTGGAATCAACTGGCTATGTTGCCATGTAAATGCAGTGATGAGCTGTATGTAAACCATTAAACAGAGAAGAAAAAGAGTATTTTTGAAGGTATACTACCTATAACCAGCCCACCATAGGCACTATGGCTATGAGTCAAGATCCAACCTCAATCTAAACAAGCAATTCTATCTTTAAGACTATTGAGCCAGAGGCATAGTGATAGCGAGAATTGTTTGTAGACTTTCCTTATCCTTATCTAGCTCACCCAAAAGCTTAACCCAATCATTAAAGGATAGGAGTTGTGGAAAAGATCCATGTTGGCACGGCTCTTAGGACACAATAATATCTTGTGCTTGATGCATGCCAAAACATGCTGGCAGGCCTTTAACGGTGAAAGGTCAGAAGGAATCTCTATCCCTCTAAAAAGGGGTAAAATCTATGAGACATAAAAAAGAGTATTAGTCAAAGGAAAGGTACTATTATTGAAGCTAGACTTCCTAAAACCAGCCAACCTAAGGGCACCACGGCTGTGAGCCAAGCTCCAACCTCAATCAACCTAAGGTAGATCCTCGACAGAGAAACCCTTTTTCACACATATAATCCAAAGAAGGTGAGTCTTGTTACCTGCATCCATACAAACAAACAAACAAACAAAAGTGTTAGTCTGGATGTGTCTTGCAGGTGTTAGGGGACTCAACCACTTGTCATCAATGTCACTCATCACTACACATGTCATAGGTCTCTATATAGTAAAGAAATTTTAAACACAAGTTATATCAAGAAAGCAAGCTGTACCCAATCAATGCAGTCATTGATTAGACCAAGAGCAGTCATAGGTCTCTATATAGTAAAGAAATTTTAAACACAAGTTATATCAAGAAAGCAAGCTGTACCCAATCAATGCAGTCATTGATTAGACCAAGAGCATTGAGAGAATACCATTATCAGAATTAATATTTCTCTTTTATCAGCCTAAGCCAAACCCAGATACTTACTATATCAGAGCTATCTGTAGATTCAAAATCTTTCAAGAAAAAATCTGAATCCTAATTCCAACCTTGTTTGGTCAAAAAATCGTAATATGTACCTGTAGAATATACAGATGATTGTTTCCTAATTGATGCAAAGCTACCCTAGTCTTTACAAAGTTCCCTACTATAAGGTTATTATTCAGATTATTTCATTCAGTTCCAGAAATTTTTTTTAATTGTTTAGATTTAAGCTCATTTAAACTAGTCTAGAACTATAAAATTTTTTCTTGGTAAAGTTAAAGTGAATCTATCAAAATAGAGAAGTGAATTGTGTAACATTATAAAATCTGAGTGAGTACCTACCATGTACAAGAGTATAAACAATCTATGCAAGAAGTAATTTGGAAAAGTAAAAACATCAGAGCTATGTGTGTATCAATAGGCTCTGCAAACAAAGCTAGTTTCAACATTTTGTTAAAAGATGAGCACTTGGCACTTTTAGCATACTTACCTTCGAATAGTGAATTGTCTAACATTATAAAATCTGAGTGAGTACCTACCATTGAGTACCTACCATGTACGAGAGTGTAAACAATCTATGCAAGAAGAAATAATTTGGAAAAGTAAAAACATCAGAGCTATGTGTGTATCAATAGGCTCTGCAACAAAGCTAGTTTCAACATTTTGTTAAAAGATGAGCACTTGGCACTTTTAGCATACTTACCTTCTAATAGTATATGAAAAAGGGCACTTGGCCAAAAAGGATGAGCACTTAGCCCAATCAAGTACACTTGCAGATAAAAAAATTTCAACAGTAAATTCAAAAACCAACAGTATCAAGCCACTCATGTTTAGGAGCAATACTGGCTAGTCCAAGATAAGCAGCAATCCTATTATCAAAAAGGCCAGCTACTAGAGGCAATAGTTACCTATATAGTCTAAAATACTACAAGAGCAATAAGAAAAAAATCTACAAGTATGATCCTGCAAGGCAAACAATGTCCATCTTATAGCATCAAACAGGCCCTCCGACAGTCATAGCAAGGGAATGTGTGAAACAACCCCATTAGCATCACAACATACCATGTGCAACAGAGTATGTGAATCATAAAGCATGAACTAGAATGTGTGAAGCAGCATAGCAGAACCACACCAGGTGATAGAGCTAATTCTCTGCACATAGAAAATTAGTAATGCCCAAAATGCTAATAATATGCAGGGTACCTCCAAGTCAACCTATGACATGAGTAGTAAGACTCATGGTATAATATCTCCATAAGGAACAACACTGGCTAGCATCGGCCTCATCTAAAAAGGGCAGCTACTAGAGGCAATATTCAAACAATCCATTTTTGAAAGCATATAAGCTACAAAAAGTAGTTCAGCAGTCTAAGCTTGCAATTCAAAAAGTATGCATGCCAAAGCAACAGACGAGACCTCCTATAATCATAGCAAGAGGATGTGTGAAACTGCACTAGTAGCAGCATATCATAATATGTGCATCATAGTATGTGAATCATACTGAATATCTCAGAATGTGAAAAGCAACATATCAAAACCTTCTACATGCAATCAAGAGAATCCTCTGGAGGCACACAGCAACCTACAAATCCCCAAACCCCATCCAATATGTAGGGTACCCTCATGTCAACAAAAGAAATAAGTCTTATGGTAAAAATACCTTTGCAAGATTTTGCTAAGCAATATCTAGGTCCATGTTTTGTGGACACGTATTACCCATTAACCATTAGAAGTGAAAGTCCAGAGAGGACATCTATCCCAAAGAGATGAAACCAAATAAAGTCCCTAAAATACGGAGCTCCTATGTTAACAATACCTTCAGCATACTAGTATTCAAACCCTACCTGCCCAAGTAGTAAGCCAGGGTTTACAAACATCATGAAGCCAAGCAGATTATTTTGTACATAGGCCACAGGTTCAGATGTGTAACCATTCTTGAAAGATCCCTGCCCCCTTCGCGCAACGACTTCGGGGGTGTTAAAATTACAGCAATGTGATGAGCTATGGTGGATCAAATACTAGAATCAACATCATTAACAAAGTGATTAGCAAATAATTAAGATGTAATTAGTGAGAAATTAACAAATAGCTTAATGTAGGCATGGATAATCAATAACCAGCAAATTCTCATTAGGCCAATGCCTCAATTTATAGTGTTTACATCCAAGCATCTAATCCCATTGATTTCTCCTTGATTCACTCCACCTCTTTTGCTTGATTCTCTCCACCTCTCCTCCAGAATATCTCCACACCTCCCAAAATATCTCCACACCTCCCAAAATATCTCCACACTTCCTAAATCTTCTCATGCTACCCTTTATTCTCTCCCAGTAGATTCTTCTCACCTTTTCATAGGTTCTCTCACATTTATAGATTCTCTTTTACAGCCTCTAACCAAGGGCTTGTTCCTGCACACACCCTATTCACTTGTATATTTCAACACCTCCCCTCAAGTGAATACTCCTAGCACACCTGGACCCTATACCAAGTTTCCCTCTTACTTTTGATAGTCCGCGAGACCACCAGTGCCTAGCACACCTCCCCTCAAGTTAACTTAGCACACCTGGACCCTATACCAAGTTTCTCTCTTACTTGATAGTCCACGTCCAGTGCCTCAAGTCCCTAAACTCATAGTCCTTGACACTCTCTCTCTCTATGTGTCCAAGGCTACTACAAGTGCCCACAACCTTGACTAAATTTCTCACACATACATCTACCATGTGGCCTACATCATCGGTGGCTCAGAGGTGGTTTACTTTGTTGGGGCAGGTAACATTGGGTTGTGGGGTTTCTCTCTCTCTCTCTCTCTTTCTCTCTCTCTCTCTCTCTCTCTGAGAGATTTTCACATGGCTCCTCACTCGTTGGAGCCTCACATCTTCTCTTGTCTTCAGTCTTCTTGTCGTGGCAGCTTCTTTCCACGCGTCCATGTCTTCCTCTTCTTTCAGTCTTCTTGTTGTGGCAGCTTCTCTTCTCGTGTCCATGTCTTCCTTCAATGCTTCCTCTAGATCTTCTTCTCGGTGTGGATCCTCTTCTTGGAAAGAGATGTTTTTCTTCTTTCATGGCTGGGGCCATGAGCTTGTCCGTCAAGTCTTCTTGCTCCATGTGAGCAACATGTTTAAATGTATGTTTGATAGTTCTTTTGGGATTTTGATGTTTATCTTGTATCATTATGCAATGCGAACCCAAATCTATGCGGGAGGTTTATCTTGTATCATTATGCAATGCGAACCCAAATCTATGCGGGAGGTCTTACCTCTTGCCTTATTCTGGACAAGGGCAGTGTCTGATCCCATTTTTACACTGATGTAATGTGCCCAATACATAATGCATATAGCATTCATTCTTATGCACATTCCAAAATGCAACTCTGGCTCTATGAATAATCTTGAAGTTGAGTGAGATTTACAAGCATTAACCAAGGGTTAAATGCAAAATGATGATTATCACAATTTTACCAGCACAATTTTACCAGAAATTACATTAAATCAAGGGTAACCAATTTGTACGGAATGGTTGGAGTATCAAACCAACTCCGAATTGCAATTTGAAGTTATAGGGATCTGTATCAGATACCTAATGGTTAATTTGAACCCTCAATTGCACCAAAATACAGTGATTAGCCAATTAATCCTCTATTTTATGTGCAAAAAACAGAGTATGCGGGGAGTCCAGATCTGGTACGCCTTAGACTTCAAATGAGCTCAAATGCTTTCAAGGCCATCAATAGCAATGAGTCTAATAGAGGATTAAGCCAATAAACACAAGATTTGACCAAATATTGAATGCTTAATCTCTATTTTACCAAAGTCACCTGCAGATTTGATGAAGAGCTTGGATCTCACTGTAGACTTGATCAAATTGAATTTTGACTTCACCAACTTGTAGAGCATGCTTGAAAACACTTGGGGCTAAGAGGAATTAGACCCATTTGATTTGTGGAAGTGAAGATCTCAAATTTTCTCCCAGAAATAAGCGTCTACAAAAAACGTGATTTCTCCTTCGTCCGATGGCAGTTTGCTACGTTGTTTCGACTGGCTGGAGCACAAGGTAATGGCTATGTTGGGCTAGAAGAAATAGGCCTAATTTTGAGTGTGCAAGGAGCTAGAGCTCCTCCACCAGCTGGGGGTACATAGGTGAGTTGAAAAATAACTAAAAATTTGATTAATTTACTAATCTTGATTAATTAGATAATGGACTCATAAACCTAATGGATTCTAGGCATGGCTCTGATACCATGTCAAAATTATAGCAATGTGATGAGCTATGGTGGATCAAATACTAGAATCAACATCATTAACAAAGTGATTAGCAAATAATTAAGACATAATTAGTAAGCAATTAACAAATAGCTTAATGTAGGCATGGATAATCAATAACCACCAGCAAATTCTCATTAGGCCAATGCCTCAATTTATAGTGTTTACATCCAAGCATCTAATCCCACTGATTTCTCCTTGATTCACTCTACCTCTTTTGCTTGATTCTCTCCACCTCTCCTAGAATATCTCCACACCTCCCAAAATATCTCCACACTTCCTAAATCTTCTCATGCTACCCTTTATTCTCTTCCAGTAGATTCTTCTCACCTTTTCATAGGTTCTCTCACATTTACAGATTCTCTTTTACAGCCTCTAACCAAGGGCTTGTTCCCGCACACACCCTAATATTTCAACAGGGGGTGCTAGCAGCGGAAGTAGCACTTCGTGTGCAGGGGGCAAAGCCTCTCACTGGGGGCCCTCGTCCACGGATATCCGGACAAGAGACTAATCCCTCGATTTGTTCCAAAATCGAACCCGAAAAAACTTCCCTCGTCCAAAAAGCATGGATGATTCCTCCAGGATATTTTTATTCTAACGTAGTCAAGAGCCTTAACTAACCAAACTGATCCGACCGAACCAGTAAGTCACATGGTCAGATGAAGGAAGAGACTAATCCCTCGATTTGTTCCAAAATCGAACCCGAAAAAACTTCCCTCGCCCAAAAAGCATGGATGATTCCTCCAGAATATTTTTATTCTAACGTAGTCAAGAGCCTTAATTAACCAAACTGATCCGACCGAACCAGTAAGTCACATGGTGAAGGAAGAGACTTGCACTTGGATTATAGAAACTAACGTTTTTTTCCTCATCGAGAGGCACAGCCGTTGATTCTTTTCCATAGAATAAGACTATCCAGGAATTACTTGATCTATCGTACCATAATAGAATTGAGTCTCATTTTAGGATCCATCAGTCTAGCCTATGTCCCATGGGTTAGCCAACCCGGTGCTTCAAGCAAAGTTCAAGATAGTCACACCACGTACACACCCAATATGAAATTGCCTTTTTCACAGATTCAGTTGTCTTTAAAACAATCTTTTAATGAAACCATAGTATCACTGATCATAATCCTCCAAAATATCCAGTTGAATTCTAATTTCCAATCATTCTTTCATCGGTGTACCTATGGCATC
Organism: Cibotium barometz; assembly: GCF_041138505.1. NCBI lineage: Eukaryota > Viridiplantae > Streptophyta > Polypodiopsida > Cyatheales > Cibotiaceae > Cibotium > Cibotium barometz. The sequence goes on along the minus strand of NC_141064.1, from coordinate 1,294,072 downwards.
ATTGGCAACCATAACGCTCACCACCTGGCCTTTTCTCAATAGTTTCTAACTCATAGTACCTGGAAATATATTCACTTATAAAAATCCAGATGGACTCTCCGTTTGAAAATCAGCAAGATCAACCAACAGATCCATATAAAAGAGCCATGGACTCATTCGTTGAGGACCAGCAAGGTCAATCAACCAGATCCATGCCCGAGTTCAGAAAACAACTCTAACACCTTGTTCCATTTTCTTCCTCGACGCACACATGGGTATCTTCGGTGACCCAGAGCCTGAGCATCGTATGGTCAGCACTCTCTAGGATCCTTCGCAGGTCACCTAGCGCTTCACTCATAGGCCACTTCCTTGGTCCCTCATCCACCATACCGGAAGCTCACCATTTAAATCAAACCGAGGCTGGTCAAGACCATGGCCATGAACCTTGCTAGGCGAGACGTCTTCCATTGACTCTCCGTCAGCTATTACAACTTTATCACTTTGGTCTCCACACGACCTCATTCACAAGATGGTCAAAATACTTTCCCAGCATTCTTGACATAAAACAGTCATTTAAAAACAGGTCATAAATACAGTTTCTAATGAACTCTCATCTTTTCACATCGTTCCACATCATTTCCTGTTATTCCACATTCTCTTACATCAATTTACATTGCTTAATCCACATCCAATCATATGTATTTCCATCGTCCTTCATCCATTCTCATCCAATCGTGTCATATTACATCTCATCACATCTATCCACATCTATCCTCATCACATCTCATCCATTCCATCTACCCATATCCACATTACATCTCATCCATTCCATCTACCCATATCCACATTACATCTCATCTCATCTCATCTCATCCATTCACATCTCATCTCATCCATTCACATCACATCACATCACATCTCATCCATTCTCATCTATCATCCCGATTCACATCACATCACATCACATTACCTCCATTCACATCACATCTCATCTATTCACATCTATCCTGATTCACATCACATCTCATCACATCCATTCTCATCACATCTCATCTATTCACATCTATTGCGACTATCGCGACTCACATCACATCTCATCTCATCACATCTATTCACATCTATCCGGATTCACATCACATCTCATCTATCCACTTCTATCCCGACACATCACATCTCATCTATTCACATCTATCCCGATTCACATCACATCTACATCACATCTCATCCATTCACATCACATCACATCACATCACATCCATTCTCATCACATCTCATCTATTCACATCTATCTCGACTCACATCACATCCATTCTCATCACATCTCATCTATTCACATCTATCCTGACTCACATCACATCACATCACATCCACATCACATCTCATCCATTCACATCTAGCCCGATTCACATCACATCACATCTATCGTGATTCACATCACATCCACATCACATCTATCCTGATTCACATCGCATCACATCACATCCACATCACATCTCATCCATTCACATCTATCCCAATTCACATTACATCACATCACATCCACATCACATCTATCTTGATTCACATCACATCCACATCACATCTATCCTGATTCACATTACATCACATCACATCACATTACATCTATCTTGATTCACATCACATCCACATCACATCTATCCCGATTCACATTAAATCACATCACATCACATCTATCCTGATTCACATCACATCTCATCCATTCACATCTATCCCGATTCACATCACATCTCATCCATTCACATCTATCTCGATTCACATTACATCACATCACATCCATTCACATCTATTTACATCACGTCACATTCACATCCATTCACATCTCATCGCATCTATTCACATCCATCACATCTCATCACATCTATTCACATCCATCACATCCATTCACATCTCATCGCATCTATTCACATCCATCATATTCATTGCATTCCCATCCCATCACATACATTCTATCCACATTACATCACATCCATATCCATACATACATTCACATTCACATCACATCACATTTCATCCACATCTCATCACATTCACATCCACATCCCTTTACACCACATCACATCTCATCCACATCCACATCCACATTCCTGGAGAGAGCTGAAAGAGTTTTTTTTAGAATACAGGTTCATAGCACGTTTGCATCCTTTGCTGAACATCACATCCACATCCACATCTATTTACATCACATCACATCCACATCTATTTACATCACATCACATCCTTTCACATCCACATCCACATCACATCCTATCACATCCACATCCACATCCACATTCATTTACATCACATCACATATTCTCACATCTCATTCTCATCTCTTCATTCATATTCACATCCATTTATATCACATCCTTTCACATATCCTCACATCTCATTCTGATCTCTTCATTCACATCCACATTCATTTATATCATATACTTTCACATATACTCACATCTCATTCTCATCTCTTCTTTCACATCCACATCCATTTCACATTTAGTAACATTTTCTATTTTTGATACCGATGGGACTTTTCTAATATTTCTGCCAATTGCTTGGCCTAGGTAAAGGTTCTTTTTCTCAACAGATATTTTCATATTCTTTCTTAATTTTCTCAAGTGAAATATAATCAATATTCTTCTTTTTGAGTAAAAGATTTATGGGATTTACAAAAATCAATTCTACCCATATTTCCCAATAATACTCAAAATTCCACTTTTGATAAATACTCATAATTTGAATTATGCTAAAAATTCCTCTTTTTTCCATTTAATTTCTTGGATCTCAAATATCATCATGGAAATTCCTCTTTTTACATTTAATTGATTGAATTCTAAATGTCATGGGAATTCCTCTTTTATCATCAAATAAATTCATCTAAAATTCCCATTCTAAATGTCATGGGAATTCCTCTTTTATCATCTAAAATTCCTCTTTTCTTTAATAAAAATATCCATTAATTCAATATGCCAAGAATTCCAATTTTACTATTTAAATGATTGAATTATGAATGTCATGGGAAGTCCTCTTTTATCATTTAAATATTTCTCGTGCATAAAATAAATTTATCTAAAAATCCTCTTTGAATTTTAATAAGAGTATCCATAAATTCATTATGATAAGAATTCCACTTTTCCCATTTAGATGATTGAATTCCAAATGTCATGGGAATTCCTCTTTTGTCATTTAAATAAAATTATCATAATTTTCTCTTTTCTTAATTATTTAATTATGCATAAATCTTAAAAATTAGTTTTCCATTTAATGTGATGAAAATCATTCTTTTAGCATAGGATGACCAATCCTAGAATATGGTAGGAAGTCCTCTTTTCACGTTATGCATAAGAATGAATTATGTATCAATTTCTTAAAAATTTTGCCATAGCTCCTTTACTGATAATTTTTAATATTTTTGAAAAGAATAAACTTAGTAATACAATTATGATAGTATAGCTATCTTCTAAACTTAAATCCAATTTATGGATTTAAATCATAAGATTATCATAATTTTAGAAGCATAAAAGTATAAAAAGCCATTTTCTTAATCTCTAGCTTCACAAGCCTAGAGTTTGATTTGTGAATTGAGAATTTATCAATGAGAAGCATCATTTGAATAGAGAATTGGTCATAGGAGTGACCATTCTTTTTGGGAGATTACCTCTCTCTAGGCCAAATTAAGGTAAAACAGGATCCTTCTTCTATTTCAGAGAGGGGAATAATTACAAGAATATAAGGGGAGGTTCTTATTTCTTTACACCTCAAAAGCTCGAGGGAGGAATCTTACAATTTTGATGAGATCAGATAATGGCATGTAGTCTATACAAGTAATGCATTCCACCAGCAATTATCTCTTATGTGCTATGTAATCATTAGTGAAAGCAAAGGGTTTTAGAATAGAGCTCCATTATCCAAATTAAAGACATTGTGCAACCACATTAGGTAAAAACATAAATTCAAATATACATTACACCTGTGAAGAAGGCGCACCGATCATAGTAAGCAATAGAGCCATGATCACAAAACATACCCAAAGGGCTAAGTGAGGGACCTGAGTAAGCAATACACAAGGAGACTAGTGAGTGTGTGCCACTCACCCCAAATTTGTCTTGATTTATAGCAAATCCTCAGTCGAGGCATCTTCATGCATCAGCAGCCCATGTGGCCTCTCATCATTGCAGGCATATAGCGGAGCCTTAAATAGAGTAGTCCAAAAGCAGAAACAGCGCCATCATCTTCTCTGTTTAGTGTTACCCATCTCCTCATTGTAGAGCCAGAGTTAGGTTTAATATGATAACAATAAAGTTACTCAAATTGTGTTAACCAATAAGTTATATTTTGGGACTCCTCCAAGTCACAGTATATAGCCTGGTGCCCACATTAAAGTAAAAAGGTTATCCCAAGCAATAAATAAAAAAGATTTGACATTATGAGAGGTATGATGTGTGTATTATGTGTGTGTGTGTGTGTGCGTGTGCGTGTGCGTGTGTTCTATAGCAATAAAAAAGCCAAATTCATTTATGGTTTCCAGATGAATATCCAAGGGAACCAAAAAATAAATCTCGGCTCTCTCCACAACTTCAGAGCATAAACTATTGAGAGTAACTCCAAGTCATGGACGGCATAATTTCTCTCATGTGTTCTGAGTTTTGTGGATTCATAGGCTACTGCATGACCTTCTTGCATAGAGCACCGCCCAAGGCAGACCCACTGGCATCAGTAACTACCTCAAAAGGTTTGGTAAAATCTCACAATTTAAGGATAGGGTTGGTTAGCTTATCAAAGGCACTCTGACACATAGCAGACCATTGAAATAGGGTACTCTTCTTGAGAAGGTTAGTTAAAGAGGATGCTATTTGAGCATATGTGGGTATAAATATCCTATACCATGCGGTTAATCCTAGGAATCCTCTGACTTCCTTTACCATCTTGGATTCTGGCCAATCTACGACCGACGACTGCTTGGATCTTTGTGGGGTCAGGAGAAATCCCATCTTTAGACACTATGAATCCTAAGTATTCCACCTGGTGAATAGAAAAAGAACACTTGCTCTTTTTAGCAAAGAGTTGGTGCTTCCTTAGGATTTCCAGGACCTTGTGCACATGATCTTCATGATCTGCAGCATTCTTTGAGTATACCAAGATATCATCAAAGAAGACAAGAACAAAATCTTCTAAGTATTCTCTGAGAATATCCTACATAAGACGATTAAACATCATCGGGGCATTAGTCAATCCAAACGGCATGACTGTGAACTATGAGTATTGAATGTTGTCTTCAGGATGTCCTGTTCCTTGATTCTGATCTGGTAGTACCTGGATTTGAGATCTATCTTTGTGAACATTTGGGTCCCACTTAACCGATCTAGAAGTTCATCAATCCTTGGGATAGGATACTTATTTTTAATTGTTAATTGATTCAATCCTCTATAGTTAATACAAAGTCTTAACGTTCCATCTTTCTTCTTTTGAAAGAGAACAGGCGCACCCTAAGGAGGTGAGACATTGGGTCTGATGAATCCCTGCTCTAATAGTTGTCTTAATTGCTCCTTAAGTTCTATGGCTTCAGGGATTGGCATTTTGTATGCACGATGGGCTACTGGGTGAACTCCAAGGGTTAACTCAATCTCATGATCTACTTCGCGAGTCGGAGGCATCTCAGTCAGCTCTTCTTCAAGGAACACATCTGCATACTCTCTTAACCACTCTGGTTCTTTAACCTTGCATTTAATGTCTACCGGATTCATCTTAATGACATAAACATCCTTCCTCCATTTGAGTCCTTTTAATAATTCAGAAGCCTTGTCTAATTGCAACACTGGGGATCCAAAAATTCCAGTTCCTTGAACTTTATTTCCTTGAAGGTCAAGGAAAGAGATGGTTCCATCGTGATAATGAATGTCAGCATGATTCTTATGGAGCCAATCCATTCTAAGGATTCCATCATAGATTCCCAAGGGTAGGACTCTGAACTGTCACTCAATTACATTCCCATCTAGACTAAACTGAAAAAGGTCTATCTCAAGGTATGTGAAAAGAATCTTTCCACTGGCCAATTCCACTTGCATAGGTTTCCCTGGTTTTTGATTTAGGACTAACCTACGCAGACATCTTGGGGAAATAAAAAAACGAGTACTGCCTGAATCAATCAAAAGGTTGAATTGCTTGCCCTGGTACTCTGTTGGAGTTTGGAGGACTGAAAATGATGATTATTTCCCTGATGCTCAATTGCGGCATAGATCTTTCCTTTTTCTTCCTCCACTTCCTCAGCTATAGTGATGGCTCTAGCTGCGTGCAGTCTAAGGTGGAACTCTCTCTCTTTGGTTTCCCTAATTCTGGGAGGGAGTTTGGAGACTGCTTTGCATGGAGGTTGCAGGGCTGAGCTGGCACTCTTCTGGGATTGCCCTGATTTTGGCGCGGGGGACCGTGATTGGACTGATACGAAGGAGTCTGTCTCTGAACTCTAGGACCCTGGCTTCCTTGGCCCATAGAAGGAGATGGGAAATCCTTGAGCTAGTGTCCAAACCCCTAACATCCTGAAGCACCTGTTCTCACTTCTTGAAGCTCTTCCCTTTGCATTCTTGAAAGAGCCAGAGTTCCTGAGAAAGAGCTTCCAGGAAAAGTTCTTCCTTCATTCCTGAAACTTCCTAGCTCTAGATTCTGGTTTGGGACCTTGGTGTCTCTTTGGAGGCGAAAGGTTGGAAGAACTTCCCGATGTCTGAAATCTCTTGAAGGATGAGGGAGGAGCTAGCTTTGGCAGGACTTTAACGACGATGAAGGCTTTGACGAAGTCCTTCGCCATTCTTACAGCTTCAGCCATGGAGACTAGCTTTGCATTCTTGACCAGGGTGTCTAAAGGTTTGTTCATTCCTCGAATGAACCTAGCCATAAGTTGCTCTTCGTCTAGTGGTGGTGAGTACTTGAGGAGAAGAGCAAATGCCTGGTGATATTCTTCAATAGTTTTGCTCCCCTGGTTTAGCTCTAAGAATTCATTCATCTTGGTTTCTAAAAATCCGAGGGACAAAATCTTTTCCTTAGATAGGCTTTGATATCACTCTAGGACTGGGTATTTCTATCCAGATGGTTGGTGTCACAATGGTTTCTCCATCCCACCCTGGCTGTTTCTACAATCTTTAGCCTAGCGAGAGCCATTTTGCTCCTCTCGTTGTATCTCTGGTGACATCAAAATATTCCTCCATGGCTTCAACCCACGTCACACAGCCTCGCCCAAGTTCTCCCCTTCATCTTGGAAGAGTCTTGGCTGAGTTTTGTGAAGAGCCTTGTGAACATCGGGGTCAAGCTCTTCCTCATCAGCACAGCAATGAGAGGATCTCGTTGTCGGCCACACACGGTTCTCTCGCCTCATAATTCTGCCAAAAATGATACATTATTAAATTTTTATTTTGATTTCGTCAATGAGATCCTAAGACTTAAGAGGTTTGAAAAATAATTTCTTAAACAAGATAAACGATCTTATTGGAGATCTATGACATATGTCCGAGTAGTAGATTTTGCTTCATCAATTCGTCATATAATAAACAATCACTTATACAACATGAAATTTTTTTACAAAACGTTTCTTTATTTATATAAAGGTTGCAATATGTACATAGAGCATCTTGGCTCCAGAAAGTCAAAACCTCCTCGGGAAATGCATGACGGCTTCTCTGTCTAGAGTTACCTGTCTCCTCATTATAGAGCCAGAGTTAGGATTAAGTTACCCAAATTGTGTTAACCAATAAGTTATATTTTGGGACTCCTCCAAGCCAAAGGTTATAGGCTGGTGCCCACATTAAATTAAAAAGGTTATCTCAAGCAATAAATAAAAAAGATTTCACATTATGAGAGGCATGATGTGTGTATTTTGTGTGTGTGTGTGTGTGTGCGTGTGCGTGTGTGTGTTGTGTGTGTGTGTTGTGTGTGTGTTGTGTGTGTGTTCTATAGCAATAAAAAAGCCAAATTCATTTATGGTCTCCAGATGAAAATCCAAGAGAAGCTAAAATGAAATCTTAGCTCATACCAGAAAATGAATGAAACAGAATTTCTAACCTTTAGTCTCATTAAGTGACCCAATATTGGGTTAAAGAACATGTTCAACACTGCCCACAAATTCCCAGAAGTCTCAAAGAAACAGGTTAGAAAATTCAAGGGTCCAATAAAAACCCTTAGTTTAGAAGAATTAGGTAGCAAAATTGTATAAGTTAAGAGATATGTGTGTGTGTGTGTGTGTGTGTAAGTGTGTAAGTTAAGAGAGATATGTGTGTGTAAGTGTGTAAGTTAAGAGAGATATGTGTGTGTGTGTGTGTGTGTGTACCCAACCTTGACTCGGGCATAGGTTCCACACAAGTGGAGCGATAGACTACCACTTGCGTGGATAGCTTATTTCCCACCAAAAGATATTGTATTGTGAAGACCGAGTAGACTGGGAAGCCTTAGTTAGGCTCTTTGGCAATGTTTGCCAATATATCACAGTTGTTGGAATCCATTGTCTATGTTGCCAGGTAAATGCAGTGATGAGCTGCATTTAAACCGTTAAAAACAGAGAAGGAAAAGAGTATTTTTAAAGGTAGACTACCGATAACTAGCCCACCAAGCTCCAACCTCAATCTAAACAAGCAATTCTATCTTTAAGACTATCAGCCAGAGGCATAGTGATTTCGAGAATTATTTGTAGACTTTCCTTATCCTTATCTAGCTTAGCCAAAATCTTAACCCAATCATTAAAGGACAAGAGTTGTAGAAGAGAACCATGTTGGCACGGCTCTTGTCCAACCGAGGACACGATAATATCATGTGCTTCTTCGGTCTTGATGCATGCCAAAACATGCTAGCAGGCCTTTGACGGTGAATGGTTAGAAGGAATCTCTGCCCCTCTGAAAAGGGGCAAAATCTATGAGACATAAAACATAGTACTAGTCAAAGGAAAGGTACTATTGAAGCTAGACTTCCTAAAACCAGCAAACCTAAGGGCACCACGGTTGTGAGCCAAGCTCCAACCTCAATCAGCATATAATTCAATCTTTAATACTATTGACTAAAAGCACAATGATAGCAAGAATTGTATACGGTTGAGGTATAAAGAGTTTGAGTATGAGTATCTGGACTATCTCCAAAGAGAGTAGCCCATGTAGCTAGAGTGTGTGTTTTCATTTTTAACATAATACAATACCCTACAGCTAAATACCAAATTCAAAAGACACTCTATAATCAAGATATGAATGGAAACATGATATATTTCATCATCTATGTAATACATCATGTTTTTGGAGCATTGAGTCTCAAGTAAAACTTTAAGATGAAATTTAGATCTAGTGAGAGAAAAACAATGCAACAAGCCGAGGAGGCAGATCCTTTTTCACACATGCAATCGAGAGAAGGTGAGTCATGTTACCTACATCCATACAAACAGACAAACAAAAGTGTTAGTCTGGATGTGTCTTACAGGTGTCAGGGGAATAAACCACTTGTCATCAATGTCACTCAACACTACACATGTCATAGGTCTCTATATAGTAAAAAATTTTTAAACACAAGTTATATCAAGAAGCTGTACCCAATCAATGCAGCCATTGATTAGACCAAGAGAATTGAGAGAATACCATTATTTGAATTAAGATTTCTCTTTTATCAGTCTAAGGCAAACCCAAATATTCACTATCAGAGCTATCTGTAGATTCAAAACCTTTGTAGAAAAAAACAAAATCCTAATTCCAACCCTGTTTGGTCAAAAAATCTTAATATGTACCTGTAGAAAATATAGATGATTGTTTCCTAATTACAAAGGAAATAAAAACTTTTCATTCTTTACAAAATTTGCTTGTACAAAATTAACCTATTGAGGCAAATCTTTAATTGATGCAAAGTTACCCTAGTCTTTACAAAGTTCCCTGTAAGGTTATTATTCAGATTATTGCATTCCATTTTAGAAAAGTTTTTTTTATTGTTTAGATTTAAGATCATCCAAACTAGTCTAGAATTATAAAATTTTATCTTTTTGGTAAAGTAAAAGTGAATCTATCAAAACAGAGAATTGAATTATGTAACATTATAAAATCTTAGTGAGTACCTACCATGTACCAGAGTGTAAACAATCTATGCAAAAAGTAATTTGGAAAACTAAAAACATCAGAGCTATGTGTGTATCAATAGCCTCTGCAACAAAGCTAGTTTCAACATTTTGTTAAAAGATGAGCACTTGGCACTTTTAGCATACTTACCTTCTAATAGTATATGAAAAAGGGCACAAAATGGGTGGGCACTTAGCCCAATCAAGTACACTCGCAGGATAAACAAGTTTAACAGTAAATTCAAAAACCAACAGTATCAAGCCACTGATGTTTAGGAACAATACTGGGTAGTTCAAGATAAGCAGCAATCCTATTATCAAAAAGGCGAACTACTAGAGGAAATAGGTAGCCTATACAGTATGAAATACTACAAGCAATAAGAAAAAATTCTACAAGTGTGATCATGCAAGGTAGAGAATATCCATGTTATAGTATCAAACAGGCCCACCCATAGTCATTAGCATCACAGCATACTTACCTTCTAATAGTATATGAAAAAGGGCACAAAATGGGTGGGCACTTAGCCCAATCAAGTACACTCGCAGGATAAACAAGTTTAACAGTAAATTCAAAAACCAACAGTATCAAGCCACTGATGTTTAGGAACAATACTGGGTAGTTCAAGATAAGCAGCAATCCTATTATCAAAAAGGCGAACTACTAGAGGATATAGGTAGCCTATACAGTATGAAATACTACAAGCAATAAGAAAAAATTCTACAAGTGTGATCATGCAAGGTAGAGAAGATCCATGTTATAGTATCAAACAGGCCCACCCATAGTCATTAGCATCACAGCATACCATGTGCAATTGAGTATGTAAATCATAAAGCATGAACTAGAATGTGTGAAGCAGCATAGCAAAACCACATGAGGTGATAGAGCTAATTCTCTGCACATAGAAAATTAGTAATGCCCAGAACCTTGATAATATGTAGGGTACCTCCAAGTCAACCTATGACATGAGTAGTAAGACTCATGGTATAATATCTCCACAAGGAACAACATTGGCTAGCATCGGCCTCATCTAAAAAGGGCAGCTACTAGAGGCAATATTCAAACAATCTAGTTTTGAAAGCATATAAGTTGCAAACAATAGTTCAGCAGTCTGAGCCTACAGTTCAAAAAGTATGCATGCCAAAGCAGTAGACAAGACCTCCTATAATCATAACAAGAGGATGTGTGAAGCTACACTAGTAGCAGCATATCATAGTATGTGCATCATAGTATGTGAATCATACTGAATATCTCAAAATGTGTGAAGCAGCATATCAAAACCTTCTACATGCAATCAAGAGAATCCTCTAGAGGCACACAACAACCTACAAATGCCCAAACCCCATCTAATATGCAGGGTACCCTCACGTCAACAAAAGGAATAATCTCATGGGGTGGTTAAAATACCTCTACAGGATTTTTCCAAGCAATATCTAGGTCCATGTCCTGTGGACACGTATTACCCATTAATCATTAGAAGTGAAAGTCCAGAGGACATCTATCCCAAAGAGATGAAAGCAAATAAATACCCTAATAGAATGCTCCTATGTTAACAATACCTACAACATACTAATATTCAGACCTATTTGCCCAAGTAGTAAGCCAAAGTTTACCATACATCCTGAAGCCAAGCATATTATTTAGTACATAAGCCATAGGTTCAGATGTGTAACCATTCTGATGAGATTAAATAATGGCATGTAGTCTGTAGTACAAGTAATGCATTCGACCAGCAATTATCTCGTATGTGCATTAGTGAAAAGCAAAGGGTTTTAGAATAGAGCTCCATTATCCAAATTAAAGACATTGTGCAACCATATTAGGTAAAAAACACAAATTCAAATATGCATTGCACCTGTGAAGAAGGTGCACCGATCATAGTAAGAAATAGAGCCATAATCACAAAACATACCCAAAGGGCTATGTGAGGGACCTGAGTAAGCAATACACAAGCAGACTAGCGAGTGTGTGCCACTCACACCAAATTTATCTTGATTTATAGCAAATCCTCAGTCGAGGCATCTTCATGCATCAGCAACCCATGTGGCCTCTCATCATTACAGGCATATGGTGGAGCCTTAAATACAGCATTCCAAAAGTAGAAACGACACCATCATCTTCTCTGTCTAGAGTTACCCGCCGTCTCCTCATTGTAGAGCCAGAGATAACAATAAAGTTACTCAAATTGTGTTAACCAATAAGTTATATTTTGGGACTCCTCCAAGTCAAAGTATATAGCCTAGTGCCCACATTAAATTAAAAAGGTTATCTCAAGCAATAAATAAAAAATATTTGGCATTATGAGAGGTATGGCGTGTGTATTGTGTGTGTGTGTGTGTGTGTTTGTTCTATAGCAATAAAAAATCCAAATTCATTTATGGTCTCCAGATGAAAATCCAAGAGAAGCTAAAAAGAAATCTCAGCTCATACCAAAAATTTAATGAAACATAAATTCTAGCCTTTAGTCACATTAAGTGACTCTTATATTGGGTTAAAGAACATCCCACAAGTTTCCAAAATTCTCAGAGAAACAAGTTAGAAAATTCAAGGGTCTAATAAAAACCCTTAGTTTAAAAAAATTAGGTAGCAAAATTGTATAAGTTAAGAGATATGTGTGTGTGTGTGTGTGTGTGTGTACCCACCCCTGACCCGGGCATAGGTTCCACACAATTGGAGCGTTTGCATGGATAGCCTATTGCCCACTAAAAGATATTGATGTGTGAAGACCGAGTAGACTGGGAAGCCTTAGTTAGGCTCTTTGGTAATGTTTCCATATATATTCCAGTTGGAATCCATTGGCTATGTTGCCAGGTAAATGTAGTGAGATGAGCTGCATTTAAACCGTTAAATAGAGAAGGAAAAGAGTATTTTTGAAGGTAGACTACCTATAACCAGCCCACCAAAGGCACTATGGCTATGAGTCAAGCTCCAACCTCATTCTAAACAAGCAGTTCTATCTTTAAGACTATCGGCCAGAGGCACACTGATAGCGTTCTAGACTTTCCTTATCCCTATCTAGCCTAGCCAAAAGCTTAACCCAATCATTAAAGGATAGGAGTTGTAGAAGAGAGCCATGTTGGCACGGCTCTTGTGTTGAACGGAGGACACAATAATATCCTGTTCTTCTTTGGTCTTCATGTAGGCCAAAACATGTTGGTGGGCCTTTGATGGTGAATGGTGAGGAGGAATCTCTGCCCCTCTGAAAAGGGGTAAAATCTATGAGACATAAAATAGAGTATTAGTCAAAGGAAAGGTACTATTGAAGCTAGACTTCATAAACCCAGCCAACCTAAGGGCACCACGGCTGTGAGCCAAGCTCCAACCTCAATCAGCATACAATTCAATCCACATCGAATTCGGGGTGCTAGTAGCGGAAGTAGCACTTCTTACGCAGGGCAAGGTCTCCCACTCGAGGCTCGCCCATGAATATCCGGACAAGAGACTAATCCCTCAGTTCATCCCAAAACCAAACCCGGAAAAAATTCCCTCGCCCCAGCAGACATAGGTGATTCCTCCAGGAAAATTTATTCTAACGTAGTCAAGAGCTTTAATTTACCCATTGACATTTCGACCAAGCCCATAGGTCACATGGCTGGGTCAAGGGAGGAACTTGCACTTGGATCATAGAGACCAATGCTTTTTTCCTCATCAAAAGGCACAGCCATTGATTCTTTTCCATAGAACAAGGATTATCCGTGATTTACTTCAACTGTTGTAACTTAATAGAATTTAGTCTTATTTTAGGGATCCATCAGTCGAGCCTAACCCCATCCAATCCCATGGGTTAGCCAACCGTCCAACCATTATATTGATAGGATCCATTTAGAAATTTGGTTATGTTTTGCTCCGAGTACTAGGGAAAAGAGTTCCTAGGCCCCCTAGTCGGTGCTTCAAGCAAAATTCAAGATAGTCACACCACTTACACACCCAATATGAAATTGTCTTTTTCACAGATTCAGTTGTCTTTAAAATAATCTTTTAATGAAACCATAGTATTACTGATCATAATCCTCCAAAATATCTAGCTTGAATTCCAATTTCCAATCATTCCTTCATCGGTGTACCTATGGCATCATTGGTAACCAGAACACTCATCACTTATTCACCAGGGCCTTTTCAATAGTTCCTAGCTCATAGTACCTGCTGCAAATATAATCACATAAGAAAATCCAGATGGACTCTCCGTTGAAGATTAGCAAGATCAACCACCAACAGGTCTATATAAAAGAGCCATGGACTCATTCGCTGAAGACCAACAAGGCCAATCAACCAGATCCATGCCCGTATTCAGAAAACAACTCCAACTCATTGTTCCATTTTCTTCCTCGACGCACGCGTGGGTATCTCCGCCAGCGACCCAGAGCCGGAGCACCGTATAGTCAACACCCTCTAGGCTCCTTTGCAGGTAGTTTCTAACGAACTCTCATCTTTTCACATTGTTCCACATCATTTCTCATTATTCCACATTCTTTTACATCAAATCACATTGCTTATTCCACATCCAATCATATCTATTCCCATCGTCCTTCATCTATTCTCATCCAATCACATCATATTACATCTCATCACATCTATCCATATATATTCCCATCGTCCTTCATCCATTCTCATCCAATCACATCTATATATTCCCATCGTCCTTCATCCATTCTCATCCAATCACATCATATTACATCTCATCACATCTATCCATATCTATCCTCATTACATCACGTCACATCTATCCATATCTATCCTCATTACATCACGTCACATCCATCCACATTACATCTATCTAGGTCCACATTACATTATATCACATAACATCTATCCACGTCACATCTCATACATTCACATCTACCCAGATCCACATCACATCACATCTATCCACGTCACATCTCATCCATTCACATCTACCCAGATCCACATCACATCACATCTCATTCACATTCATCCACATCTCATCACATCCATTCACATCATCTCACATCCATTTCATTCATTTAGATCCACATCTCATCACAACACATCCATCCACATCACATCGCATTCACATCTCATCACATTCACATCCACATCCATTTACATCCCATCACATTTGTTCACATATCATCACATCTCATTCTCACACATTTACATCACATCACATCCTTTCTCATCTCGTCACATCCATTCATATCTCATCACATCCATTCACATCTCATCACATCCATTCACATATCATCACATCACATTCTCATCCATTTACATCACATCACATCTCATCACATTCACATCCACATCCATTTACATCCCATCACATCCATTCACCTATCATCACATCTCATTCTCATCCATCACATCACACTCACATCCACTCACATCCATCCACATCCACATCCACATCTCATTACATTCACATCCATTTACATCACATCGCATTCACATCTCATCACATTCACATCCATTTACATCCCATCACATCCATTCACCTATCATCACATCTCATTCTCATCCATCATATCACACTCACATCCATTTACATCCATCCACATCCACATCTCATCACATTCAATTCATTTACATCACATCTCATCCATTCACATCTCATCCATTCACATCTCATCACATTCATTCACATCTCATCCATTCACATCTCATCACATTCATTCACATCCATCCATTCACATCTCACCCATTTACATCACATCTCATCCATTCACATCTCATCACATTCATTCACATCCATCCATTCATTCACATTCACATCTATCCACATCACATCTCATCCATTCACATCTCATCACATTCACTTTTAGTACAGTTTCTCTACTTTCGATACTGATAAGACTTTTCTAAGTTTCTGCCAATTGCTTGGCTTAGTTAAAGGCAACTTTTTCTTGATCCCATTAAGTCTAAGTATCAGAGTGTTGTTGAAGGTTTAAAAAGGAAAAATAGACCTTATCAGAATTTTATAGTAAAAACTCAGAAAGAGCATTTATGTATTGTGTTTCCATTCCTTAAGCTTCATTAATGAAGACTAATTATAAACTTCCGTTTACTCATTGTATCCTTGATCCTCCCACCAGGGATTCCAGATTTCCTTTTCTGGTTAAGAAATTATCCAAATTTTCTCGATGGATATTTTCACATTCTTTCTCAAATTTCTCAAATAAGATATATTCAATATTCTTCTTTTGAATAAAAGATTCATGGGATTTACAAAAATCAATTCTACCCATATTTCTCAATAAAAATGATAATACTCAGAATTCCACTTTTGATAAATACTCATTTTTTTTAAATTATGCCAAAAATTCCTCTTTTAACATTTAATTGTTTGGATCTCAAATATCATGGAAATTCATCTTTTTGCATAAAAATAAATTTATGAAAAATTACTCTTTTCTCTTAATTAAATATTTATGTATAAATACTAAAAAGTATTCTTTCATGAATATGATGAAAATCATTCTTTTTGCATAAGATCTCTAATCCTCCTAGAATATGGTAGGAAGTTCTCTTTTAGTATTATGCATAAAAATAAGATATGTATTATTTTTTGAAAAATTTTCCATAGCTTCGCTGTTATTACTGGTAATTCTCAATTTTTCTAAAAGAATGAAATCTTGTAATAAAAATATGATAGAAGCTTCTCTTTTAAACTTGAAATTAGATTCATGCATTCATAGCATAATTATCACCACATAATTATGATTAATTATCTATTGTAAGATTCCTCCCAGTCTCTCAAGATGTCCAACATCTTCCCCTATAATCAAATCCAATTTCAGAAATATAAAAGATCTTGTTTCTACCTATTTTTACCTAGAGAGAGAAAATCTTCTAGAGAGTGATAATTCAGTTTTTAAATATTTTTGGATAGGAAAATATCTCATCTTATTAAAATAAGTTTCCCTGAAACAGAAGTTCAAAAAGATTTTCAGAAGGTGCATTAAAAATTAAGTATAATCTGTTCAAGAGGAGGCATTATCCTAGGGGTCAAGATTTTTTTGAAATTTTAAATTAAGGTTCCCATAGACCAATAAGATTTATCCAAATGTAGGGAGGAGATAAATAAAAGAATAAAAGGAAAATCCCCCAAAAATGAGTAAATACTCACATAAGATGAAGAGTTAAGGACAAGGTTAATAGTTAAAAAGAGAGATATTTAGATGAAATGATATATTTTTGACACCTCAGTATGGGGGAATTCCCTCATGAAGGAGGCGCCTATTTCACATGTGTGGGAGAGTTTTAAACTCCCAAATAATGAGATATTTTTATCTCTCCTCTCTCCTGTTTCAACTAGATCCAAAAAGTGGACTAAACTGACCCAAAAATGGTCAAAAATTGACCAAACTGATCTAGAAAATTCTAGAATCAGTTGGCTTGGTTAGAAGCTCACTTTTTCCTATAAATATAAGCCTTCCCCTTTGTTGAAGCTTAATAGTGTTTTTGCACTGTTACCCTACTCCTCCCAAGAGCCAAAAACTGTGAATTTACTCATAATTCATTAGTTTTTGACCTTCCCTCTTCTAAAGATTGGTGGCCACTCTTGTTTCAAACAAGAGTAGAACCCTCAAACCATCAAGCCAAAGGAAAGCTCTCAAATTCCTTCGTAAGGTGGAAATTATTTCTTTTTTTTCTATTCATTTTATGGTTTTTTATGATTTTTGTCTTCTCTAAATTGAATATGATGTTCTGCCACATTGAAAAAAGGCATTCCCCTCTCTTCTTTAGTAAATCCAGCCATTCTTTATCCTAGATGAATGATTAATGAATAAAATCAAGTTTTTCATAATGTTTTTCTTTGATAAGTAGAAAATGTTTACATTAGAATGATTTAAATACTCTTGGTGAACTTCTAATTAATTTTAGAGAGTTAAAAATTGAAAAATGGTCAGCCATACAAAGGAGGTTATGGAAAAATTTTCTAAAATTGTGAAAAATAAAAAGAGTAATTCCCATTGTATATATATTCTTAAAGTGTTATTTTTCATCCTAGGTATAGAAAAATGCATACTAAAAATATTTTATTAAAAAATATTACTTTTTTTAGAATTAAATTCTATGTATAGAAGGAAGCATATTGAAATTTTTATTTTGATAAAAAGTGTTATTTTCATCATAAATGATTTTTATGCATAAATGGAAGCATAAAAGCAATTCTTTTATATTAAAAGAGTGATTTTCATCATAAATGATTTGTATGCATAAAAGGTATTTTTTATATATTAAAAGAGTGATTTTCATCATAAATGAATTGTATGCATAAACATATGCATAAAAGATAATTTTTTATATTAAAAGTGTGATTTTTATCATAAATAATTTTTATGCATAAATGGATGCATAAAAGAAATTCTTTTATATTAAAAGAGTGATTTTTATCATAAATTATTTGTATACATAAACATATGCATAAAAGATATTTTTTATATTAAAAGTGTGATTTTTATGATAAATGATTTTTATGCATAAATAAATGCATAAAAGAAATTCTTTTATATTAAAAGAGTGATTTTCATCATAAATGATTTGTATGCATAAACATATGTATAGAAGATATATATTTTTTATATTAAAAGAGTGATTTTTATCATAAATGAATTGTATGCATAAAAGATATTTTTTTATATTAAAAGTGTGATTTTCATCATAAATGATTTTTATGCATAAATGGATGCATAAAAGAAATTCTTTTATATTAAAAGAGTGATTTTCATCATAAATGATTTGTATGCATAAACATATGCTTAAAAGAAATTCTTTTATATTACAAGAGTGATTTTCATCATAAATGATTGTATGCATAAACATTTGCATATAAGATTTATTTTTTATATTAAAATTATGATTTTAATCATAAATTATTTTTATGCATAAATTAAAAGAAATTCTTTTATATTAAAAGAGTGATTTTCATCATAAATGATTTTTATGATGATAAAAGTGTGACTTTCATCAGAATTAGATTTTATGCATAAATAGATGCATATAGAATTTTTATATTTAAATAAGGATTTTCTTAATCCTCTATTTAATTTTTGTAAAAATTAGAAAAACGAATAAGTAGATAATCTGTGAGAAGAAATGCTACCGTTTCATACTCACTAAGATAGTAATGAGAAAATTCAATTAAACTATCGAAGTCGGAGATCGAGATAAATGATTATTTTATTCCTCATAGGAAATTCATGTTTTAAAAATCTAAAAGCTCCTGACTTTGAGAGAGTCCAAGAATTCCAGATAGGTTCGGGGTGTTCATCTATAAATTTTTCAATTCAATTTATAAGTTTTTAATTTTTGAAGTTCATTCACATAGTATTAACAAGTGAAAAATATTTCTTTCCCAGATTTCTATTAAAAATTTAGGCAATTTCTGCTGATGTTACTTAAATTTACAACAGCGCTCTGATACCAACAACTGTGAGATCCCTCTGCCCCCTCCGCGCACCAGACTTTCGGTAGTAGCTGACAGCGGAAGCAGCCCCGTCATGCGCGAGGCAGGGTTTCTCACTCGGGACCTCGCCCACAAATGTCCGCACGAGACTAGGCTGGTGGTCACTCCGACGAAAATCGAAACCGAGAAAATTTCCCATGCCGGACGATTCCACCTTTTTGAATTTTCTTAACGAATTTTTCTAACAAGATCATATCTAAACCATCCTTCATCTGAATAAACCAAATAGAAGGAAACTATCACTGATATAATTTGATCATCTGAGTAATTTCAACGCTTTTTTTCGATCAAGCATAGCCATTGATCCACTCAATTGAGAAATTTATCAGGGAATTAACTAGCTACTCGAATCCTAGCGTAATCCTATAATTTTTCAGTTTTATTATTAAAACTCTAGTGATTCCAGCCTAACCCCATCCGGTCCATGGGTTAGCCACCACCCTGCTTGGAATCGGCACTAGAATCGGTAGAACCAAACAAATACTCACCCACCCATAATTGAAATGCCTTTCTTAACTTTAGCTTTAGAAAATAGATATGCACACACTCCTCTTTAAAAATTTAATATAAAAATAATCCATTGACAAAACAGATGTGATCACAGATTTTATGATTTAAAATTTCCATTCAATCCCTTGTTTCACAAAAACAGTACCACTCTGGACTCTCCGTTGGGACCAGCTGGTTAGCAACGAGATCCAATAACAGATTACAATAATCACTTCGTCAACATACATATATATATGTTTCACAACATACGCATGGGTGTCCTAAGCACCGTGAGCCCGTGTATCACCTGGTCAGAACCCTCCAGGATCCTCCTTAGGTGTCTTGGTACTTCACTCAGGGATGCTTCGTCGGCCCTCGCCCATCGTACCGGAAGCACACCATTTTTAACCATACCCAGGCTGGTCAAGACCTGGGTAGGTTTTTGCCGCATGAGCTATCCAGCTATTGCAACCGAACTTCCCTTAGTTAAACACATATGCCAAATGCACCCTCCAACATTCTGGCATAAGACAGTCCTTTAAGAAAATAGGGTTTCTATGCAAGTTTTCAGTTTTGATTTTTTTTTTAATACCATGAATAAATCTTAAATCCGTATCCCAATACTTCTAGATCTAGGTCTGAATTCCAAATAGAATTCCTCGAATTCTATTAACTTGATCCTCAGATCAAAATCAAATGTCTTAACTTAGTTTCAGATTCGGTGGGGGACTTGAGTGTATTCTTCCTAAACTGGGCACATCATCATTGATCAAACTGACAAAGGAATTAGGTCTTAGTCAAAAGTCTGAATCAGAGTTTGGCTCTAGAAAGGTTCTTCTTAAACTATAGAGATTTTGTTCCCCTCGATTTTTGGAAATCAAAATGAATGAATTCTTAGAGCTAAAGCAGGGGAGCAAAACCATCAAGAAATATCACCATGCCTTTGCTCTTCTACTCAAATATTCACCACCTCTAGATGAAGAACAACTCATGGCCAGGTTCATTTGAGGAATGAACGAACCCTTGGACACACTAGTCAAAAATACCAAGCCAGTGTCCATGGCTGAAGCAGTAAGAATGGCAAAGGATTTTGCCAAAGCCTTTGTAGTAAAGGTCCCACCAAAGCCTGCACCCTCTAACTTTAAAAGATTCCAAGCCCAGGGAAGTACTTCAAACTTTCCACCCCCGAAGAGGCAGCAAGGCGCCCGAATCAGAATCAGGATGCAGGAAGATCCAAAGTGAAGGAAGACCCTTCCCCCAGAATACTTTCTCATGAGAGAATGTAAGATTCCTCCCAAGCCTCTCAAGATGTCCAGCATCTTCCCCTGTAATCAAATCCCTCTTCAGAAATACGAAAGATCTTGTTTCTACCAGTTTTGGCCTAGAGAGAGAAAATCTTCTAGAGAGTGGTAATTCAGTTTTTAAATATTTTTGGATAGGAAAATATCTCATCTTATTAAAATAAGTTCTCCTGAAACAAAAGTTCAAAAAGATTTTTAGAAGGTGCATTAGAAATTAAGTATAATCTGTTCAAGAGGCATTATCCTAGGGGTCAAGATTTTTTTGAAATTTTAAATTAAGGTTCTTATGGACCAATAAGATTCATCCAAATGTAGGGAGGAGATAAATAGAAGAATAAAAGAAAAATCTCTGAAAAATGAGTAAATACTCACATAAGATGAAGAGTTGACTAAGGGACAAGGTTAATAGTTAAAAAAGACAGATATTTAGATGAAATGATGCATTTTTGACATCTCAATATGGGGGAATTCTCCTCATGAAGGAGGTGCCTATTTCACATGTGTGGGAGAGTTTTAAACTCCCAAATAATAAGATATTTTTATCTCTCCTCTCTCCTATTTCAACTAGATCCAAAAAGTGGACTAAACTAACCCAAAAATGGTCAAAAATTGACCAAACTAATCTAGAAAATTCTAGAATCAGTTGGCTTGGTTAGAAGCTCACTTTTTCCTATAATTAGAAGCCTTCCCCTTTGTTGAAGCTTAATAATGTTTTTGCACTATTACCCTACTTCTCCTCCCAAGAGCAAAAACTGTGAATTTACTCATAATTCATCATTAGTTTTTGACCTTCCCTCTTCTAAAGAAAGGTGGCCACTCTTGTTTCAAACAAGAGTAGAACCCTCAAACCATCAAGCCAAAGGAAAGCTCTCAAATTCCTTCGTAAGTTGGAAATTATTTCTTTTTTTTCTATTTATTTAATGGTTTTTATGATTTTTGTCTTCTCTAAATTGAATAAGGCATTCCTCTCTCTTCTTTAGTAAATCCAACCATTCTTTATCCTAGATGAATGATTAATCGATAAAATCAAGTTTTTCATAATGTTTCTCTTTGTTGATAAGTAGAAAATGTTTACATTAGAATGATTTAAATACTCTGAACTTCTAATTAATTTTAGAGAGTTAAAAATTAAAAAATGGTCAACCATACAAAGGAGGTCATGAAAAAATTTTCTAAAATTGTGAAAAATAAGTTTTACTTTTTTTTAATTCAAAAAGAGTAATTTCCATCAGATATATATTCTTAAAGTGTTGTTTTTCATCCTAGGTATAGAAAAATGCATACTAAAAATATTTTTATTAAAAAAATATTACTTTCTTTAGAATTAAATTCTATGTATAGAAGGAAGCATATTGAAATTTTTATTTTGATTATAAAAAGTATTATTTTTATCATAAATAATTTTTATGTATAAATGGATGCATAAAAGAAATTCTTTTATAAATGGATGCATAAAAGAAATTCTTTTATATTAAAAGAGTGATTTGCATCATAAATGATTTGTACGCATAAACATATGCATAAAAGATATTTGTTTTTATATTAAAAGAGTGATTTTCATCATAAATGAATTGTATGCATAAACATATGCATAAAAGATATTTTTTTATATTAAAAGTGTGATTTTCATCATAAATGATTTTTATGCATAAATGGATGCATAAAAGAAATTCTTTGAGATTAAAAGAGTGATTTTCATCATAAATGATTTGTATGCATAAACATATGCATAAAAGATATTTTTTTATATTAAAAGTGTGATTTTTATCATAAATGATTTTTATGCATAAATGGATGCATAAAAGACATTCTTTTATATTAAAAGAGTGATTTTCATCAAAATGATTTGTATGCATAAACATATGCATAAAAGATATATAGTTTTTATATTAAAAGAGTGATTTTCATCATAAATGAATTGTATGCATAAAAGATATTTTTTTTATATTAAAAGTGTGATTTTCATCATAAATGATTTTTATGCATAAAAGAAATTCTTTTCTATTAAAAGAGTGATTTTCATCATAAATGATTTGTATGCATAAAAGATATTTTTTTATATTAAATGATTTTTATGCATAAATGGATGCATAAAAGAAATTCTTTTATATTAAAAGAGTGATTTTCATCATAAATGATTTGTATGCATAAACATATGCATAAAAGAAATTTTTTTATATATTAAAAGTGTGATTTTCATCATAAATGATTTTTATGCATAAATGGATGCATAAAAGAAATTCTTTTATATTAAAAGAGAGATTTTCATCATAAATGATTTTTATGTTGATAAAAGTGTGACTTTCATTAGAATTAGATTTTATGCAAACTTTAGAAAAAAAAAGAGAAATTGAAATATTACCTTTAGAGAAAGATAGTTTAAGAAGAACCTTTCTAGACCCAAACTCTGATTCAGACTTTTGACTAAGACCTAATTCCTTCGTCAGTTCGATCAATGATGCGATGTACCCAGTTCAGGAAAAATACACTCAAATCCCCCACCGAATCTGAAACTAAGTTAAGACATTTGATTTTGATTTGAGGGTCAAATTAACAGAATTTGAGGAATTCTGTTTGGATTTCAGACCTGGATCTAGAAGTATTGGGATACGGATTTAAGATTTATTCATGGTATTCAAAAAAATCAAAACTAAAAACTTACATAGAAACCCTGTTTTCTTAAAGAATTATCTTATGCCAGAATGCTGGAGGGAGGGAGCATTTGGCATATGTGTTTAACTAAGGGAAGTTCGGTTGCAACAGCTGGCGGGGAGTGTTCAAGGGACAGCTCACGTGGCAAAAACCTGCCCAGGTCTTGACGAGTGTTCAAGGGACAGCTCACGCGGCAAAAACCTGCCCAGGTCTTGATGAGCCTGGGTATGGTGAAAAATGGTGTGCTTCCGGTACGATGACCAGGCGATGCATGGGCTCGCGGTGCTTAGGACACCCATGCATATGTTGTGGAAGATATATATATGTATGTTGAGGAAGTGATTATCTTAATCTATTACTAGATTTGGTTGCTCACTAGCTGGTTCCAATGGAGAGTCCAGAGTGGTACTATTTTTGTGAAACAAGGGATTGAATGGAAATTTTGAATTATGAAATCTGTGATCATATCTATTTTATCAATGGATTATTTTTATATTAAAGTTTTAAAGAGGAGTGTGTGCGTATCTGTTTTCTAAAGCTAAAGTTAAGAAAGGCATTTCAATTATGGGTGGGTGAGTACTTGTCTGGTTCTATCAATTCCAATGGCAGGGTGGTGGCTAACCCATGGGCCGGATGGGGTTAGGCTGGAATCGGTGGGGTTAGGCTGGAATCAGTGGAGTTTTAATAATCAAACTGAAAAATCTTAGGATTACACTAGGA
The DNA here is from genome assembly GCF_041138505.1 of Cibotium barometz. NCBI lineage: Eukaryota > Viridiplantae > Streptophyta > Polypodiopsida > Cyatheales > Cibotiaceae > Cibotium > Cibotium barometz. Next base: position 1,269,446 of record NC_141064.1, on the reverse strand, counting down.
TTCAAGTAGCTAGTTAATTCCTTGATAAATTTCTCAATTGAGTGGATCAACGACTGTGCCTGATCGAAAAAAAGCGTTGAAATTACTGAGATGATCAAATTATATCAATGATAGTTTATTCAGGTGAAGGATGGTTTAGAATTGATCTCGTTAGAAAAATTTGTTAAGAAAATTCAAAAAGGTGGAATCGTCCGCGCTTTTCGGGCATGGGAAATTTTTCCGATTTCGGTTTTTGGAGTGACCACCAGCCTAGTCTCGTGCTCGGACATTCGTGGGCGAGGCCCCGAGTGAGAAACCCTGCCTCGCTGACGGGGCTGCTTCCGCTGTCAGCTATCGGGAGTCTAGCAGTGCGCGGAGGAGGGGGGAGAGGGATCTCACATCTATATTAACCTAAAATAATGATTCCTCATTTCTAAAAATTTCAACAGAACCTCCTTTCCATTTAGGATGAATTTGTAGGATTTTTCATTCCATAAACAAGATTAAGAGAATTAATCCTTCTTTTTCCTAGATTAAGAGAATTAATCCTTCTTTTTCCTAGATTAAAAATCATGAAAAATAACTAATCTCCTTCTTTAGCTTGCCAAGCTTAGAGATTAGCTTAAGATAAAGAGATTATGAAATAGAATCATCCTTTTCTCAAGATCTAGCCATAGGAATGACTAATCTTTTCAAGAGAGATATTTTCTTAAAGAAAAACATAAAAATTAAGCATAAAATTCAACATTAATCTAAATAGACATTAAGAGACTTTGGGAAAGCTTGATTTGAAGAAAAACCATTGCTTTGAAAGCTTCTCAAGCTTGAGAGGGGTTGAGAAGAAGAAAGTCATTGAGATAATTGAAAAAAACCATAAAATTTAATTTTACTTCCAAGTTTGGCTTGATTCTTAATTAGCAGTGAAGCCCCCAACCAATCAATTAGTCCACCAAGAGGAGAAGAGAAAACTTCAAGATTTGTTGGAGAGAGAGAGAAACTCCAAGCTCCCAAGAGAAGAGGAAAATTAAGGGATAATAGAAATATGATTATATTAAGATAATATTGGCATGGTATAGCTCCAATATGAAAATACAAAGGAATAAGGGTCTATTTATAGGTGAGGGAGGCCACTAACCAAGTCCAACTGGGTTCTAGAATTTTTGAGCTTCAGTTTGACTCAATTTGGACAAGATTTAGACCAGTTTAGCTCCCTTTTTGATCTAGTTTGATCCAGGAGAGAGGAGAGATAAAAATATCACATTTTTTTGAATTAAAAAACCCAACCACATGTGAAAAAGGCGCCTACCTCAAGAGTCTCCCTCTCCTTACCAAGGTGTCAAAAATGCATCATTTCTCTAAAATATCTCATTTTTTTTACTAATATCTCTTAAATTTTAAATAATAAACCTTGTACTTAGTCAACTCTTTATCTTATGTGAGAATTTACTCATTTTAGGGTATTTTATTTTATTCTTTGGATTTATGTCATCCCAACACTTGGTTTAATCCAATTAGACCATAATCCAAATTTTTTGAAAATGTAGACCCTTAGGCTAAGGTACCATTTTTAATTAATTCCTAATGAACATTGGAAAGTTCATTTGGAACTTCTGTTTCAGGGGAATCCATTTTAAACACTAGGACTATTTTTATATCCAAAGATATCTCAATTTTCAATTACTTCTCTTTAGACATTTTCTCTCTCTAGGCTATAACAAGGTAAAACAAGATCTTTTTTCTATTTTAGAGAGGGGATTATTATAAGAACAGAAGGGGAGGTTCTTACACCTTTACATCTCAAAAGCAAGAGGGAGGAATCATAATACACACATCATACATCTCATAATGTCAAATCTTTTTTATTTATTGCTTGGGATAACCTTTTTACTTTAATGTGGGCACCAGGATATATACTTTGACTTGGAGGAGTGTCGAAATATAACTTATTGGTTAACACAATTTGAGTAACTTTATTGTTATCATATTAAACCTAACTTTATTGTTATCATATTAAACCTAACTTTATTGTTATCATATTAAACCTAACTCTGGCTCTACAACGAGGAGATAGGTAGCACTAGACAGAGAAGATGATGGTTCTATTTCTCCTTTTGGAGTGCTCTATTTAAGGCTCCACTATATGCCTGCAATGATGAGAGGCCAAATGGGCTGATGATGTATGAATATGCCTCGACTAAGGATTTGATATAAATACACAGATGATGAAATATATCATGTTTCCATTCATATCTTGAGTATAGAGTGTCTTTTCAATTTGGTATTCACCTGTAGGGTATTGTATCACACTCTAGCTACAAGGGCTACTCTCTTTGGAGATAGTCCAGATACTCATACTCAAACTCTATATACCTCAGCCACATACAATTCTCATACTCAAACTCTATTTACCTCAGCTATCATTGTGATTTTAGCAGATAGTCTTAAAGATTGAATTGTATGCTGATTGAGGTTGGAGCATGGCTCACAGTCATGGTACCCTTAGGTTGGCTGGTTTTAGGAAGTCTAGCTTCAATAGTACCTTTCCTTTGACTAATACTCTGTTTTATGTCTCATAGATTTTACCCCTTTTCAGAGGGGCAGAGATTCCTCCTGACCATTCACCGTCAAAGGCCTGCCAGCATGTTTTGGCATGCATCAAGACCAAAGAAGCACAAGATATTATCGTGTCCTCAGTTCGACAAGAGCCATGCCAACATGTTTTGGTGCATGTTTTGGCATGCATCAAGACCAAAGAAGCACAAGATATTATCGTGTCCTCAGTTCGACAAGAGCCATGCCAACATGGCTCTCTTCTACAACTCTTGTCCTTTAATCATTGGGTTAAGCTTTTGGCTGAGCTACATAAGGATAAGGAAAGTCTACAAACAATTCTCGCTATCACTATGCCTCTGGCCGATAATCTTAAAGATAGAATTGCTTGATTAGATTGAGGTTGGAGCTTGATTCATAGCCATAGTGCCTTTGGTGGGCTGGTTATAGGTAGTCTACCTTCAAAAGTACTCTTTTCCTTCTCTCTCTATTTAACGGTTTACATGCAGCTCATCATTGCATTTACTTGGCAACATAGCCAGTGGATTCCAACTAGAATATATATGGCAAATATTGCCAAAGAGCCTAACTAAGGCTTTCCAGTCTACGTAGTCTTCACACATCAATATCTTTTGGTGGGCAATAGGCTATCCATGCAAGTGGTAGCCTATGCTCCACTTGTGTGGAACCTATGCTCGGGTCAGGGGGTGGGCACACACACACACACACACACACATATCTCTCTTAACTTATACAATTTTGCTACATAAGTTTTCTAAACTAAGGGTTTTTATTGGACCATTGAATTTTCTAACCTATTTCTCTTAGAATTTTGGGAACTTGTGGGCAGTGTTGAACATGTTCTTTAACCCAATAGTGGATCACTTAATGACTAAAGGCTAGAATTTTTGTTTTATTCATTTTTTGGTATGAGTTGAGATTTCTTTTTAGCTTCCCTTGGATTGTCATCTTTTTAGCTTTCCCTTGGATTTTCATCTGGCTTTTTTATTCCTATAGAACACACATACGCACACACACACACACACACACACACATAATACACACATCATACCTCTCATAATGTCAAATATTTTTTATTTATTGCCTAGGATAACCTTTTTACTTTAATGTGGGCACCAAGCTATATACTTTGACTTGGAGGAGTCTCAAAATATAACTTATTGGTTGAGTAACTTTATTGTTATCATATTAAACCTAACTCTGGCTCTACAATGAGGAGACGGGTTGTAAGATTCCTCCTCATCAGAGCGGCCTGAATAATTTATAAGATTTACTTCAATCCCCTGTAATCATTCCCTATTTTTTAATACAAGAAAATATTATTTTTCCTTGTTTTTGCCTAGAGAGAAGAAAAATTCTAGAGAGAGGTAATTCAATATTGAGATATTTTTGGATAAACAAATTTTGCTAATATCAAAAATATGTTTCCGTGAAATAAAAAGTAAAAATAAATTTTCCAAAGGTGCATTAGGAATCAATTAAAAATGATTTAAAAGACCTTAGCCTAAGGGTCAAGATTTTTTAAAATTTTTGGATATGCATAAATAGTTAATTAGAGAAAAAGAGGAATTTTTAGTAAATTCATTTTTATGATAAAAGAGGAATTCCCATGATAATGGAGATCCATATATTTTTAATGGAGAAAGAGAAAAATAGGTATATTAAAATAATAAATATTTTTATTTAAAATTAAAGAGAAATTTTAGATAAAATATTTTTATGCATGAATAAATTTAAATGATGAAACAAGAGTTCCCATATTATTTGGAACTCAATCATTTAAATGGAAAAAGTGGAGTTCTTGTCACATTTAAATTAATGGATATTTTTATTTAATTTTTAAGAGAAATTTTAGTTAAAATTATTTTATGCATGAATAAATTTAAATGATGAAAGAGGAATTCTCATCATATTTGGAATTCAATCATTTAAATAGAAAAAGAGGAATTCTTGGTATATTTGGAATAATGCATATTTTTATTTAAATTAAAGCATAATTTTAGATAAATTTATTTTATGAAGAAAGAGGAATTCCCATGACAATTGGAACCTAATCCTTAAATGAGAAAAAGAGGAATTTTAAGCTTATTTAAAAAAATGGATAATTGTATTTAATTAAAAGAAGAATTTTTATGATATTTAAGTAGAGAAAGATTTGAATTAATTTTTAATGACAAAAGAGGAATTTTCACCATAATTCCACCTAAGGAATTAAGGTTGAGAAATTAAATGGTAGAAAGAATATCTTTAGATATTTTATGTACTTAAATCACCAAATTGGTATTTACCCAAAAAATAGATTAAATGGAAGAAGAGCATTTTCATTAAAACTCAATATTCTCTAATAAAACCATTTCTTAATCTACTATGGAAAAGACAATGAAATTCACAAAGTTGGAATTTCCTTACGATTAGAAGTTCAGTATTATCTGAGAAAATCCTTGTTAGAACTAAACCGAATGATTTTGGTTAGACTACGAGAGGGACAGACAGTAAACCTACTTGTCCATCTCTCGATCTGAATCAAGCAAAAACTTCGTGTGACCAATTCCAGTTCCTAAATACAAAGAATAGGCTACCGTTGAATTAAACTAGTTTTCCTTTGACTGAAATCACCAAGAATCTAGTTGGACAATCAGTCAAATGATGGGTAGATTACTGTGATGAGAGATCAAGGATTTTCTCATTATGAAATTGGGAATTAAGGAAAAAGGGGTTTTGTGGAACCAATCTCAAACTGGGAATTTTACTTCCATAGAACCTCTATTTTTCATTTAAAGGACTGTTTTAAGCCAGAATGTTGGAGGAAGCATTTGGCATGTGTTTTACTAAGAGGAGGTTCGTTCCAATAGCTGGCGGGGAGTCGTTGAGGGAGACAAAGCCTGCCGAGGTCTTGACCAGCCTTGGTACGGTTAAAATGGTATGCTTCCGGTACGATGGGCGAGGACCGACGAAGTGGTCCCTGAGTGAAGTGCTAGGACACCTAAGTAGGATCCTAGCGGGTTCTGACGCCAGGCTCACGGTTGCTAGGACACCCATGCGTGCGTCGAGGAAGATTCGTATAGACTAAGAAGAATGACTTTTGTAAATCAAATTTTGATATTGGATCTCGTTGGTTGGCCAGCTGGTCTTCAACGAAGAGTCCAAAGGACACACTTTGTAATACAATGGACTCGGAATTTTGGAGGATGATTATCAGTAATATTATGATTCTCATTGAAGGATTGTTTTAAAGACAGTCGAATCTGTTATAAATGGCAATTTCATATCGGGTGTGTATGTGGTATGCCTACTTTAAATTTTGCTTGAATCGCCAGCTAGGGGACCTAGGAACTCTTTTCCTCGGTACTCGAGCAAAACATAACTAAATCTTTATAAAGGAATCCCACCAATATAGTGGTGGTCGGTGGGTGGTTGACTAACCCATGGGCCGGTAGGCTCGATCGGGGGATTCTTGCGAAACAATTAAGATACGATTAGTTAGATTAAGTCCTGAGAAGACCCTTGTTCTGTGGGAGGGAATTAGCACGGCTGTGCCTCGTTAAAGGAGGAAAATAGCGACGATTCTATGGACCAAGTGCAAGTCTCTTCTTTGATCTGACCATGTGACTTCAGGTTTAGTCGGATCAATTTAACTAGTTAAGACTTTGACTCGTTAGATTAATTCCCGCGTTCGAAGACTTTTCTTGGAGGAATCGCTCGTGCTTTTTGGGCGAGGGAAGTTTTTCTGGGTTTGGTCTTGGAGGAACCGGCAAACTAGTCTCTTGTCCGGACATGCGCGATTGAGGCCTCGAGTGTGGATCCTTGCCTCGCGCAAGAGGCCGATGCTTCTTTCGCCCCGCCAACGCCCTCGGGAGGGGGTGGGGGTCTCACAGTTGGTATTAGAGATTTGTTGAAAGCTAATAGAAATGAATTCTTATCAAAGAATTGTAATAAAAACTCAGAAAGAGCATTTACATATTGTATTTTCATTCCTTAAGCTTCATTAATGAAGATTTTTAATCAAAGAATTTGATTTTATAGATGGAAGTTCCACACTTATCTGGTGTTCTCGACCTCACCCAGTCACAAGACATGACTGCGTTCGCCTTCGAGCATCTCATCTCTTCCGCTGCTACAACTCGAACGAGCCGAGCCAGACTCGCAGGCCATTTTGAGGATCTATATTTGCCTAACCCAATGGAGAGACGGCAGCACAAGTGGTTTGTAGGGCAATATGCCCAGGCCTCTTGCAACCAGCGTGTGCGATGTTGAGGTAGAATCTCTCATTAACCATGATTTTGATGAGGCTGAAAGTGATACATGGTGTTATTTTATATGACTCAAGGCCTCGAAATTTCAGGCTTTCCTGCCAAATCTACAGACTCCTTAGTTGTTTTATTCCTAAGGAGAAGATAGTGGCTCCCTTGGCAGTAAGGGAACATTTATATCAAGGCATGTCTATAGCCCAATATCGTCGTCTTATGCGTCTCCCAAGGAGATTTTGACTTCTGGAGCCGAGCTCCTCTATGTATATATTGTAACCTTTCTATAAATAAAGAAATGTTTTGTGAAAAAAATTCCCTGTTATATAAGTGATTGTTTATTGAATTGATGAAGTAAAATCTATTACTGGACATATGTCATAGATCTCCAATAAGATCATTTATCTTGTTTCAGAAATTATTTTTTGAACCTCTTAAGTCTTAGGATCTTGTGGACGATATCAAAATAAAAATTTAATAATATATCATTTTTGGTAGAATCATGAGGCGAGGAAACCGTGGTTGTTGTCAACCAGACCCTCTCTCTGCTGATGATGAAGAAGAGCTTGACCCTGACGTTTGCAAGGCTCTTCACAAAACTCAGCCAGAACCCTTCAAAGGAGAAGAGGAGAACCTGGGCGAGGCTGTGGAGAAATGGGTGGAAGCTATGGAAGAGTATTTTGATGTCACATGCTACAATGAGTAGAGCAAAATGGCTCTTGCTAGGTTGAAAATTGTGGAAACAGCCAGGGTGGTATGGAGAAACCATTGTGACACCAACCATCTGGACAGGAATACCCAGTCCTGGAACGATCTTAAAGCCTATATTTAAGGAAGAGGTTTTGTCCCCCTGGGTTCTAAGAAACCAAAATGAATGAATTTTTAGAGTTAAACCAGGGGACCAAAACCATCGAAGAATATCACCAGGCATTTGCTCTTCTACTCAAGTATTCACCACCTCTAGATGAAGAGCAACTTATGGCCAAGTTCATTCGGGGAATGAATGAACCCTTAGACACACTGGTCAAGAATGCCAAGCCAGTGTCCATGGTAGAGGCTATCAGAATGGCGAAGGACTTTGCCAAAGCCTTCATCGTGAAAGTCCCGCCAAAGTCAGCTCCCTCATCCTTCAAGAGATTCTAGACATCGGGAAGTTCTTTCAACCTTCTGCCTCCAAAGAGACACAAGGTCCCAACCAGAATCTAGAGACGGGAAGCTTCAGGAATGAAGGAAGGCCTTTCCCTCAAAGTACTTTCTCAGGAACTCCGGCTCTCTCAAGAATGCAAAGGGAAGAGCTTCGAAGTGAGAACAGGTGTTTCGGATGTCAGGGGTTTAGGCACCAGCTCAAGGATTTCCCATCTCCTTACATGGGCTAAGGAAGCCAGGGTCCCAGAATTCAGAGACAAAATCCTTCGTATCAGTCCAAACAGGGTCCCCCACACCAAAATCAGGGCAACCCCAGAAGGGTGCCAGCTCAGCCTGTAGCCTCCAACAACAAGCAAAGAAGTCTCTGAACTCCCTCTTAGAATTGGAACAACCAGAGAGAGAGAGAGTTCCACCTGAGACTGCAGCATCTAGAGCTATCACTATAGCTGAGGAAGTGGAGGAAGAAAAAGGACAGATCTATGTAGCAATAGAGTATCATGGGAATAACCACCATCAATTTTCAGTCCTCCAGACTCCAGCAGAATACCAAGGTAAGCAATTCAAGCTTTTGATTGATTCAAGAAACACTCATTTTTTTATTTCCCTCCAGGATGTCTGCATAAATTAGTCCTAAATAAAAAACTAGGGAAACCTATGCAAGTGGAATTGGCTAGTGGAAAGATTCTTTTCACACACCTTGAGACAGACCTTATTTAGTTTAGCCTATATGGGAACGTAACATAGAGAAAGCGGCCTATGAGTGAAGTGCTAGGTGACCTGCGAAGGATCCTAAAGGTTGCTGACCATACGATGGTGCTCAGGCTCTGGGTCACGGAAGATACCCACACGTGCGTCAAGGAAGAAAATGGAACAAGGTGTTAGAGTTGTTTTCTGAACTCAGGTATGGATCTGGTTGATTGACCTTGCTGGTCCTCAATGGATGAGTCCATGGCTCTTTTATATGGATCTGTTGGTTGACCTTGCTGATCTTCAACGGAAAGTCTATTTGGATTTTTACTCTTTTCCTTAGTATCCGGGACAAAACATGACCAAATTCCTAAATGGATCCTATCTCTAAAGTGGTTGGGTGATTGGCGGGACTGGATGGGGTTAGGCTGGACTGATGGATCCCTAAAATGAGACTCAATTCTGTTATGGTATGATAGATGAAGTAAATCCTGGATAGTCTTGTTCTATGGAAAAGAATCAATGGATGTGTCTCTCGATGAGGAAAAAAGCGTTGGACTCTATGATCCAAGTGCAAGTTTCTTCCTTGATCTGACCATATGACTTACAGGTTCAGTCGAATCAATTAGGTTAGTTAAGGCTCTTGACTACGTTAGAATAAAAATATCCGGGAGGAATCACCCATGCTTTCTGGGCGAGAGAAGCTTTTCCAGGTTCGGTTTTGGAAGAACCAAGGCATTAGTCTCTTGTCTGGATATCCATGGGGCGAGGCCTTGAGTGAGAGGCTCTGCCCTGTGCAAGAAGTGCTACTTTCGCTACTAGCACCCCTGAATTTGTTGCACGGAGGGGGCAGGGATCTTTCACTTTTTGGCCAAGTGCCCTTTTTCATATACTATTAGAAGGTAAGTATGCTAAAAGTGCCAAGTGCTCATCTTTTAACAAAATGTTGAAACTAGCTTTGTTTGTTTTGCAGAGCCTATTGATACACACATAGCTCTAATGTTTTTAGTTTTCCAAATTACTTGTTGCATAGATTGTTTACACTCTGGTACATGGTAGGAACTCATTCAGATTTTATAATGTAATACAATTCAATTCTTTGTTTTGACAGATTCACTTTTACTTTACCAAAAAGATAAAATCTCATCTTGAAGTTTAAAACAAAAACACACACTCTAGCTACATGGGCTACTCTCTTCGGCGGAGATAGTCCAGATACTCATACTCAAAGCCTTTATACCTCAGCCATATACAATTCTCGCTATCATTGTACTTTTAGCCGATAGTCTTAAAGATTGAATTGTATGTTGATTGAGGTTGGAGCTTGGCTCACAGCTGTGGTGCCCTTAGGTTGGTTGGCTTTAGGAATTCTAGCTTCAATAGTACCTTTCCTTTGACTAATACTCTATTTTATGTCTCATAGAATTTACCCCTTTTCAGAGGGGCAGAGATTCCTCCTGACCATTCAGCGTCAAAGGCCTCCCAGCATGTTTGGGCATGCATCAAGACCGAAGAAGCACAAGATATTTTCGTGTCCTCGGTTTGACAAGAGCCGTGCCAACATGGCTCTCTTCTACAACTCCGGTCCTTTAATGATTGGGTTAAGCTTTTGGCTGAGCTAGATAAGGATAAGGAAAGTCTACAAACAATTCTCGCTATTACTGTGCCTCTGGCCGATAGTCTTAAAGATAGAATTAGTTGTTTAGATTGAGGTTGGAGCTTGACTCATAGCCATAGTGCCTTTGGTGGGCTGGCTATAGGTAGTCTACCTTCAAAAATACTCTTTTCCTTCTCTGTTTAATAGTTTACATGTAGCTCATCACTGCATTTACCTAGCAACATAGCCAGTGGATTCCAACTAGAATATATATGGCAAACATTGCCAAAGAGCCTAACTAAGGCTTCCGAGTCTACTTAGTCTTTACACATCAATATCTTTTGGTGGGAAATAGGCTATCCATGCAAGTGGTAGCCTATGCTCCACTTGTGTGGAGCCTATGCCCGAGTCAGGGGTGGGTACACACAATATCTTTTGGTGGGCAATAGGCTATCCATGCAAGTGGTAGCCTATGCTCCACTTGTGTGGAGCCTATGCCCGGGTCAGGGGTGGGTACACACACACACACACACACATGTCTCTCTTAACTTATACAATTTTGCTACCTAATGTTTCAAAACTAAGGGTTTTTATTGGACCCTTGAATTTTCTAACCTGTTTCTCTGAATTTTCTAACCTGTTTCTCTGAATTTTCTAACCTGTTTCTAACCCTTGAATTTTCTAACCTGTTTCTCTGAATTTTGTAACATGTTTCTCTGAGAATTTTGGGAACTTGTGGGCAGTGTTGAACATGTTCTTTAACCCAAGATTGGGTCACTTAATGACTAAAGGCTAGAATTTTTGTTTCATTCATTTTTTGGTATGAGCTGAGATTTCTTTTTAGCTTCTCTTGGATTTTCATCTGGAGACCATAAATGAATTTGGAATTTTATTGCTATAGAACACACACACACACACACACACACACACACATCATACCTCTCATAATGTCAAATCATTTTTATTTATTGGTTGGGATAACCTTTTTACTTTAATGTGGGCACCAGGCTATATACTTTGACTTGGAGGAGTCCCAAAATATAACTTATTAGTTAACACAATTTGAGTAACTTTATTGTTATCATATTAAACCTAACTCTAGCACTATAATGAGGAGACGGGTAACATCAGACAGAGAAGATGATGGTGCCGTTTCTGCTTTTGGACTGCTCTATTTAAGGCTCCACTATATGCCTGCAATTATGAGAGGCCGCATGGGCTACTGATGCATGAAGATGCCTCGATTGAGGATTTGCTATAAATCAAGACAAATTTGGGGTGAGTGGCACACATTCACTAGTCTACTTGTGTATTGCTTACTCAGGTCCCTCATGTAGCCCTTTGGGTATGTTTTGTGATCATGGCTCTATTGCTTACTATGATTGGTGTGCCTTTGTCTCACAAGTGCAATGTATATTTGAATTTCTGTTTTTACCTAATGTGGCTACACAATGTCTTTAATTTGGATAATGGAGCTCTATTCTAAAACCCTTTGCTTTTCACTAATGATTACATAGCACATAAGAGATAATTGCTAGTGGAATGCATTACTTGTACAGACTACATGCCATTATCTAATCTCATTAGAATGGTTACACATCTGAACCTGTGGCTTATGTACTAAATAATCTCCTTGGCTTCATGATGTATGGTAAACCCTGGCTTACTACTTGCGTAGTTAGGGTCTGAATACTAGTATGCTGTAGGTATTTTTAATATAGGAGCTCTGTATTAGGGACTTTATTTGCTTTCATCTCTTTGGGATAGATGTCCTCTCGACTTTCACTTCTTCTGGGGGTAATACGTGTCCACAAGACATGGACCTAGATATTGCTTGGCGAAATTTTATAGAGGTATTTTTACCATGAGACTTATTTCTTTTGTTGACATGAGGGTACCCTGCATATTGGATGGGGTTTGGCGATTTGTAGGTTGCTATGTGCCTCTCGAGGATTCTCTTGATTGCATGTAGAAGGTTTTGATATGCTGCTTCACACATTCTGAGATATTCAATATGATTCACATACTATGATGCACATATTATGATATGTTGCTTGCTACTAGTGTAGTTTTACACATCCTCTTGCTATGATTATAGGAGGTCTCGTCTCTTGCTTTAGCTAGCCTTTATGATAATAGGATTGCTACTTATCTTGGACTAGCCAGTATTGCTCCTAAACATGAGTGGCTTGATACTGTTGGTTTTTTAATTTACTATTGAAATTTGTTTATCTGCAAGTGTACTTGATTGGGCTAAGTGCTCACCCTTTTGGCCAAGTGCCCTTTTTCATATACTATTAGAAGGTAAGTACGCTAAAAGTGCCAAGTGCTCATCTTTTAACAAAATGTTGAAACTAGCTTTGTTGTAGAGCCTATTGATACACACATAGCTCTGATGTTTTTAGTTTTCCAAATTACTTCTTGCATAGATTGTTTACACTCTGGTACATGGTAGGTACTCATCACTCAGATTTTATAATGTTACACAGTTCAATTCTCTGTTTTGATAGATTCACTTTTACTTTACCAAAAAGATAAAATTTTATAATTCCAGACTAGTTTGGATGATCTTCAATCTAAACAATAATTTTTTTTTCTAGAACTGAATGAAATAATATGAATAATAACCTTACAAGGAACTTTGTAAAGACTAGGGAATTAAAGATTTGCCTCAATAGGCAAATTTTGTACAAGAAAATTTTGTATAGAATGGAAAAGTTCTTATTTCCTTTGTAATTAAAAAACAATCATGTGTATATACAGGTACAGATTAAGATTTTTTGACCAAACAGGGTTGGAATTAGGATTTAGATTTTTCCTACAAAGATTCGAAATCTACAAATAGCTCTGATATAGTGAGTACTTGGGTTTTGCTTGGCTTAGGATTAGGGTGGGGGTACACACACACACACACACACACACACACACAGACACATATCTCTCTTAACTTACACAATTTTGCTACCTAATTTTTTAAAAACTAAGTGTAAGATTCCTCCTTAGCCCTGAATATAGAATAGGCTCTACTTCACTGCCCTGAATATAGAATAGGCTCTACTTCACTGCCCTGTAATCATTTCCTATTTCTGAATACAAGAAAATATTATTTTTCCTTGTTTTTGCCTAGAGAGATAAAAAATTTTAGAGAGTGGTAATTCGATATTGAGATATTTTTGGATAAACAAATTCTCCTAATATCAAAAATTTGTTTCCTTGAAATAGAAAATCAAAATAAAATTTTGAAGGTGCATTAGGAATCAATTAAAAATGATTTAAAGACCTTAGCCTAAGGGTCAAGATTTTTTAAAAATTTTAAATTATGGTCCAATTAAGGTTCCGATGGGCCAATAAGATTAATCCAAGTGTTGGGATGAGATAAATCCAATGAATAAAAGAAAATATCCAAAAATGAGTAAATGCCCACATAAGATGAAGAGAATCATTATCTTTCAATCAGAATCCAAATCAACTCATCAATTCTCAACCAGAATTCTAAAATCATATCAACCAGCATTCGAATTCATCATCTGGATAGCATTTTTGCTTATAATTTCAAGGTCTTAGATTTACTTGTATATATTGTCAGTAAGAGCTGCAGTTATACCCATGGTATATACGGTTAATCATGGTCCTTGGAGTTATAAGGTACATACCATCATGTCTAGGCCTCGAGCAAGTCAGGGATTCCATACAATTGCGCTACTTCCATCTGAAGACCCAATTTCCAATGTACGAATCTTCATTCTGAATATTAATTTATATGAATTTCATCACACAATTATAATCTTTTACTGGTACTTCATAAATTTTTTACATTTCTTGCTTCTTGGGCGGTTGATCCACTTTAGCCAATTCGCTCTGATATGAGATGAAAGATCCCTGCCAAATCTCAACATGCTCCGATGGGGACCAAACTTTGCAAGCATGGGGGTGGGCCCCTCCCACATGCTTGCAAAGTTTGATCATGATCTGAGCATGTTGGTTTAGTAATTAGCGCGCCCAATGCGGATTTCTCAAGTCCCTTGGTGCTTAAGAGGCCATGGAAAATCCAGGCTTTCCCCATACCATCGTACTCAAACATGCTCCAATGGGAACCAAACTTTGCAAGCATGTGGGAGGGGCCCACTCCCACATGCTTGCAAAGTTTGGTCATAATCAGAGCATGTTTGGATTGGTAATTAGTGCCCAGTGCAGATTTTTCAAGAGAGGCCATGGAAAATTCGGGCCATCCCCATACCATCGTACACAAACATACTCCAATAGGGACCAAACTTTGCAAGCATGTGGGGGTGGGCCCCTCCCACATTCTCGCAAAGTTTGGTCATTATCAGAGCATGTTCGGGTTAGTAATTAGCACCTAGTGTGGATTTTTCAAGTCTCTTGGTGTTTAAGAGTCCATGGAAAATCCAGGCCTTTCCCATACCATCGTACCCAAACATGCTGTGGGAGGAGCCCACCCCCAATGCTTGCAAAGTTTGGTCACAATTGGAGAATGTTTGAATTGTTAATTAGCGCCGAGTGCGGATTTTTCAAGTCTCTTGGTGCTTAAGAGGCCATGGAAAATCCAGGCCTTCCCCATACCATCGTACCCAAACATGCTCCGATGGGGACCAAACTTTGCAAGAATGTGGGGGGAATCCACCCCCACATGCTTTGCAAATTTTGGTCACAATCAGAGCATGTTTGGATTAGTAATTTGTGCCCAGTGCGGATTTTTCAAGTCTCTTGGTGCTTAAGAGGCCATGGAAAATCCGGGCCTTCCCCATACCATCGTACCCAAACATGCTCCGATGGACCCAAGACATGGACCTAGATATTGCTTGTTGGCAAAATCCTGTAGAGGTGTTTTTATTGTAAGGGTACCTTGCATATTGGATGGGGTTTGGGGATTTAAATGTATCTTGCTGTGTACCTCTAGAGGATTCTCTTGATTCCATGTAGAAGGTTTTGATATGCTGCTTCACACATTCTGAGATATTCAATATGATTCACATACTATGATGCACATATTATGATATACTTCACACATTCTAGTTCATGCTTTATGATTCACAAGCGTCAGTTTGATTTAAATGGTGAGCTTCCGGTACAGTGGATGAGGGACCAAGGAAGCAGCCTATGAGTGAAGCGCTAGGTGACCTGCGAAGGATCCTAGAGGGTGCTGACCATACGGTGCTCGGGCTTTGGGTCGCCGAAGATACCCACGCATGCGTCGAGGAAGAAAATGGAACAAGGTGTTAGAGTTATTTTCTGAACTTAGGCATGGCTCTGGTTGATTGACCTTGTTGGTCCTCAACAACGGATGAGTCCACGGCTCTTTTATATGGATATGTTGGTTGATCTTACTGATCTTCAACAGAGAGTCCATTTGGATTTTCTAATGTGATTATACTATCGGGTACTATGAGCTAGGAACTATTGAAAAGGCCCCTAAGTGAACAGGTGGTGAGCGCTCTGGTTACCAATGATGCCATAGGTACACCGATGAAGGAATGATTGAAAATTAGAATTCAACCGGATATTTTGGAGGATTATGATCAGTGATACAATGGTTTCATTAAAAGATTGTTTTAAAGATAGCTAAATCTGTGAAAAAGGTAATTTCATACTAGGTGTGTAAGTGGTGTGACTATCTTGAAGTTTGCATAAAGTGCCAGCTAGGGGGCCTGGGAACTCTTTTCCCTGGTACTCGGGACAAAACATAACCAAAATCCTAAATGGATCCAGACACTACAGTGGTTGGGTGGTTGGCTAACCCATGGGAGTGGATGGGGTTAGGCTGGACTGATGAATCCCTAAAATGAGACTCAATTCTATTATAGTAATGATAGATAAAACAAATCCCAGATAGTCTTGTTCTATGGAAAAGAATCAACGGCGGGTGTGTCTCTTGATGATTGAGGAAAAAAGCGTTGGTCTCTATGATCCAAGTGCAAGTTTCTTCCTTGATTTGACCATGTGACTTATGGGTTTGGTCGGATCAGTCTAGTTAGTTAAGGCTCTCGACAACGTTAGAATAAAAATATCCATGGAGAAATCGCCCGTGCTTTTTGGGCGAGGGAAGTTTTTTCGGGTTCGATTTGGAAGAACCGAGGGATGTCTCTTGTCTGGATATCCGTGGGCGAGGCCCCAAGTGAGAGGCTCTGCCCTACGCAAGAAGTGCTATTTCGGCTGCTAGCACCCCCCCAAATTTGTTGCACAGAGGGGACAGGGATCTTTCAGCAGGTAGTATCAGAGGAGCAAATTGGCTAAAGTGGATCAAGCGAGAAGCAAGAAATGTCAAGAATTTATGAAATACCAAAAAAGGTTATAATTGTGTGATGAAATTCATACAAATTGATATTCAGAATGAAGATTCATAAATAGGTAATTGGGTCTTCAGATGGAAGTACCGCAATTGTATAGAATCATTGACTTGCTTGAGGCATAGATAAGATGGTATTTACCTTATAATTCCAAGGACCGTGACTACCCGTGATGATGAATGGGATGAATCCTAGTAATGATGTTAATAACTAGAATGGCGATTATGACTTCAGTAAATCACAATAGATTAGTGGATTGTACTGATAGATTGCTGCTGTTAACCCTTGACCCAGTGGATCTAATTAAGGGATGGCAAATTGAAAACTTGCATAACTGAAATTCTCGTGGAGGAATGTTCAGATGAAATTTTCGGTCCGAAGGACCATTATTATGTTAAGGATATGAATGATATGTTTTGAATGAATTGTTATTTGATAACGAGTTCTATATATTCTTATTATAGAAGGGATCTTTATCCTAGGATTCTGTTGGGTTGACCAGACTATAAGGAACCCCAGAATCAGTTGGATCTTAAGAGAAAGAGTTATCCTCCAGCTGTGAGATGAGGACATCTCGCGTTTTTTAAGTGGGGTAGGATGCAAGATTCCTCCCACGAGCTTTTGAGGTGTAAAGGTATAAGAACCTCCCCTTCTATTCTTGAAATTATTCCCCTCTCTTAAATAAAAGAAAGATCTTGTTTTACCCTGGAGAGAGAAAATGTCTAGAGAGAGGTAATCCAAAATTGAGATATTTTTGGATATAAAAATCATCCTAGTGTCTAAAATGGTTTTCCCTGAAACATAAATTCAAAAAGAAATTTTCAATGTGTAATTAGAATTAATTGAAAATGTGTATAAAGGACCTTAGCCTAAGGGTTAAGATTTTTAGAAATTTTTGGATCATGGTCCAATTATGGTTCCTATGGACCAATAGGATTAATCCGTGTGGGGATGAGATAAATCCAAAGAATAAAAGAAAATACCCAAAAATGAGTAAATGCTCACATAAGATGAAGAGTTGACTGAGTACAAGGTTTATTAGTTAAAAACTATGAGATATTACTAAAAAAATGAGATATTTTGGTACAATGATACATTTTGACACCTGGGTAAGGAGGGGGGAGACTTCAAGGAGGTGCCTATTTCACACATGTGGTGGAGTTTTTAACTCAAAAACATTGTGATATTTTTATCTCTCCTCTCTCTTGGATCAAACCAAATTAAAAGGAAGCCGAACTAGGTCCAAATCTTGTCCAAATTCAGCCAAACTAAACGTGGAAAATTCTAGAACCTAGTTGAACTTGGTTAGAGGCCTCCCTCACCTATAAATAGATCCTTAGTCTTTTGTAAAAAAAATCTATGAACTATACCATGCTAGTATTACATTAAAATAATGATATTTTTTATTATCCCTTAAAAATCCTCTACTTTTGGAGAGAGTGGAGCCTCTCTCTCTCTCTCTCTCTCTTCAACTTTCCTTGGAGCTTTCCTCTCAACACACTACCCAATTGATTGGTTGGGGGCTTCTTCTAAGATAGAGAAGCAAGCAAAAACAAGAGGTAAAGTGTAATTTTATGGTTTTTCTCTACTATTCTCAATGTTTTTACTTCTCAACCCCTCTCAAACTTGAGAAATTTCTAAATTTAGTGTTTATAATGCAAATCAAGCGTTTCTTAAGAGTTATAATGAATAATTAAGAAAAGTTTACATTTATGCTTAATTAAGATGCTTTTTATGTTTATCTCTCTCTCCCCAAAAGAATGGTCATTCCTATGACCAATTCTCTATTCAAATGATGCTTCTCATTAATAAGTTCTCAATTCACAAATCAAACTCTAGGCTTGTGAAGCTAGAGGTTAAGAAAGTAGCCTTTTATACTTTTATGCTTCTAAAATTATGATAATCTTATGATTTAAATCCATAAATTAGATTTAAGTTTAGAAGATAGTTATACTATCATAATTGTATTACTAAGTTTATTCTTTTCAAAAATATTAAAAATTATCAGTAATAGACAACAGCAGAGCTATGGTAAAATTTTTAAGAAATTGATACATAATTCATTCTTATGCATAACATGAAAAAAGGACTTCCTACCATATTCTAGGATTGGTCATTCTATGCTAAAAGAATGATTTTCATCACATTCAATGGAAAACTAATTTTTAAGGTTTAATTAAATAATTAAGAAAAGAGAAAATTATGGTAATTTTATTTAAATGATAAAAGAGGAATTCCCATGACATTTGGAATTCACTCACTTAAATGGGAAAAATGAATTTCTTAGCATAATGGAATTAATGGATATTTTATTTTAGATAAATTTATTTTATACATGAGAAATATTTAAATGATAAAATAGGAATCCCATGACATTTGGAATTCAATCATTTAAATAGTAAAAGTGGAGTTCTTGGCATATTGAATTAATGGATTTTTTTTTTTAAAAAAAAAGAGAAATTATAGATAAATTTATTTTATGATAAAAGAGGAATTCTCATGACATTTGAATGTAATCATTTAAACACAAAAAGGAAAATTCCCATGATAATTGAGATCCAAGAAATTAAATGAAAGAAAGAGGAATTTTTAGCATAATTCAAATTATGAGTATTTATCAAAAGTAGAATTTTGAGCATTATTGGAAATTATGGGTAGAATTGATTTTTGTAAATCCCATGAATTCTTTTATTCTCAAAAGAAGAATATTGAATACAATTCATTTGAGAAATTGAGAAAGAATATGGAAATAGCTGTCTCGAGAAAAATAACCTTTATCTAGGCCAAGCAATTGGCAAAAATCTAGAAAAAGTCCCATTATTGGTATCGAAGTAGGAAAAGCTACTAAATGGAAATAAGATGTGAATGAGATGTGATAGGATGAGAACGGATGTGATAGATATGAATGGGATGTGATAGGATGAGAACGGAGGTGATAAGATGTGATAGGATGAGAACGGAGGTGATAAGATGTGAATGGGATGTGAATGGATGTGATAAGATGTAAATGGGATGTGATAAGATGTAAATGGGATGCGATATGATGTGAATGGATGTGATAAGATATAAATGGGATGAGAGAGGATGGGAATGGATGTGATAAGATATAAATGGGATGTGATAGGATGTGAATGGGATGTGATAAGATGTGAATGGATGTGATAAGATGTGAATGGGATGTGATAGGATGTGGTGTGATGTAAATGAATGTGGATGAGATATGAAGTAAATGGATGTGGATGTGTATGTGAAAGAATGTGATGTAAATGAATGTGGATGTGAATGATGAGATGAGAATGAGATGTGAGGTTATGTGAAAGGATGATATGTAAAGTAAATGGATGTGGATGTGTATGTGAAAGAATGTGATGTAAATGAATGTGGATGTGAATGATGAGATGAGAATGAGATGTGAGGTTATGTGAAAGGATGTGATGTGATGTGAAATGGATGTGATGTGATGTGATGTAAATTGGGATAGATGTGAATGGAGGAGATGTGATGTGAAATGGATGTGATGTGAATCGGGATAAGTGTGAATGGATGAGGTGTGATGTGAATCGGGATAGATGTGAATGGATGAGATGTGATGTGAAATGGATGTGATGTGAGGTGATGTGATGTGGATCGGGGTAGATATGAATGGATGAGATGTGAATGAATGTAATGTGATGAGATGTGGACATGGGTAGATGCGAATGGATGAGATGTGATAAGGATAAATGTGGATAGATATGATGAGATGGAATATGATGTGATTGGATGAGAATCGATGAAGGACGATGGGAATACATATGATTGGACGTGGATTAAGAAATTTAGATTGATGTGAAACAATGTGGAAAGACGAGAGTTCGTTATAGAAACTGTATTTATGATCTATTTTTAAATGACTATTTTATATCAAGAATGCCGGGGAAGCATTTTGACCATCTTGTGAATGAGGTCGTGGAGACCTAAGTGATAAAGTTACAACAGCTAAAGGAGAGTCAATGGAGGATGTCTCGCGAAGCAAGGTCGTCGACGGTGGTTGAGGTCTTGACCACCCTCGATTCGATTTAAATGGTGAGCTTCCAGTGGTACGGTGGATGAGGGACCAAGGAAGCAGCCTGTGAGTGAAGTGCTAGGTGACTTGCGAAGGAGCCTAGAGGGTGCGGACCATACAGTGCTCGGGCTTTGGGACGTCGAAGATACCCACGTGTGCATCGAGGAGAACAAAATGGAACAAGGTGTTAGAGTTGTTTTCTGAACTCGGGCATGGATCTGGTTGATTGACCTTGCTGATTCCATGGCTCTTTTATATGGATCTGTTGGTTGATCTTGCTGATCTTCAATGGAGAGTCCATCTGAATTTTCTTATGTGATTATATTGCCGAGTACTATGAGCTAGGAACTATTGAAAAGGCCCTTGAGTGAATAGGTGGTGAGCGTTCTGGTTGCAATTGATGCCATAGGTACACCGATGAAGGAATGATTGGAAATTAAAATTCAACCAGATATTTTGGAGGATTATGATTAGTGATACTATGGTTTCATTAAAAGATTGTTTTAAAGACAGCTGAATCGATGAAAAAGGCAATTTCATATTGGGTGTGTAAGTGGTGTGACTATCTTGAAGTTTGCATGAAGCGCCGGCTAGGGGGCTGGAGAACTCTTTTCCCATGTACCTGGGACAAAACATAACCAAATTCCTAAATGGATCCTATCACTACAGTGGTTGGGGACGGTTGGCTAACCCATGGGACTGGATGGGGTTAGGCTGGACTGATGAATCCCTAAAATGAGACTCAATTCTGTAATAGTACAATAGATGAAACAAATCCCAGATAGTCTTGTTCTATGGAAAAGAATCAACGGTTGTGCCTCTCCATGAGGAAAAAAGCGTTGGTCTTTATGATCCAAGTGCAAGTTTCTTCCTTGATCTGACCATGTGACTTACGGGTTCGATCAGAAATTGCTTGTAGTATTTCAAACTATATAGTCTAACTATTGCCTCTAGTAGCTTGCCTTTTTGATAATAGGACTGCTGCTTATCTTGGACTAGCCAGTATTGCTCCTAAACATGAGTGGCTTCATACTATTGGTTTTTGAATTTACAGTTGAAATTTGCTTATCTACAAGTGTACTTGATTGGGTTAAGTGCCCTTTTTAATATACTATTTAAAGGTAAGTATGCTAAAAGTGCCAAGTGCTCATCTTTTAACAAAATGTTAAAACTAGCTTTGTTGCAGAACCTATTGATACACACATAGCTCTGATGTTTTTAGTTCTCCAAATTACTTCTTGCATAGATTGTTTACACTCAATGTTACACAATTCAATTCTCTGTTTTGACAGATTCACTTTTACTTTACCACAAAAAGATAAAATTTTATAATTCTAGAATAGTTTGGATGAACTTAAATCTAAACAATAATTTTTTTTCTAAAATTGAATGAAATAATCTGAATAATAACCTTACAGGGAACTTTGTAAAGGCTAGGGTAACTTTGCATCAATTAAAGATTTGCCTCAATAGGCAAATTTTGTACAAGCAAATGTTTTATAGAATGGAGAAGTTTTGATTTCCTTTGTAATTAGGAACCAATCATATGTATATTCTACATGTACATATGAAAATTTTTTGACCAAACAGGGTTGGAATTAGGATTCAGATTTTTTCTACAAAGATTCTAAATCTACAGATAGCTCTGATATAGTGAGTATCTGGGTTTGGCTTAGACTGATAAAAGAGAAATCTTAATTCTGATAATGGTATTCTCTCAATGATCTTGGTCTAATCAATGACTACATTGATTGGGTACAGCTTGCTTTCTTGATATAACTTGTGTTTAAATTTTTTTTACTATATGACATGTGTAGTATTTAGTGACATTGATGACAAGTGGTTGAGTCCCCTGACACCTGCAAGACACAGACTAACACTTTTGTTTGTCTGTTTGTATGGATGCAGGTAACAAGACTCACCTTCTCTAGATTGCATGTGTGAAAAAGGACTTCTCTGTCGAGGATCTGCCTCAGCTTGTTGTCTGTTTTTTCTCTCACTAGATCTAAATCTCATCTTGAAGTTTTACTTGAGACTCAGTGCTCCAAAAACATGATGTATTACACAGATGATGAAATATATCATGTTTCCATTCATATCTTGAGTATAGAGTGTCTTTTGAATTTGGTATTCAGCTGTAGGGTATTGTATTATGTTTAAAACAAAAACACACACTCTAGCTACAGGGGCTACTCTCTTTGGAGATAGTCCAGATACTCCTACTCAAACTCTTTATACCTCAGCCGTATACAATTCTCGCTATCATTGTGCAATGCTGTTCCAAAAGGAGTTGGGTATTCCATACTGCGATGTCCAAATCCTTGACAGTTATAGCATTTCACTCCCTTGTTTAAGGGTGGAACTTCTGAAGTTGAATTCCAAGGGATTGAGTTTTGGAAAAAGGATATTTCTTCCATTCTAGAACTTCCCATATCCTGGGCCTAACCCTTATATCTCTTAGACGGTGGAAGGTTGGAATCACCTTCTGGAGCTAAAAGCCCTTTGAAAGGTGACGGTGGAAGGTTAGAATCACCTTCTGGAGCTAAAAACCCTTTGAAAGGTCATCGATGGTGCTGGCTTTGCGGAACCTTGACATCAAAGGCCTTGGCGAAATCCTTTGCCATCCGCACTCAGCTGTTCTTCATCAGTATTTGAGGAGGAGAGTGAAATCTTGGTGCTATACTTCAATAGTTCTGCTCTTCTAGGGTAACTCTAAGAATTCGTTCATCTTTGTTTCCAAAAGTCGGGAGGATAGAATCTCTTCCTTAGGTAAATTTTGATGTTTCCAAAAGTCGGGAGGATAGAATCTCTTCCTTAGGTAAATTTTGAGATCATTCCATGTCTGAGTGTTTCGATCCACACGATTTGTCTTACAGTGGTTTCTCCATGCTACTCTGGCTGTTTCTACTATCTTCAGCCTTGCAAGAGCCATTTTTCTCTTCTCATTGTACCCGGTGATATCGAAGTACTCTTCCATTTTTTTGATCCACTTCTCCACAGTCTCGCCCAAGTTTTCCCCTTCACCTTTGAAGGGTCCAGGCTGCGATCTATAAAGAGTTTTATGAACATCCAAGTCGAGCTCTTCCTCATCAAGTTGGGGGTTATCATTCCTACCATGATGACCTCGATCCATGATCCTATCAATATGAAAATTTTTGTTAAGTCCTTTTATTTACAATTCAAATCCGACTTTAGATCAAACTGATTCTGGGGTTCTTTAGATTGGTCAGCTCTCCACAGAATCATGGGATATATTTAGAACATATCATTCATATTCTTAACACAATAATGGTCCATCAGACCAAAAATTCCATCTAAACATTCCTCCATGTAAGTTTCAGTTATGCAGGTTTTTAATTTGTCATCCCTTAACTTGATCCATCGGGTCAAGTGTTAACAGTAACAATCTGACAACACAATCCACTAATCTCATAGTGATTTGTTGAAATCATTATCATCATTCCAGTTACGAACATCATCACACAGGGAGTCATCCCATTCATCCTCATTGTGGCTTTACTCAACTTATCACTTTGCAACCAAAATTTAGGAATAATCATTTTTCAATCAGAATCCAAATCAACTCATCAGTTCTCATATCAACCACATTCGAATTCATCATCTGGATAGCATTTTTACTTATAATTTCAAGGTCTTAGATTTATTCATATATACCAATAAAGAGCTGCAGTTATACCCTCGGTATATAC
This sequence comes from Cibotium barometz, assembly GCF_041138505.1. Lineage (NCBI taxonomy): Eukaryota > Viridiplantae > Streptophyta > Polypodiopsida > Cyatheales > Cibotiaceae > Cibotium > Cibotium barometz. Next base: position 1,245,162 of record NC_141064.1, on the reverse strand, counting down.
GGATAGTCACAGTCCTTGGAATTATAAGGTAAATACCATCATGTCTAGGCCTCAAGCAAGTCAGGGATTCCATACCATTGCGATACTTCCATCTGAAGACCCAATTACCAATTTACAAATTTCAGTGTCTGAATATTAATTTGTATGAATTTCATCACACAATTCCAACCTTTTATTGTTGCTTCATAAATTTTTGACATTTTTGGCTTCTCGGTTGATCCACTTTAGTCAATTCGCTCTGATACTAGCTGAAAGATCCCTGCCCCCTCCGCGCAACGGATTTGGGGATGCTAGCAGCGGAAGTAGCACTTCTTGCACGGGGCAAGATCCCTCACTTGGGGCACCACAGATATCTAGACAAGAGACTAATCCCTTGGCTCTTCAAAAATCGAACTCGGAAAAACTTCCCCCTACCGGAAAGTACGGGTGATTCCTCCAGGATATTTGTACTCTAACGTAGTCAGGGTCATTACTGACCAAATTGATCCAACACCGGAACCTGTAACTTGGTCAGAGCAAGGAAGAAACTCGCACTTAGATCATAGAAACCAATGCTTTTTTCCCCATCGAGAGGCACAGCTTCTTTTTCCATAGAATAATTACTATTCGGGATTTACTTCATCTATCGTACTATAACAGAATTGAGTCTCATTTTACAGATCCATTAGTCCAGCCTAACCCCATCATCTCCCATGGGTTAGCCAACCGCCCAACCACTGTAGTGATGGGATCCAATTAGGAATTTGGTTAGGTTTTGTCTCGGGTACCAGGGAAAAGAGTTCCCATGCCCCCTAGCTGGATATTCATGCAAATTTAATGCCAGTCACACCACTTACACACCCAATATGAAATTAAGTGTTTATAAAGCAAATCAAGCTTTTCTTAAGAGTTATAATGAATAATTAAGAAAAGTTTACATTTATGCTTAATTAGGATGCTTTTTATGTTTATATCTCTCTCTCTCCAAAAGAATTGTCATTCCAATGACCAATTCTCTATTCAAATGATGCTATTCTTAATTCACAAATGAAACTCTAGGCTTGTGAAGCTAGAGGTTAAGAAAGTGGCTTTTTATACTTTTATGCTTCTAAAATTATGATAATCTTATGATTTAAATCCATAAATTAGATTTAAGTTTAAAAGATAGTTATACTATCATAACTGTATTACTAAGTTTATTCTTTTCAAAAATATTAAAAATTATCAGTAATAGCAGCAGCAGCAGCGGAGCTATGGTAAAATTTTTAAGAAATTGATACATAATTTATTCTTATGCATAACATGAAAAGAGGACATCCTACCATCTTCTAGGATTGGTCATTGTATGCTAAAAGAATTATTTTCATCACATTCAATAGAAAACTAAATTTTAATATTTATGCATAATTAAATAATTAAGAAAAGCAAAAATTATGGTAATTTTATTTAAATGATAAAAGAGAAATTCCCATGACATTTGGAATTCAATCATTTAAGGGAAAAGTGGAATTCTTAGCATATTGAATTAATGGATTACGGGTTTGGTCGGATCAGTTCGGTTAGTTAAGGCTCTTGATTTCGACTACGTTAGAATAAAAACATCCTGGAGGTCGCCCGTGCTTTTTGGGCAAGGGAAGTTTTTTCGGGTTCAGTTTTGGAAGAATCGAGGGATTAGTCTCTTGTCCGGATATCCGTGGGTGAGGCCCCGAGTGAGAGGCTCTGCCCTGTGCAAGAAGTGTGCTACTTCCGCTGCTAGCATCCCTGAATTCATTGCGCAGAGGGGCCATGGATCTTTCAGCTGGTATTAGAGCGAATTGGATAAAGTGGATCAACCGAGAAGCAAGAAATGATAAATTTTTATGAAGTACTAGTAAAAGATTGTAATTGTGTGATGAAATCCATACAAATTGATATTCAAAATAAAAATTCATAAATTGGTAATTGGGTCTTCAATGGAAGTACCGTAATTATGTGGAATCCCTGACTTGCTTGAGGCCTAGATATGACGGTATTTACCTTATAACTCCAAGGACCGTGATAACCTGTATATACCGTGGGTATCACTGCAGCTCTTTACTGACCATATATATGAGTAAATCTAAGAGCTTGAAATTATAAGGGAAAATGCTATCGAGATGATGAATTCGAATGCTGGTTGATATGATTTTAGAATTCTGGTTGAGAATTGATGATCTGATTTGGATTCTGATTGAATAATGATTCCTGAATTCTAGTTGAAGATAAGATGAACAAAACCACAATGAGGATGATTGGGACGAATCCCAGTGATGATGATAGTAACCGGAATGACGATTGTGACTTCAGTAAATAACTATGAGATTAGTGGATTGTGCTGACAGATTACTATTGTTTGACCCTTGACCCAATGGATCTAATTAAGGGATGACAAATTGAAAACCTGTATAGCTGAAATTCCCGTGGAGGAATGATCAGATGGAATTCCCGTGGAGGAATGATCAGATGGAATTTTTGGTCTGATGGACCATTACTGTGTTTAAAATATGAATGAATTATTCTCTGATAATGAGTTCTCTATGTTCTTCTGTTAGAAGGGATCTTTATCCCTTCTAAACAGAAGGAATTTTTGGTCTGATGGACCATTACTGTGTTTAAAATATGAATGAATTATTCTCTGATAATGAGTTCTCTATGTTCTTCTGTTAGAAGGGATCTTTATCCCATGATTTTGTGGGGGGCTGACCAATCTAAAGAACCCTAGAATCAGTTGGATCTAAAGTGGGATTTGAATTATAAATAAAGGGACTTAACAAGAATTTTTGTATTGATAGGATCATGGATCAAGTTCGTCTCGTGGTGGTAAGAATGAAAACCCCCAACTCGATGAGGAAGAACTCGACTTGGATGTTCGTAAAACTCTTCATAGATTGCAGCCTGGACCTTTCAAGGGTGAAGGTGAAAACTTGGGCGAGGTTGTGGAGAAGTGGATCGAAGCAATGGAAGAAACTGGGTACAACGAGAAAAGTAAAATGGCTCTTGCAAGGCTGAAGATAGTAAAAATAGCCAAAGTGGCATGGAGAAACCACTGTGAGACAAACTGTCTGGATCGAAACACCCAGACATGGAATGATCTCAAAATTTACCTAAGGAAGAGATTCTATCCTCCTGGCTTGATGAACAAATTCTTAGAGTTAACCTAGGGAGCAAAACTATTGAAGTGTATCACCAAGCGTTCGCTCTCCTCCTCAAATACTCTCGCCATTGCTAGACGAAGAACAGCTGATGGCCAAGTTCATTCGGGGACTGAACGAACCTTTGAATATCCTGGTGAAGAATGCCAAGCCAGTTTCCATGGCGGAAGCAATGTGGATGGAGAAGGATTTCGCCAAGGCCTTTGATGTCAAGGTCCCGCCGAAGCCAGCACCATCATCTTTCAAAACATTTCTAGCTCCTGAAGGTGATTCCAACCTTCCACCACTTAAGAGACAACAAAGTCAAGCTCAGGATATGGAAAGTTCCACAATGGAAGAAAGGTCCTTTTCTCAGAACTCAAACCCCTGGAATTCAACTTCAGAAGTTCCACCCTTGAACAAGAAAGTGAAATGCTATAAGTGTCAAGGATTTGAACATCGCAGCATGGATTGCCCAACTCCTTTTGTATCAAGGTTTTCAGGGTGGGAAAATTAGGGACCAAGATTCTAGAATCCAGCTCCTTCCTTCCAGAGTAATCAGGTTCCTTTCCGCCAAAATCAGGGAAATCCTAGAGGTAGACCCTCTAACCAACCCTCAGTTTCAATCAAAAGTAATGCAATACCTCCGCCTCAGAATAAGGGAAGTCAAAGAGACTTTAAGGAGGCGTCTATTTCACACATGTGAATGAGATTTTAAATAAAAAATATTAAGATATTTTTATCTCTCCTCTCTCCTAGATCAAACCTAATAAAAAAGGGAGCCAAATTGATCCAAATCTTCTCTAAATTCAGCCAAACTGAAGCTGGAAAATCCAAATCTTGTCTAAATTCAGCCAAACTGAAGCTAGAAAATCCAAATCTTGTCTAAATTCAGCCAAACTGAAGCTAGAAAATTCTAGAACTTAGTTGGACTCAATTAGTGGCCTCCCTCACCTATAAATAGACCCTCATTGTTTTGTATTCTCATACGTGAACTATACCATGCTAGTATTACATTAAAATAATGATATTTTCTATTATCCCTTAAAAATCCTCTACTTTTGGAGAGTGGAGCTTCTCTCTCTTTTCAACCATCCTTGGAGCTTTCCTCTCAACACACTAACCAATTGATTGGTTTGGGGATTCTTCTAAGATAGAAAAGCAAGCAAAATCAAGAGGTAAGGTGTAATTTCATGGTTTTTCTCTACTATTCTCAATGTTTTCACTTCTCAACCCCTCTCAAGCTTGAGAAGTTTCTAAATTAAGTGTTTATAATGCAAATCAAGCTTTTCTTAAGACTTGTAATGAATAGTTAAGAAAAGTTTACATTTATGCTTAATTAGGATGCTTTTTATGTTTACCTCTCTCTCCTCAAAAGAATGGTCATTCCTATGACCAATTCTCTATTCAAATGATGCTTCTCATTGATAAATTCTCAATTCACAAATCAAACTCAAGGCTTGTGAAGCTAGAGGTTAAGAAAGTGGCTTTTTATACTTTTATGCTTCTAAAATTATGATAATCTTATGATTTAAATCCATAAATTGGATTTAAGTTTAGAAGATAGTTATACTATCATAACTGTATTACTAAGTTTATTCTTTTCAAAAATATTAAAAATTATCAATAATAGCAAGGGAGCTATGGTAAACTTTTTAAGAAATTGATACATAATTCATTCTTATGCATAGCGTGAAAAGAGGACTTCCTACCATATTCTAGGATTCATCATCCTATGCTAAAAGAATGATTTTCGTCACATTCAATGGAAAACTAATTTTTAAGGTTTATGAATAATGAAATAATGAAGAAAAAAGAAAATTGTGGTAATTTTATTTAAATGATAAAAGAGGAATTCCCATGACATTTGGAATTAAATCATTTAAATGGGAAAAGTGGATTTCTTAACATATTGAATTAATGGATATTTTTATTAAAATTTAGAGAGAAGTTTTAGATAAATTTATTTTATGCATGAGAAAAATTTAAATGATAAAAGAGGAATTCCCACCATGACATTTGGAATTCAATCATTTAAATAGTAAAAGTGGAGTTCTTGGCATATTGAATTAATGGATATTTTTATTAAAGTAAAAGAGGAGTTTCAGATAAATTTATTTGATGATAAAAGAGGAATTCCCATGACATTTTGAATTCCATCAATTAAATGTAAAAGAGGAATTCCCATGATATTTGAGATCCAAGAAATTAAATGGAAAAAGGGAGAATTTTTAGCATAATTCAAATTATGAGTATTTATCAAAATTAGAATTTTGAGCATTATTGGGAAATATGGGTAGAATTGATTTTTGTAAATCCCATGAATCTTTTACTTAAAAAGAAGAATATTGAATATATTTCACTTGAGAAAATTAAGAAAGAATATGAAAATATCCGTTGAGAAAAAGAACCTTTACCTAGGCCAAGCAATTGGCTGAAATATTAGAAAAGTCCCATCGGTATCAAAAATAGAAAAATGTTACTAAATGTGAAATAGATGTGCATCTCATCCATTTCAAATCACATCACCTCACATCCATTTCACATCACATCACATCCATTCACATCTATGTCAATTTACATCACATCACATCTTATTCATTCACATCTATTTACATCACGTCACATTCACATCCACTCATCTCATCGCTTCTCTTCACATCCATCACATTTATTGCATTCCCATCCCATCACATACATTCTATCCACCTTACATCATATCCACATCTATCCACATCATATCTCATTCATTCCATTCACATTACATCACATCACATCCACATCCATCCACATCCATCCATATCTCATCACATCCATACACATTCCATCTCATTCATCCACATATATCCATATCACATCACATCCACATCCATCCATATCTCATCACATCCATACACATTCCATCTCATTCATCCACATATATCCAGTCATTCACATGCACGTCTATTCATATCCATCCATTCATTCACATTCACATCCACATATATTCACATCACATCACATCTCATCCACATATATTCACATCACATCACATCTCATCCACATCTCATCACATTAACATCCTTATCTCTTTACACCACATCACATCTCATCCACATCCACATCCACATCCACATCCACATCCATTTACACCACATCACATCCTTTCACATAACCTCACATCTCATTCTTATCTCATCATTCACATCCACATTCATTTACATCACATTCTTTCACATACACATCCACATACATTTACTTTACATCTCTCTCATCCTTTCATATAACCTCAGATCTCATTCTCATCTCATCATTCATATCCACATCCATTTATATCACATCCTTTCACATATCCTCACATCTCATTCTCATCTCTTCATTCACATCCACATTCATTTATATCACATCCTTTCACATATACTCACAGCTCATTCTCATCTCTTCTTTCACATCTGATGTGAAGGGATGTGATGTGATGTGAATTAGGATAGATGTGACACATCCACATGCATTCTTTCACATTCATTCTTCCACATACACATACACATCCACATCTATTCTTCCACATACACATCCACATCCATTCTTCTACATACACATCCACATTCATTCTTCCACATACACATTCACATCCATTCACATTCTATCACATCCCATACACATCTTATCGCATCCTATTTTCATCTTATCTCATCCATTCACATGCTATTCCCATTTAATAGCTTCTTCTAGGTTGATCTCGATAATGGGACTTTTTGCCAATTGCTTGGCCTAATTAAAGGTTATTTTTCTCGACAATTAGTTCCATATTCATTCTTAATTTCTCAAATGAATTATATTTAATATTCCTCTTTTGGAATAGAAGAATTCATGCGATTTACAGAAATCAATTCTTCCCATTTTCCACTTTTGATAAGTAATCATAAATTGAATTATACTAAAATTTTCTCTTCTTTCCATTTAATTTCTCGGATCTCAAATACCATGGGAATTCCTCTTTTTGCATTTAATTAATTGCATTCCAATGTCATGGGTATTCCTCTTTTTTTCATCAATTATTTTTTAAAAAGTAATTTCATCTAAAATAAAACACCCATAAATTCAATATGCTAGGAATTTCTCTTTTCCCATCTAAATGATGGAATTCCAAATGTCATAGGAATTCCTCTTTTAACATTTAAATATTTCTCATAGATAAAATAAATTTATTTAAACTTCATCTTTAAAATAATTAAAATACTCATTAATTCCAATATGCTAGGAATTTCTCTTTTCCCATCTCAATGATGGAAAATACTCATTAATTCCAATATGCTAGGAATTTCTCTTTTCCCATCTCAATGATGGAATTCCAAATGTCATAGGAATTATGCCAAATATGAAACTAAGTTTGAGACCCTTCGAATTGATCTGTGGGGATCAAGGTTATAGAAATCAATGAATTTTGGTATGAAATTCAAAATTTCGATCAAGGAGTTTTGGGGATACTGATTCAAGAAATACTCCTTGTATTCAAAAGAAAATCAAACTGAAAACTTGCTTAGAAACCTTGTTTTCTAAAAGGACCATCTTACACCAGAATGGATGTGATGTGAATAGAGGTGATGAGATGTGAGGTGAATAGATGTGATGAGATGTGATGTGAATCAGATAAATGTGAATGAATGGATCGATGGATGTGATGTGAATAGCTGTGATGAGATGTCATGTGAATGAGGATGTAAATGAATGATATGGGTTGTGAGTGGATGATATGTGATGAAAATGGATGTGGATGTGTATGTGAAGAATGGATGTGGATGTGTATGTGAAGAATGAATGTGAATGTATATGTGAAAGAATGGACGTGGATGTATGTGAAAGAATGGATGTGGATGTATGTGAAATAATGGATATAGATGTGTATGTGAAAGAATGTGATGTGACATGAATATATGTGGATGTGAAGTGATAGATATGAATGTATGGATAGATGTGAGTAGTTATACATGTGAACGATTGGATGGATGTAGATGAATGAAATGAGATGTGTATGAATGAGATATGATGTGGATAAGAGTGATGTGATATAATGTGGATAGAATACATGTGATGGGATGGTTATGAGAATGAATGTGGTGGATATGAATGAATGAATGTGGTGGATATGAATGAATGAATGTGATGTGATGGATGTAAATGAATGTGATGGATGTGAATAGATGTGATGTCATGTGAATCGAGATGTGAATAAATGAGATGTGATGTCACGTGAATCAGGATGTGAATGAGATGTGATTTCATGTGAATCAAGATGTGAATAAATGAGATGTGATGTCACGTGAATCAGGATGTGAATGAGATGTGATTTCATGTGAATCAGGATGTGAATGAATGAGATGTGATTTCATGTGAATCAGGATGTGAATGAATGAGATGTGATGTAAATTAGGATAGATGTGATATGTGATGTGAATGAATATGATGTGATGAGATGTGGATATGGGTAGATGCGAGTGATGAGAACTGATGTGGATAATTGAAAAAAGATACGATGAGATGGAAGAAGATGTGATGAGAATGGGAATACATATGAAATGGATGTGGATTAAATAATGTGGATTGATGTGGAAAAATGTGAAAAGACGAGAGTTCGTTATAGAAACTGTATTTATGACCTGTTTTTAAATGACTGTTTTATGTCAAGAATGCTGGGGAAGCATTTTAAGGATCCTAGAGGGTGCTGACCATTTGATGCTCGGGCTCTGGGTCGCCATCGCGAAGATACCCACACGTGCATTAGGGAAGATATTAGAACAAGGAGTAAGAGTTGTTTTTTGAATTTGGGCATGGATCTGGTTGATTGACCTTGCTAGTCCTCTAAGAGTTGTTTTCTGAATTCGGGCATGGATTTGGTTTGATTGACCTTGATGGTCCTCAACGGATGAGTCCATGGCTTTTTTTAATGGATCTATTGGTTGATCTTGCTAACCTTCAACAAAAATTCTATTTCAATTTTTTTTATAAGTGAATATATTGCCGGGTACGATGAGCTAGGAACTATCGAAAAGGCCCTTGAGTAGACAGGTGATGATGAGCGTTCTGGTTATCAATGATGCCATAGGTACACCGATGAAAGAAAAAATTGAAATTAGGTATCAGCCGGATATTTTGGAGATTTATGATCAGTGATACTATAGTTTCATTAAAAGATTATTTTAAAGTCAACTAAATCTGTGAAAAAGGCAATTTCATATTGGGTGTGTAAGTGGTGTGACTAGTTTTAAGTTTACATGAATATCTAGCTAGGGGGCATGGGAACTCTTTTCGAACATGTTCTTTAACCCAATATTCGGTCACTTAGTGACTAAAGGCTAGAATTTATGTTTCATTCATTTTCTGGTTTGAGCTGAGATTTCATTTTAGCTTCTCTTGGAATTTCATCTGGAGACCATAAATGAATTTGGCTTTTTTATTGCTATAGAACACACACACACACACACACACACACACACACACACACACACACACACACACACACACACAATACACACATCATACCTCTCATAATGTCAAATCTATTTTATTTATTGCTTGGGATAACCTTTTTACTTTAATGTGGGCTCCAGTATATAATTTGACTTGGAGGAATCCCAAAATATAACTTATTGGTAAATACAATTTGAGTAACTTTATTGTTATCATATTAAACCTAACTCTGACTCTACAATGAGGAGACGGGTAACACTAGACAGAGAAGATGATGGCGTCATTTCTACTTTTGGACTGCTCTATTTAAGGCTCCACTATATGCCTACAATGATGAGAGGCCACATGGACTGCTGATGCATGAAGATGCCTCGATTGAGGATTTGCTATAATTCAAGACACATTTGGGGTAAGTGGCACACACTCACTAATCTGCTTGTGTATTGCTTACACTTATCCCTTTGGGTATGTTTTGTGATCAGCCTTCTTCACAGGTGTAATGTATATTTGAATTTCTATTTTTACCTAATGTGGTTGCACAATGTCTTTAATTTGGATAATGGAGCTCTATTCTAAAACCCTTTGCTTTTCACTAATGATTACATAGCACATAAGAGATAATTGCTAGTGGAATGCATTACTTGTACAAACTACATGCCATTATCTGATCTCATCAGAATGGTTACACATCTGAACCTGTGGCTTAGGTACTAAATAATCTGCTTGGCTTCATGATGTATGGGAAACCTTGGCTTACTACTTGGGCAGATAGGGTTTGAATACTAGTATGCTGTAGGTATTGTTAACATAGGAACTCTATATTAGGGACTTTATTTGCTTTCATTGCTTTGGGATAGATGTCCTCTGGACTTTCACTTCTAATGATTAATGGTGAGTAATACGTTTCCACAAGACATGGACCTAGATCGTGCTTGGCAAAATCCTGTAGAGGTATTTTTACCGTGAGACTTATTTCTTTTGTTGACGTGAGGGTACCGTGCATATTGGATAGGGTTTGGGGATTTGTAGGTTGCTCTGTGCCTCTAGAGGATTCTCTTGATTACATGTAGAAGGTTTTGATATGCTACTTCACACATTTTGAGATATTCAGTATAGATTGTTTGAATATTGCCTCCAGTATAGCTGCCCTTTTTAAATGAGGCTGATGCTAGCCAGTATTGTTCCTTATGGAGATATTATACCATGAGTCTTACTACTCATGTCATAGGTTGACTTGGAGGTACCCTTCATATTATCTGCATTCTGGGCATTACTAGTTTTCTATGTGCAGAGAATTAGCTCTATCACCTGGTGTGGTTCTGCTATGCTACTTCACACATTCTAGTTCATGCTTTATGATTCACATACTAAGTTGCACATGGTATGTTGTCATGCTAATGGGACTGTTTCACACATTCCCTTGCTATGACCATGGGTGGGCCTGTTTGATGCTATAGCATGGACATTCTCTGCCTTGTAGGACATACTTGTAGAATTTTTTCTTATTGCTTGTAGTATTTCAGACTCTATAGGCTAACTATTGCCTCTAATAGCTGGCCTTTTGATAATAGGATTGTTGCTTATCTTGGACTAGCCAGTATTGCTCCTAAACATGAGTGGCTTGATACTGTTGGTTTTTGAATTTACTGTTGAAATTTGTTTATCTACAAGTGTACTTGATTGGGCCCAAGTGCCCTTTTTCATATACTATTAGAAGGTAAGTATGCTAAAAGTGCCAAGTGCTCATCTTTTAACAAAATGTTGAAACTAGCTTTGTTGAAGAGCCTATTGATACACACATAGCTCTGATACTTTTATTTTTCAAATTACTTCTTGCATAGATTGTTTACACTCAGGTACATGGTAGGTACTCACTCAAATTTTATAATGTTACACAATTCAATTCTTTGTTTTGACAGATTCACTTTTACTTTACCAAAAAAATAAAATTTCATAATTCTAGACTAGTTTGGATGATCTTAAATCTAAACAATGAAAAAAACTTTTCTAAAACTGAATTAAATAATCTAAATAATAACCTTACAGTGAACTTTGTAAAGACTAGGGTAACTTTGCATCAATTCAAGATTTGCCTCAATAGGCAAATTTTGTATAGAATGGAAAAGTTCTAATTTCCTTTGTAATTAGGAAACAATCATCTGTATATTCTATAGGTACATATTAATATTTTTGGACCAAATAAGGTTGGAATCAAGATTTAGATTTTTTCTACAAAGTTTCTAAATCTACAGATAGCTCTGATATAGTGAGTATCTAGATTTGTTGGCTTAGGCTGATAAAAGAGAAATCTTAATTGTGATAATGGTATTCTCTCAATGCTCTTGGTCTAATCAATGGTTGCATTGATTGGGTACAGCTTGCTTTCTTGATATAACTTGTGTTTAAAATTTCTTTACTATATAGAGACCTATGACATGTGTAGTGTTGAGTGACATTGATGACAAGTGGTAGAGTCCCTTGACACCTACAAGACACATCCAGACTAACACTTTTGTTTGTCTGTTTGTATGGATGCAGGTAACAAGACTCACCTTCTCTGGATTGCATGTGTGAAAAAGGGTTTCTCTTCGAGGATCTGCCCTCGGCTTGTGTTTTTTTTCTCTCACTAGATCTAAATCTCATCTTGAAGTTTTACTTGAGACTCAGTGCTCCAAAAACATGATGTATTACACAGATGATGAAATATATCATGTTTCCATTCATATCTTGAGTATAGAGTGTCTTTTGAATTTGGTATTAAGCTGTAGGGTATTCTATTATGTTTAAAATGAAAACACACACTCTAGCTATAGCGGCTACTCTCTTTGGAGATAGTCCAGATACTCATACTCAGACTCTTTATACCTCAACTGTATACAATTCTCGCTCTATCATTGTGCTTTTAGCCGATAGTCTTAAAGATTGAATTGTATGTTGATTGAGGGTGGAGCTTAGCTCATAGCCGTGGTTCCCTTAGGTTGGCTAGTTTTAGGAAGTCTAGCTTCAATAGTACCTTTTCTTTGACTAATACTCTGTTTTATGTCTCATAGATTTCACCCTTTTCATAGGGGTAGAGATTCCTCCTGATTATTCACCGTCAAAGGCCTGCCAGCATGTTTTGGCATGCATCAAGATTGAAGAAGCACAAGATATTATCGTGTCCTCGGTTTGACAAGAGCTGTGCCAACATGGCTCTCTTCTACAACTCTTGTCCTTTAATGATTGGGTTAAGCTTTTGGCTCTCTTCTACAACTCTTGTCCTTTAATGATTGGGTTAAGCTTTTGGCTGAGCTAGATAAGGATAAGGAAAGTCTACAAACAATTCTCACTTTTATCACTGTGCCTCTGGCCGATAGACTTAAAGATAGAATTGCTTGTTTAGATTGAGGTTGGAGCTTGACTCATAGCCATAGTGCCTTTGGTGGGATGGTTATAGGTAGTCTACCTTCAAAAATACTCTTTTCCTTCTCTGCTTACAGTTTACATGGAGCTCATCACTGCATTTACCTGGCAACATAGCTAGTGGATTCCACTTGGAATATATATGGCAAACATTGCCAAAGAGCCTAACTAAGGCTTCGCAGTCTACTTAGTCTTCACATATCAATATTTTTTGGTGGGCAATAGGCTATCCACAAAAGTGTTAGCCTATGCTCCACTTGTGTGGAACCTATGCTCGAGTCAGGGTCAGGGGTCTGGTATGAGCTGAGATTTCTTTTTAGCCTCTCTTGGATTTTCAACTGGAGACCATAAATGAATTTGGCTTTTTTATTGCTATAGAACACACACACACACACACACACACAATACACACATCATACCTCTCTTAATGTCAAATCTTTTTTTATTTATTGTTTGGGACAACCTTTTTACTTTGATGTGGGCTCTAGGCTATATACTTTGACTTGGAGGAGTCCCAAAATATAACTTATTGGTTAACACAATTTGAGTAACTTTACTATTATCATATTAAACCTAACTTTAGCTCTACAATGAGGAGACGGGTAACATTAGACAAAGAAGATGATGGCACCCTTTCTACTTTTGGACCCCTCTATTTAAGGCTCCATTGTATGCCTGCAAAATGATGAGAGGCCACAGGGCTACTGATGCATGAAGATGCCTTGACTGAGGATTTGCTATCAAGACAAATTTGGGGTGAGTGGCACACACTCACTAGTCTTCTTGTGTATTGCTTACTCAAGTCCCTCAACCCTTTGGGTATGTTTTGTGATCATGGCTCTATTGCTTACTATGATCGGTGCGCCTTCTTCATAGGTGCAATGTATATTTGAATTTCTGTTTTTACCTAATGTGGTTGCACAATGTCTTTAATTTGGATAATGGAGATCTATTCTAAAACCCTTTGCTTTTCACTAATGATTACATAGCACATAAGAGATAATTGCTGGTGGAATGCATTACTTGTACAAACTGCATGCCATTATCTGATCTCATCAGAATGGTTACACATCTGAACATGTGGCTTATGTACTAAATAATCTTCTTGGCTTCATGATGTATGGTAAACCCTGGCTTACTCAAGTCCCTCACTTAACCCTTTGGGTATGTTTTGTGATCATGACTCTATTGCTTACTATGATCGGTGCGCCTTCTTCACAGGTGGAATGTATATTTGAATTTCTGTTTTTACCTAATGTGGTTGCACAATGTCTTTAATTTGGATAATGGAGCTCTATTCTAAAACCCTTTGCTTTTCACTAATGATTACATAGCACATAAGAGATAATTGCTGGTGGAATGCATTACTTGTATAGACTACATGCCATTATCTGATCTTATCAGAATGGTTACACATCTGAACCTGTGGCTTATGTACTAAATAATCTGCTTGGCTTCATGATGTATGGTAAACCCTGGCTTACTACTTGGGCAGATAGGGTCTGAATACTAGTAAGCTATAGGTATTGTTAACATAGGAGCTTTGTATTAGGGACTTTATTTGCTTTCATCTCTTTGGGATAGATGTCCTCTAGACTTTCACTTCTAATGGGTAATATGTGTCCACAAGACATTGACCTAGATATTGCTTGGCAAAATCTTGGAGAGGTATTTTTTCCATGAGACCTATTTCTTTTGTTGACGTGAGGGTACCCTGCATATTGGACAGGGTTTGGGGATTTGTAGGTTGCTCTGTGCCTCTAGAGGATTCTCTTGATTGCATGTAGAAGGTTTTGATATGCTGCTTCACATATTCTGAGATATTCAGAATGACTATGATGCACATATTTTGATATGCTGCTTCACACATTCTGAGATATTTAGTATGACTATGATGCACATATTATGATATGCTACTACTAATGGAGTTTCACACATCCTCTTGCTAAGATTATAGGAAGTCTCGTCTATTGCTTTGGCATGCATACTTTTTAAATTGTAGGCTCAGACTGCTAAAATTTTTTTTTGCAGCTTATATGCTTTGCAAAAATGGATTGTTTGAATTTTTCCTCTAGTAGCTGCCCTTTTTAGATGAGGCCGATGCTAGCCAGCATTGTTCCTTGTGGAGATATTATACCATGAGTCTTACTACTCATGTCATAGGTTGACTTGGAGAGGTACCCTACATATTATCAGCATTCTCGGCATTACTAGTTTTCTATGTGCAGAGAATTAGCTCTATCACTTGGTGTAGTTCTGTTATGCTGTTTCACACATTCTAGTTCATGCTTTATGATTCACATACTCTCTTGCACATGGTATGTTGTGATGCTAATGCAGCTATTTCACACATTCCCTTGCTATGCTGCTTCACACATTCTAGTTCATGCTTTATGATTCACATACTCTATTGCACATGGTATGTTGTGATGCTAATGCGGCTGTTTCACACATTCCCTTGCTATGACCATGGGTGGCCTATTTGATGCTATAACATGGACATTCTCTGCCTTGCAGGATCATACTTGTAGAATTTATTCTTATTGCTTGTACTATTTTAGACTGTATAGGCTAACTATTGCCTCTAGTAGCAGGCCTTTTTGATAATAGGATTGCTACTTATCTTGGACTAGCCAGTATTGCTCCTAAACATGAGTGGCTTGATATTGTTGGTTTTTGAATTTACTATTGAAATTCGTTTATCTGCAAGTGTACTTGATTGGGCTAAGTGCTCACCCTTTTTGGTCAAGTGCCCTTTTTCATATACTATTAGAAGGTAAGTATGCTAAAAGTGCCAAGTGCTCATCTTTTAACAAAATGTTGAAACTAGCTTTGTTGCAGAGCCTATTGATACACACATAGCTCTGATGTTTTTAGTTTTCAAAATTACTTCTTGCATAGATTGTTTACACTCTGGTACATGGTAGGTACTCACTCACATTTTATAATGTTACACAATTCAATTCTCTCTTTTGACAGATTCACTTTTACTTTACCACTTTTACTTTTACTTTACCAAAAGGATAAAATTTTATAATTCTAGACTAGTTTGAATGATCTTAAATCTAAACAATGAAAAAAACCTTTTCTAAAACTGAATGAAATAATTCTAGACTAGTTTGAATGATCTTAAATCTAAACAATGAAAAAAACTTTTCTAAAACTGAATGAAATAATCTGAATAATAAGCTTACAGGGAACTTTGTAAAGACTAGGGATCAATTCAAGATTTGCCTCAATAGGCAAATTTTGTATTTACTATTGAAATTCGTTTATCTGCAAGTGTACTCATAGGCCGCTTCCTTGGTCCCTCATCCACCGTACCAGAAGCTCACCATTTAAATCAAACCGAGGTTGATCAAGACCTCGGCCGACCTTGCTACGCGAGATATCCTCCATTGACTCTCCATCCGCTATTGTAACTTTATCACTTAGGTCTCTACGATCTCATTCACAAGATAGTCAAAATGCTTCCCCAGCATTCTTGACATAAAACAATCATTTAAAAACAGGTCACAAACTCACATCGGTCCACATCATTTCCCGTTACTCCACATTCTTGACATAAAACAATCATTTAAAACAATCATTTAAAAACAGGTCACAAACTCACATCGGTCCACATCATTTCCCGTTACTCCACATTCTTCTAAATCAATTTACTTTACTCAATCCACATCCAATCATATGTATTCTCATCGTCCTTCATCTATTCTTATCCAATCGAATCATATTACATCTCATCATATCTATCCACATCTATCGTCATCACATCTTATCCATTCTCATCTACCCATATCCACATCACATCACATTACATCAATTCACATCTCATCTCATCCGTCGCATCTACCCCGATCCACATATCACATCACATCCCATCCATTCACATCACATCACATCCATTCACATCACATCTCATCCATTCTCATCTATCCCGATTCACATCACATCACATCCACTCACATCACATCTCATCCATTCACATCTATCCTGATTCATATCACATCACATCCACTCACATCACATCTCATCCATTCACATGTATCGCGATTCACATCACATCACACCCACTCACATCACATCTCATCCATTCACATCTATCCCGATTCACATCATATCTCATTCACTCACATCACATCTCATCCATTTCACATCACATCACATCACATCCATTTCACATCACATCACATCACATCTATTTCACATCACATCACATCCATTCACATCACATCACATCACATCTCATTCACTCACATCACATCTCATCCATTTAACATCACATCACATCACATCCATTTCACATCACATCACATCCATTCACATCACATCACATCACATCCATTCACATTTATTTACATCACGTCACATTCACATCCACTCACATCTCATCGCATCTATTCACATCCATCACATTCATTGCATTTCAATCCCATCACATACATACATCACATCCACATCTATCCATATCATATCTCATTCATTCCATCCACCACATTACATCACATCCGCATCCATCCATATCTCATCACATCCATACACATTCCCTCTCATTCATCCTCATACATCCAGACATTCACATGCACGTCTATTCACATCCATCCATTCATTCACATTCACATCCACATATATTCACATCACATCACATTTTATCCACATCTCATCACATTCACATCCTCATCCCTTTACAGCACATCACATCTCATCCACATCCACATCCATTTACATCACATCACATCCTTTCACATAACCTCACATCTCATTCTCATCTCATCATTCACATCTACATTCATTTACATCACATTCTTTCACATACACATCCACATCCATTTACTTTACATCTCATCCTTTCACATAACCTCACATCTCATTCTCATCTCATTATTCACATCACATTCTTTCACATACACATCTACATCCATTTACTTTACATCTCATCTTTTCACATAACCTCACATCTCATTCTCATCTCATTATTCACATCCACATCCACATCCATTTACTTTACATCTCATCCACATACATTTACTTTACATCTCATCCTTTCACATAACCTCACATCTCATTCTCATCTCATCATTCATAGCCACATCCATTTACTTTCCATCACATCCACATACATTTACTTTACATCTCATCCTTTCACATAACCTCACATCTCATTCTCATCTCATCATTCACATCCACATCCATTTACTTCACATCTCATCCACATTCATTTACATCACACCACATCCTATCACATCCCATTCACATCTTATCACATCCATTTACATCCTATCACATCCCATTCACATCTTATCACATCCATTTACATCTTATCACATCCATTTACATCACACCACATCTTATCACATCCCATTCACATCTTATCACATACATTTACATCCTATCACATCCCATTCACATCTTATCACATCCCATTCACATCTTATCACATCCATTTACATCCTATCACATCTCATTCCCATTTAGTAGCTTTTTCTACTTCGATACCGATGATGGGACTTTTTCTAAATTTTTGCCACAATTGCTTAGCCTAGGTAAAGGTTCTTTTTCTCGAGACGGTTATTTTCATATTTTCGATACCGATGATGGGACTTTTTCTAAATTTTTGCCAATTGCTTAGCCTAGGTAAAGGTTCTTTTTCTCGAGACGGTTATTTTCATATTCTCTCTCAAATTTCTCAAGTGAAATATGTTCAATATTCTTCTTTTGAATAAAATAATTCATGGGATTTACAAAAATCAATTCTACCCATATTTCCCAATAATGCTCAAAATTCCACTTTTGATCAATATTCATAAATTAAATTATACTAAAAATTTCTCATTTTTCGTTTAATTTCTTGGATATCAAATATCATGGGAATTCCTCTTTTTGCATTTAATTAATTGCATTCCAAATGTCATGGAAATTCCTCTTTTATCATAAAATAAATATATGTAAAATAAAATATCCATTAATTCCAATATGCTAAGAATTCCACTTTTCCCATTTAAATGATTGAATTCCAAATGTCATGGAAATTTCTCTTTTATCATTTAAATTTTTTTCATGCATAAAATAAATTTATCTAAAATTTCTCTTTAAATTTAAATAAAATATCCATTAATTCCAATACGCTAAGAATTCCACTCTTCCCATTTAAATGATTGAATTCCAAATGTCATGGGAATTCCTCTTTTATCATTTAAATTTTTTCATGCATAATATAAATTTATCTAAAATTTCTCTTTAAATTTAAATAAAATATCCATTAACTCCAATAAGAGTTCCACTCTTCCCATTTAAATGATTGAATTCCAAATATCATGGGAATTTCTCTTTTATTATTTAAATAAAATTACCATAACTTTCTCTTTTCTTAATTTTTTAATTATGCATAAACCTTAAAAATTAGTTTTTCATTGAATGTGATGAAAATCATTCTTTTAGCCTAGGATATTCAATCCTAGAATATGGTAGGAAGTCCTCTTTTCACGTTATGCATAATAATGAATTATGTATCAATTTCTTAAAAATTTTACCATAGCTCTACTGCTATTACTGATAATTTTTAATATTTTTAAAAAGAATAACCTTAGTAATACAATTATGATAATATAACTATCTTCTAAACTTAAATCTAATTTATGGATTTAAATCATAAGATTATCCTAATTTTAGAAGCATAAAAGTATAAAAATCACTTTCTTAAACTCTAGCTTCACAAACCTAGAGTTTGATTTGTGAATTGAGAATTTATTAATGAGAAGCATCATTTGAATAGAGAATTGGTCATAGGAATGACCATTCTTTTGGGGAGAGAGAGATAAACATAAAAAGCATTCTAATTAAGCATAAATGTAAACTTTTCTTAATTATTCATTATAACTCTTAAGAAAAGCTTGATTTGCATTATAAACACTTAATTTAGAAACTTCTCAAGCTTGAGAGGGGTTGAGAAGTGAAAACATTGAGAATAGTAGAGAAAAACCATAAAATTACACTTTACCTCTTGTTTTTGCTTGCTTCTCTATCTTAGAAGAAGCCCCCAACCAATCAATTGGTTAGTGTGTTGAAAGAAAAGCTCCAAGGATGGTTGAAGAGAGAGAGAGGCTTCACTCTCTCCAAAAGAAGAGGATTTTTAAGGGATAATAGAAAATATCATTATTTTAATATAATACTGGCATGGTATAGCTCACAGATTTTTTTACAAAAGACTACGAATCTATTTATAGGTGAGGGAGGCCTTTAACCAAGTCCAATTGGGTTCTAGAATTTTCTAGGTTTAGTTTGGCTGAATTTGGACAAGATTTAGACCTAGTTTGGCTCCCTTTTGATTTGGTTTCATCCAAGAGAGAGGAGAGATAAAAATATCACAATTTTATTAAGTTAAAAACTCCACTAATGTGTGAAATAGGTGCCTCTTTGAAGTCTCCCCCCCTTTCTTACCAAGGTGTCAAAAATGTATCATTATACCAAAATACCTCATTTTTTTTAGTAATATATCATAGTAACTAATAAAGCTTGTACTCAGTCAACTCTTCATCTTATGTGGGCATTTACTCATTTTTTGGGTATTTTCTTTTATTCATTGGATTTATCTCCTCCCCACACTTGGATTAATCCTATTGGTCCATAGAAACCTTAATTGGACCTTAATCTAGAAATTTCTGAAAATCTTGACCCTTAGGCTAAGGTTCTTTATACATATTTTCAATTAATTCCAAATGCACATTGGAAAGTTCTTTTTGAATCTCTATTTCAGGAGAAACCATTTTAGACACTAGGAGGATTTTATATCCAAAAAAATCTTAATTTTGGACTACCTCTCTTTAGACATTTTCTCTCTCCAGGCCAAAACAGGGTAAAACAAGATCTTTCTTCTATTTCACAGAGGGGAATAATTACAAGAACAAAAGGGGAGGTTCTTACACCTTTACACCTCAAAAGCTGGAGGGAGGAATCTTACACTCAGTGCTCCAAAAACATGATGTATTACACAGATGATGAAATATATCATGTTTCCATTCATATCTTGAGTATAGAGTGTCTTTTGAATTTGGTATTCAGCTATAGGGTATTGTATTATGTTTAAAATGAAAACACACACTCTAGATACAGAGGCTACTCTCTTTGGAGATAGTCCACATACTCAAACTCGAACTCTTTACACCTCAGTCGTATATAATTCTCGCTACTATCATTGTGCTTTTAGCCGATAGTCTTAAAGATTGAATTGTATGTTGATTGAGGTTGGAGCTTGTGCTTTTAGCCGATAGTCTTAAAGATTGAATTGTATGTTGATTGAGGTTGGAGCTTGGCTCATAGTCGTGGTGCCCTTAGGTTGGATGGTTTTAGGAAGTCTAGCTTCAATAGTACCTTTCCTTTGACTAATACTCTGTTTTATGTCTCATAGATTTTACCCCTTTTCAGAGAGGTAGAGATTCCTCCTAACCATTCACCGTCAAAGGCCTACCAGCATGTTTTGGCATCATGCATCAAGACCGAAGAAGCAAAGATATTATCGTGTTCTCAGTTCGACAAGAGGCGTGCCAACATGGATCTCTTCTACAACTCCTGTCCTTTAATGATTGGGTTAAGCTTTTGGCTGAGCTAGATACAAGTATGATCTTGCAAGGCAGCAAGGCAGAGAATGTCCATGTTATAGCATCAAACATGCCCCACCCACGATCATAGCAAGGGAATGTGTGAAACAGCTCCATTAGCATCACAGCATATCATGTGCAACAAAGTATGTTGATGATAAAACATGAACTAGAATGTGTGAAGCAGCATACCGGGTGATAGAGCTAATTCTCTACACATAGAAAACTAGTAATGCCCGGAACGCTGATAATATGCAAGTTACCTCCAAGTCAACCTATGACATGAGTAGTAAGACTCATGGTATAATATCTCCACAAGGAACAATGCGGGCTAGCATCAACCTCATCTAAAAAGGGCAGCTACTAGAGGCAATATTCAAACAATCCATTTTTGAAAGCATATAAGCTGCAAAAAATAGTTCAACAGTTTGAGCCTGCAATTCAAAAAATAGTTCAGCAGTTTGAGCCTGCAATTCAAAAAGTATGCATGCCAAAGCAATAGACGAGACCTCCTATAATCATAGCAAGAGGATGTGTGAAACTACACTAGTAGTAGCATATCATAATATGTGAATCATACTGAGTACCTTCGAAAAAAACTTCCTTTGCCTGGAAAGCATGGGCAATTTCACCAGGATAACTTTTCCCTAACATAGTCAAAAGCCTTAACTAACTGAGCTCATCTGACTAAACCCGTAAGTCCCATAGTTAGATCAGGGAAAAAGACTATACTTGGATCATAGAGACCAATTCTTTTTTCCTCATTGAGAGGCACAGTCGTTGATTCTTTTCCATAGAACAATTTTTGTCCGGGATTTACTTCATCTATTCAACTAAACAGAAATTGAGTCTCGATTTACGGATCCATCAGTCTAGCCTAACCCCATCCTATCCCATGGGTTAGCCAACCGCCCAACCACTGTAGTGATGGGATCCAATTAGGAATTTGGTTAGGTTTTGTCCCGGGTACCAGGGAAAAGAGTCCCCAGGCCCCCTAGTTGGATTTTCAAGCAAATTTAACTCCAGTCACACCACTTACACACCCAATATGAAATTGCCTTTTTCCTAGATTCAATTGTATTTAATTTAGTCATTTAATGAAAACATAGTGTTACTGATCATAAACTTCCAAGTATTCGGTTGAATCTTAATTTCCAATCATTCCTTCATTGAAGTATCTATGACATCATTGGCAACCAGAACGCTCACCACCTGTTCACTCAGGGGCCTTTTCGATAGTTCCTAGCTCATAGTACCCGGCAGATAATCACTTATAAAAATCAAGATGGAATCTTCGTTGAAGATCAGCAAGATCAACCAACAGATCCATATAAGAGAGCTATGGACTCATCACTTGAGGACCAGCAAGGTCAATCAACCAGATCCATACTCGGTTTCAGAAAACAACTCTTACTCCTTATTCCAATATCTTCCACGACGCACGTGTGGGTATCTTCGGTGACCCAGAGTGCGAGCATCGTATGGTCAGCACCCTCTAAGATCCTTCGCAGGTCACCTAGCGCTTTAGTCATAGGCCGCTTCCTTGGTCCCTCATCCATCGTACCAGAAGCTCACCATTTAAATCAAACCGAGGCTGGTCAAGACCTCGGCTGACCATGCTATGCGAGATGTACTCCGTTGACTCTCCGTCAGCTGTTGTAACTTTATCAATTAGGTCTCCACGACCTTATTCACAAGATGGTCAAAATGCTTCCCTAGCATTCTTGACATAAAATAGTCATTTACAAACATGTCACAAATTCAATTTCTATAATGAACTCTCGTCTTTCCACATTATCCCTCATCAGTCCACATTACTTATTTCACATTCCATTCATATATGTACTCATTCTCATCCAATCACATCATTTTCCATCTCATCACCTCAGATTCATTCACATCACTTATCATATATTCACATCCCAATTCACATGTCATCACATCTCATCCATTCACTCATATCGACGACACATCATTTTACATACACATTCGCATTCATTATTCTGCATACACATCCACATCATACATCTAATTCCACATCCGCATTCATACATACACATCCATATCCACATCCACATTCATACATCCATATCCACATCCACATTCATACATCCATATCCACATCCACATCCATACATCCATTTCCACATCCACATCCACATCCACATCTACATCCATACATCCTATTTCACATCCTCATTCATACATCCACATCCACATTGATACATCCATATCCACATCCACATCCACATCCATACATCCATTTTCACATCCACATTCATACATCCACATCCACATACATACATCCATACATCCACATCTACATCCATACATCCATTTTTACATCCACATTTATACATCCACATCCACATACATACATCCACATCCGCATCTACATCCATACATCCACATCCACATCCTCATTCACATTCATATATCCATATCCACATTCCACATTCATACATCCATATCCACATTCACATTCATACATCCACATCCACATCTACATTCACATCCATACATCCATTTCCACATTCTACATTCACATCCATACATCCATACATTCACATCCATACATCCATTTCCACATTCCACATTCATATATCCATATTCACATTCACATCCATACATCCATTTACATCTATCTGATTCCTATCACATCTATTTATAGAATGTAGGAGAATTCTAATTTTTTGATATAAAGATTCTTTACGCATCTAATTAGGCATAAAGACAACTTTAGTAAGAATAACACTTTTATAAAAATCCTTTTATGCATCTATTTAGGCATAAGTTCAATTTTAAGGAAAATAACACTTTCGAATTAAAAATAAACCTTTTATGTATTTTACTATGCATAAATTCCATTTAAATGAGATCAAAATAAAAATAAATCTTTTATGTATCTAACTATGCATAAATTCAATTTCAATGAAAATAATGCTTTCAAAATAAAAATAAATCTTTTATGCATCTTTCTATGCATAAAATCAAAATTGATAAGAATAACTCTTTTGGATTAAAAGTAAAATTCTTTATGCATCTATTTATGCATGAAATCAAAATTGATGAAAATAACTCTTTTGAATTGAAAATAAAATTCTTTATGCATCTTTCTATGCATAAAATCAAAATTGATGAAAATAACTCTTTTGAAATAAAAATAGATTCTTTATGCATCTATTTATGCATAAATTTCATTTATGATGAAAATCACACTTTTAATATAAAAAATATATCTTTTATGCATACAAATCATTTATGATGAAAATCACTCTTTTAATATAAAGAATTTCTTTTATGCATCCATTTATGCATAAAAAAAATTTATGATAAAAATCACACTTTTAATATAAAAAAATATCTTTTATGCATATGTTTATGCATACAAATCATTTATGATGAAAATCACTCTTTTAATATAAAGAATTTCTTTTATGCATCCATTTATGCATAAAAATTATTTATGATAAAAATCACACTTTTAATATAAAAAAATATCTTTTATGCATATAAATCATTTATGAGATGAAAATCACTCTTTTAATATAAATAATTTCTTTTATGCATCCATTTATGCATAAAAATCATTTATGATGAAAATCACACTTTTAATATAAAAAAAATATCTTTTATGCATATGTTTATGCATACAAATCATTTATGATGAAAAAAACACTTTAATAATCAAAATAACAATTTCAATATGCTTTCTTCTATGCATAGAATTTAATTCTAAAGAAAGTAACACTTTTTTAATAAAATATTTTTAGTATGCATTTTCTTATACCTAGGATGAAAATTAACACTTTAAGAATACATATACGATGGGAATTACTCTTTTTGAATAAAAAAAGTAAAACTTATTTTTCACAAATTTAGAAAATTTTGCCATAACCTCCTTTGTATGGCTGACCATTTTTCAATTTTTAATTCTCTAAAATTAATTAGAAGTTCACCAAGAGTATTTAAATCATTCTAATGTAAACATTTTCTACTTATCAAAGAGAAATATTATGAAAAACTTGATTTTATCCATTAATCATTCATCTAGGATAAAGAATGGTTGGATTTACTAAAGAAGAGAGGGGAATGCCTTTTTTCAATGAGGCATAACATCATAATCATTTTAGAGAAGACAAAAATCATAAAAAACCATAAAATGAAATAGAAAAGAGAAGAATCTCTAACTTACAAAGGAAAGGAGAATTTGAGAGCTTTCCTTTGGCTTGATGGTTTGAGGGATCTGCTCTTGTTTGAAACAAGAGTGGCCACCAATCGTATCCCATTTAGTAGCTTTTTCTACTTCGATATTGATGATAATGAGACTTTTTCTAAATTTCTGCCAATTGCTTGGCCTAGATAAAGGTTCTTTTTCTCGATGACTATTTTCATATTCTTTCTCAATTCTCAAATGAATTATATTCAATATTCTTCTTTTGAATAAAAGAATTCATGGGATTTACAAAAATCAATTCTACCCATATTCCCACTTTTGATAAATAATCATAAAGTGAATTATACTAAAATTTTCTCTTTTTCCCATTTAATATCTGCCGAATCATATTGAACAAAGCGGTTGGCCATTTGAAAGGTCTTAAAGTGCTTGGGCACTTGCCATGTTTCTTCAGATTTAGCACTTTCCTCATCAATTAGCCTTTTGACTTCTGCGAGTGCCAACTTTTTGTTGTGTGCCTTGCGTGCAGAGCAGCAAAGCTTTTCAAGGACTAGTTCTAATTGAATGGGTTCAACTGGCTGTGGGACAATAGTGTGGACCAAAAGAGAGTTGGTTTTAAAATCTTTTTGCCATACTTTATTTGAAATGCTCATTGGCTTCCACGGCTCCCACATATTTCAACCAATGGGTTTCAGAGTTGTCTAGGAAGATGTAATGCTTTGGCCCAGGGAATCCTTCGGGCCTGTGAGTTTTATATGAGCATGTACTCCTTGATGGCTTAGCTTGAACAACCTGATCTAGCTCTTGTGTGGCTATATTGGGTTTATATGATAAACTAAGCATATATAATGATGTAAGCCGCTTGCCCATCCGCCGTGGCAAATCTCGTACCAATTTTTCTAGGCAAGATGTTCAGTGTAGCGAGGATATGCATCTAGTTCTGAGAGTCTTCTAGCTCTGGGAGTGGTGCACAATCCTCTCTCTCCTTTTCATCTTCTAGTGTTTTATGGCATGTCTGACATAAATAGACTTCAGTAGTTTGTGTAGTTGTGACGACTGAGTCCTCTGGAAATGGTCTGCTCGTCGGGGTGCACTTTCAATGTGCGTAGATTGATCTTGGGTAAGATCTTTTCTCCGTATATGTAGATATGGTTAGTATCCCAATCATGGATCATCTTGGATTATCGCATATTGGGATGTAGTCATATGAAACTGGCTGACGTCCAAAATTCATCACCACAAAGGTGTGGCGGTAGGTGGTTCCCAGAATCTTAATTTTAAGATCCTTCAGTAGACTAATGGGTCTAGTAGTGGCTCCATGAGCGAGTTTAACTAACAATCTAGTGTTATCCAAGGCAGGTGCTACCTCAATTATCATGGGAATTCCTCTTTTTGCATTTAATTATTTGCATTCCAATGTCATGGAAATTCCTCTTTTATCATAAAATAAATCTATTTAAAATTTCTCTTTTCTTTAATAAAAATATTCAATATTCCAAATATACCAAGAATTCTTTTTTTTCCATTTAAAGGATTGAATTCCAAATATGATGGGAATTCCTCTTTCATCATTTAAATTTATACATGCATAAAATAATTTAACTAAAATTTCTCTTAAAAATTATATAAAAATATCCATTTATTCCATTATGCTAGAAATTCCACTTTTCTCATTTAAATGATTGAATTCCAAATATGGTGGAAATTTCAATTTCATTATTTAAATTTATTTATGCATATAAAAATTAATTTAACTAAATATTATCTTAAAAATTAAAGAAAAATCTCCATCAATTCCATTATACTAGAAATTACACTTTTCTCATTTAAATGATTGAATTCCAAATATGGCAGGAATTCCTCTTTCATCATTTAAATTCATTTATGCATAAAAATAAATTTAACTAAAATTCTTCTTCTATAAAATATCCATTATTTTGGTATTCCAATTTTTCTCTTTCTCCATTGGAATACACTTACATTGTCATGGGAATTTCACTTTTATCATAAAAAATAAATTACTAGAAATTTCTCTTTTCTCCTAATTAACTATTTATGCATAAGCATTAAAAATCACATTTTCCATGGTTATGATGAGAATTATTCAATTAACCTAGGATGACTAATCTTAGAATATGGTAGGAAGTTCTCTTTTCATATTATGTATGAAAATGCTTTATGTGTTAATTTTCTAAAAATTTTACCATAGCTCCGCTGTTATTATTGATAATTCTCAATAATTTTAAAAAGCATAAGGTTTAGTAATACAATATGATAGAATAACTATCATATAGATCAATATCCAATTATGGACTTGATTCCTAAGTTTATCATAATTTAAGTAATATAAAAGCATTAAAAAGCCACTTCTTTGGCTTCTAATTTGAAAAGCATAGAGTTTACTTTTAGAATTAAGAATTGCTCCATGAGAAGCATCATTTGAATATAGAATTGGTCATAGGAATGACCATTCTTTGGGGGGAGAGAGAGATATGCTTTAAAAAATATTTTAATTTAAGCATAAATGTAAACTTTAGGTGTTTAATCACTAAAATTCATTAGAGAGCTTCATTTTCATTGAAGAATCATTCATTGAATACTTCTCAAGCTTGAGAGGGGTTGAGAAGTGACAAACATTTAAAGATTAAGAAAAAAAATCATAAAATCACACTTTACCTCCTGTTTTGCTTGATTCTTTAGTCTTAGGAGAGGCCCCCAACCAATCAATTGGTTTAGTATGTTGAAGAAGACTCCAAGAAGGTTGAAGAGAGAGAGAGAGAGAGAGAGAGAGAGAGAGAGAGAAGCTCCAATCTCTCCAAATTATAGAGTATTTTTAGAGGATAATAGAAGATATGCTTATTTTAGAGTAATACTGGCATGGTCTAGTTCACAGATGATAATACAAAAGAATGAGGGTCTATTTATAGGTGAGGGAGGCCACTAACGGAGTCCAACTAAGTTGTAGAATTTTCCAGCTTCACTTTGGCTGAATTTGAACAAGATTTGGACCAGTTTGGCTCCCTTTTTTATTTGGTTTCATCTAGGAGAGAGGAGAGATAAAAATATCTTAATATTTTTGAGTTTAAAACTCCTTCACATGTGTGAAATAGGTGCCTCCTTTAAGGATCTCCCTTTCCTTACCAAGGTCTCAAAAATGAATGATTACTCCAAAATATCTCATTTTTTTAGTAATATTTCATAATTTTTAACTAATAAATCTTGTACTCAGTCAACTCTTCATCTTATATGGGCATTTACTCATTTTTGGGTATTTTCTTTTATTGATTGGATTTATCTCATCCCAACACTTGGATTAATCTTTTTGGTCCATAGGAACCTTAATTGGACCATAATCCAAAAATTTCAGAAAATCTTGACCTTTAGGCTAAGGTCTTTTAAATCATTTTTAATTGATTCCTAATGCACCTTGGAAATTTAATTTTGATTTTCTATTTAAGAGGAAACATATTTTTGATATTTGTAGAATTTATATATCCAAAAATATCTCAATATTGATTTACCACTCTCTAGAAATTTTTATCTCACTAGGCAAAAACAAGGAAAAATAATATTTTCTTGTATTCAAAAATAGGGAATGATTACAAGGGATTGAAGTAAAGCTTATTCATTATTCAGGCGGCTGAGGAGGAATCTTACATCCTCTCCCACTTGAAAAACGCGAGATGTCTTCATCTCGTAGGTGGAGTATGATCTCTTTCATCTTTTTGCTCTTTTTCAATTGCTTCCAGTGTTACTGCCTTGGAAGTGGATGGCCGATTTGGGAACATCTCTCTTCGACTTCCCCTATTCTGAGGTGGAGATCTTGCATTACGTTGGATTGAAACTGCGGGTTGGATAGAGGGTCTACCGCTGGGATTTCCTTGATTTTGGCAGAAAGGAACCTGATTACTCTAGAAGGAAGGAGCTGGAGTCTAGAATCTTGGTCCTTGATTTCACTGCCCCCGAAAACCTTGATCCAAAAGGGGTTGGGCAATCCATACTGTGATGTCCAAATCCTTGAGAGTTATAGCATTTCACTTCCTTGTTCAAGGGTGGAACTTCTGAAGTTGAATTCCAGGGGATTGAGTTCTGGGAAAGGGACCTTTCTTCCATTCTGGAACTTTTCACATTTTGAGATGCTTGACCTTGTTGTCTCTTTGGCGGTGGAAGGTTGGAATCAACTTCTAGAGCTAGAAATCTTTTGAAAGATGATGGTGTTGGCTTCAGCAGAAGCAGGCAGCGGGACCTTGACATCAAAGGCCTTGGCAAAATCCTTCGCCAATCCGCACTGCTTTGGCCATGGAAACTGGCTTGGCATTCTTCACTAGGATATTCAAAGGTTCGTTCAGTCCCCGAATGAACCTAGCCATCAATTTTTCTTGATCTATCAGTGGTGGCCAGTATTTGAGGAGGAGAGCGAACGCTTGGTGATACACTTCAATAGTTCTGCTCCCTTGGGTTAACTCTAAGAACTCGTTCATCTTGGTTTCCAAAAAGCCAGGAGGATAGAATCTCTTCCTTAGGTAAATTTTGAGATCATTCCATGTCTGAGTGTTCCGATCCTCCAGACAGTTTGTCTCGTAGTGGTTTCTCCATGTCACTATGACTGTTTCTACTATTTTTAGCCTTGCAAGAGGTATTTTGCTCTTCTCATTGTACTCGGTGACATCGAAGTACTCTTCCATTGTTTCAATCCACTTCTCCACAGCCTCGCCCAAGTTTTCCCCTTCACCCTTGAAAGGTCCAGGAGCATTAAAAGAAAATTTTAACTAAATTTTCTCTTAAAAATTAAAGAGAAATATCCATTAATTCCATTATACTAGAAATTCCACTTTTCTCATTTAAATGATTGAATTCCAAATATGGTGGGAATTCCTCTTTCATCATTTAAATTCATTTATGCATAAAAATAAATTTAACTAAAATTCTTCTTTAATAAAATATCTATTATTTTCGTATTCCAATTTTTCTCTTTCTCCATTGGAATACATGGACTTCCATTGTCATGGGAATTTCACTTTTATCATAAAAAATGAATTACTAAAAATTCCTCTTTTCTCCTAATTAACTATTTATGCATAAGCATTAAAAATCAAATTTTCCATGGTTACGATGAGAATTATTCAATTAACCTAGGATGACTAATCCTAGAATATGGTAGGAAGTCCTCTTTTCATATTATGTATGAAAATGATTTGTGTTAATTTTTCACTAATTTTGCCATAGCTCCGCTGCTATTACTGATAATTCTCAATAATTTTGAAAAGCATAAGGTTTAGTAATACAATATGATAGATTTTCTTTTATTCATTGGATTTATCTCATCCCAACACTTAGATTAATCTTATTGGTCCATAGGAACCTTAATTGGACCATAATCCAAAAATTTCAAAAAATCTTGACCCTTAGGCTAAGGTTTTAAATCATTTTTAATTGATTCCTAATGCACCTTGGAAAATTTATTTTGATTTTTTGTTTCAGGGAAACATATTTTTTATATTTGTAGAATTTATATATCAAAAAACATCTCAATATTGAATTACCCCTCTCTAAAAATTTTCATCTCACTAGGCAAAAACAAGAAAAAATAATATTTTCTTGTATTCAAAAATAGGGAATGATTACAGGGGATTGAAGTAAAGCTTATTCATTATTCAGGCTAAGGAGGAATCTTACATATAGTCTGAAATACCACAAGAAATAAGAAAAAATTCTACAAGTATAATCCTGCAAGGCAGAGAATGTCCATGTTATAGCATCAAATAGGCCCACCCACCACGGTCATAGCAAGGGAATGTGTGAAATAGCTCATTAGCATCACATCATACCATGTGCAATAGAGTATGTGAATCATAGAGCATGAACTAGAATGTGTGAAGCAACATAGCAAAACCACACCAGGCGATAGAGCTAATTCTTTGCACATAGAAAACTAGTAATGCTACCCAAAACTATGATAATATGCAAGGTACCTCCAAGTCAAGCTATGACATGAGTAGTAAGACTCATGGTATAATATCTCCACACAAGAAACAACGCTCGGCCTCATCTAAAAAGGGCAGCTACTAGAGGCAATATTCAAACAATCCATTTTTGAAAGCATATAAGCTGCAAAAAATAGTTCAGTAGTGTGAGCCTGCAATTCTAAAAGTATGCATGCCAATTAAGGTTCCTATGGGCCAATAAGATTAATCCAGGTGTTGAGATGAGATAAATCCAATGAATAAAAGAAAATACCCAAAAATGAGTAAATGCTCACATAAGATGAAGAGTTGACTGAGTACAAGGTTTATTAGTTAAAACTATGAGATATTACTAAAAAAATGAGATATTTTGGCATAATGATACATTTTTAACACCTTGGTAATAAGGAGAGGGGGAGACTTTAAGGAGGCACCTATTTCACACATGTGAATGAGTTTTTAATTCCAAAATATTAAGATATTTTTATCTCTCCTCTCTCCTGAATCAAACTAGATCTAAATGGGAGCTAAACTGGTCTAAATCTTGTCCAAATTCAGCCAAATTGAACCTGGAAAATTTTAGAACCTAGTTGGACTCAGTTGGTGGCCTCCCTCACCTATAAATAGACCCTAATTCTTTTGTATTCTCATATGTGAACTAGACCATGCCAGTATTACATTAGAATAAGCATATTTTCTATTATCCCCTAAAAATCCTCTACAATTTGGAGAGATTGGAGTTTCTCTCTCTCTTCAACCTTCCTTGGAGCTTTCCTCTCAACATACTAACCAATTAATTGGTTGGGGTCTTCTTCTAAGAATAGAGAAGCAAGCAAATCAAGAGGTAAGATGTGATTTTATGGGTTTTTCTCTAATATTCTGAATGTTTTCACTTCTCAACCCCTCTCAAGCTTGAGAAGTAATCAAATAAATGTTTTTTCAATGTAAATGAAGCTCTCTAATGAATTCTAATGATTAATCATAAAAAGATTATCTTTATGCTTAATTTAGGATGTTTTTTAAGTATATCTCTTCCTTCCCCAAAGAATGGTCATTCCTATGACCAATTCTCTATTCAAATGATGCTTCTCATGGAGAAATTCTTAATTCTAAAATCAAACTCTATGCTAGTTAAGCTAGAGGCTAAAGAAATGGCTTTTTAATGCTTTTATGTTACATAAATTATGATGAACCTATGATTTAGATCCACAAATTGGATTTAGATCTATTGATAGTTAATCTATCATAATTGTATTACTAAGTTTTATTCTTTTCAAAATTATTGAAAATTATCAATACTAACAGCAGCAGCAGCGGAGCTATGGTAATTTTTTTAGAAATTAATACATAAATCCTTTTTATGCATAATGTGAAAAGAGGAATTCATACCATATTCTAGGACTAGTCATCCTATGCTAAAAGAATAATTCTCATCATATCCATGGAGAATTAATTTTTAATGTTATGCACGCATAAATAGCTAATTAGAGAAAAAGAGAATTTTTTAGTAATTTTATTTTTATGATAAAAGAGGAATTCCCATGATAATGGAGATCCATGTATTTCAATGGAGAATGAGAAAAATAGGTATATTAAAATAATGAATATCTTTATTTAAAATTAAAGAGAAATTTTAGATAAATTATTTTTATACATGAAAAAATTTAAATGATGAAAGAGGAATTTCCATCATAATTAGAATTCAATCATTTAAATGAGAAAAGTGGAATTTTTAGTATAATGGAATTAATGGATATTTTTATTTAATTTTAAGAGAAATTTTAGTTAAATTTTTTTTATGCACGAGAAGAAAATAAAAATGATAAAAGAGCTATTTCCATCATATTTGGAATTAAATCATTTAAATACTAAAAGTGGAATTCTTGGTATATTTGAAATATTGAATATTTTTATTTAATTTAAAGAGAAAATTTAGATAGATTTATTTTATGATAAAAGAGGAATTCCCATGACATTTGGATTGCACTCATTAAATGAGAGAAAGAGGAATTTTAAGCTTATTAAAAAAATAGATATTGGTATTTAGTTAAAAGAAAATTTTTATGATATTTAAGTAAAGAAAGATTTGAATTAATTTTTTATATCAAAAGATGAATTTTCACCATAATTCTACCTAGGGAATTAAGGTTGAGAAATTAAGTGGTAGAAATAATATCTTTAGATATTTTATGTGGTTAAATCACTCAATTGATATTTACCCAAAAATAGATGTCTATCTATAGAAAATCCTTGTTAGAACTAAACCAAATGATTTTAGTTAGACTACGAGAGGGATGGACAGTAAACTTACTTGTCCATCTCTTGATCTAAATCAAGCAAAAACTTCGTGATCAATTCCAGCTTTTAATATAAGGAATAGACTGCTGTTGAATTAACCTAGTTTTCCCTTGACCAAAATCACCAAGAATTTAGTTGGACAGTTAGACAAATGATGGGTAGATTACCTTGATGAGAGATCAAGGATTCTCATTATGAAATTGGGGATTAAGGAAAAAGGGTTTTGTGGAACCAATCTCAAACTGGGAATTTTACTTGCATAAAACCTCTGTTTTCATTTAAAGGACTGTTTTACGCCAGAATGCTAGAGGAAGCATTTGGCATATGTTTTACTAAGAGGAGGTTCGTTGCAACAGCTGGCGGGAAACCTTGCTCTTGTGGCAAAGCCTTTTGAGGTCGTGACTAGCCTCGGTACAATTAAAATGGTGCGCTTCCGCCGGTACGATGGGCGAGGACCGATGAAGCGGTCCCTGAGTGAAGTGCTAAGACACCTAAGTAGGATCCTAGAGGGTTCTGACCAGGTAATGCACGGGCTCGCGATTGCTAGAACACCCATGCGTGCATTGAGGAAGATTTGGATGGACTAAGGAGAATGATTTTTGTGAATCAAATTTTGATATTGGATCTCGTTGGTTGGCCAACTGGTCTTCAACAGAGAGTCCAGAGGACACATTTGTAATACAATGGAGTCAAAATTTTAGAAGATGATTTTCAATAATATTATGATTTTTATTGAAGGATTGTTTTAAAGATAGCCGAATCTGTTTATAAATGGCAATTTTATATTGGGTGTGTATATGGAATGTCTACATTAATTTTTGCATGAAACGCTGGCTAGGGGCATGGGAACTCTTTTCCTCGGTACCCGGGAAAAACATAACCAAATATTTATAAAGGAATCCCACCAATACAATGGTTGGGTGGTTGGCCGGTTGGGCTGGATCGGGGGATTCCTGTGAAACAATTAAGATACGATAGTTACGTTAGTCAGATTAAGTCCTGAGAAGACCCTTGTTCTATGGATGGGAATCAGCCGGCGGAGCTGTGCCTCGTTAAAGGACGAAAAAAGCGGTGATTCTATGGACCAAGTGCAAGTCTCTTCTTTGATTTGACCATGTGACTTTAGGTTCGGTCGGATCAGTTTAACTAGCTAAGACTTTGACTCGTTAGATTAATTCCCCCGTTAGAAGATTTTCTCTAGGGGAGTCGCCCTTGCCTTCTTCTGGGCGAGGGAAGTTTTTCAAGTTCGGTTTTGAAGTAACCGTCGGACTAGTCTCTTGTCCGGACATCCGTGGGCGAGGCCGCGAGTGTGGATCCTTGCCTCACGTGAGAGGCCGACATTGCTTCTGCCGCCAGCGCCCTTGGAGGGGGCACCGCGGTGTGGGCTGGGGATCTCACAGCAGCTATATCAGACATTTGTTGAAAGCTAATAAGGACAAATGAATTCTTATCAGAAGTTTGTAATAAAAACTCAGAAAGAGCATTTACATATTGTATTTTCATTCCTTAAGCTTCATTAATGAAGAATTTTAATTAAAGAATTTGGTTTTATAGACGGAAGTTCCACACTTATCTGGAGTTCCTAACCTCACCCAGTCTCACAAGACATGACCGCATTCCCCTTCGAGCATCTCATCTCTTCCGCTACAACTCGAACGTTCCGAGCCGCCAGACTCGCATGCCATTTCGAGGATCTATATTTCCCTGAGACATGGCAGCACAAGTGGCTTGCAGGGCAGTATGTCCATGCCTCTTGTGACTAGCATGCAATGCTGAGGCAGAATCTCTCATTAACCATGATTCTGTCACTCAATGCCTCGAAACTTCAGACTTTCCTACCAAATCTACAGACTCCTTAGTCGCTTTATTCCTAAGAGGAGAAGATAGTAGCTCCCTTGGTAGTAAGGGAACATTTGTATCAAGGCATGTCTATAGCCCAGATGCGTCTCCCGAGGAGATTTTGACTTATGGAGCCGAGCTGCTCTATATACTTATTGCAACCTTTCTATAAATAAAGAAATGTTTTGTGGAGGAAAATTTCCTGTTGCATAAGTGATTGTTTATGGACGAAATGATAAAGCAAAATCTGTTCCAATAAGATCATTTATCTTGTTTAAGAAATTATTTTTTGAACCTCTTGTCTTAGGATCTCGTGGACGATATTAAAATAAAAATTTAATAATATATCATTTTTGGCAAAATCATGAGGCGAGGCCACACCCTCTCACTGATGAAGAAGAGCTTGACCCCGACGTTTGCAAGGCTCTTCACAAAACTCAGCCAGAGCCCTTCAAAGGTGAAGCGAGCGAAGAACTTGGGTGAATTGTAGAGAAATGGGTTGAAGCAATGGAGGAGTATTTTGATGTCACCGGTTACAATGAGAGGAGCAAAATGGCTCTTGCTGTGCCAGGCTGAAAATTATGGAAATAGCCGGGGTGGCATGGAGGAACCATTGTAACACCAACCATTTGGATAGGAATACCTAGTCCTGGAAGGATCTTAAAGCCAATTTAAGGAAGAGGTTTTGTCCCCCGATTCTTAGAAACCAAAATGAATGAATTTTTAGAGCTAAACCAGGGGAGCAAAACCATTGAAGAATATCACCAGTCATTTGCTCTTCTACTCAAGTATTCACCACCTCTAGACGAAGAGTAACTTATGGCCAGGTTCATTCGGGGAATGAACGAACCCTTAGACACACTGGTCAAGAATGCCAAGCTAGTGTCCATGGCAGAAGCTATCAGAATGGCGAAGGACTTCGCCAAAGCCTTCATCGCGTGAAAGTCTTGCCAAAGCCAGCTCCCTCATCCTTCAAAAGATTTCAGACACCGGGAAGTTCTTCCAACCTTCCGCCTCCAAAGAGACACCAAGGTCCCAACCAGAATCTGGAGACGCAAAGTTTCAGGAATGAAGGAAGACCTTTCCCTCGAAGTTCTTTCTCAAGAACTCCGGGTCTCTCAATAATGCAAAGGGAAGAGCTTCGAAGTGAGAACAGGTGCTTCGGATGTCAGGGGTTTGGGCACCAGCTCAAGGATTGCCCACCTCCTTCTCTGGGCCAAGGAAGCCAGGGTCCCAAAATTCAGAGATAGACTCCTTCATATCAATCCAATCAGGGTCCCCCGCGCCAGAATCAAGGCAACCCCAAAAGAGTGCCAACTCAGCCTGCAGCCTCCATACAAAGCAGTCTCCAAACTCCCTCCCAGAATTGGAGTAACCAAAGAGAGAGAGTTTTACCTTAGACTGCAGCAGATAGAGCTGTCACTATAGCTGATGAAGTGGAGGAAGAAAAAGGACAGATCTATGCAGCAATAGAGCATCAAGGGAATAACCGTCAATTTTCAGTCCTCCAGACTCCAGTAGAGTACCAAGGTAAGCAATTCAAGCTTTTGATTGATTCAAGCAGTACTCATTCTTTTATCTCCCTAGGATGTCTGCGTAAATTAGTCTTAAATAAAAAATTAGTCCTAAATAAATAAATTAGTCCCCACAGGATGTCTTTGTAAATTAGTCCTAAATAAAAAATCAGGGAAACCTATGCAAGTGGAATTGGCCAGTGGAAAGATTCTTTTCACACACCTTGAGACAAACCTTATTCAGTTTAGTCTAGCTGGGAATGTAACAGAGTGCCAGTTCAGAGTCCTACCCTTGGGAGTCTATGATGGAATCCTTGGAATGATTTGGCTCCATAAGAATCAAGCTGATATTCATTGTCACAAAGGAACCATCTCTTTTTTCCTTGACCTTCACGGGAATAAAGTTCAAGGAACTGGAATTTTTAGATCCCCAGTGCTGCAATTAGTCAAGGCTTCTAAATTATTAAAAGGGCTTAGAAAGAGGCAAGCTGTTTATGTCGTTAAGATGACATAAAATGCAAGGCTAAAGGACCAAAGTGGTTAAGGGAGTATGCAGATGTGTTTCCTGAAGAGCTGACTAAGATGTCTCTGTCTCACGAAGAGCTGAAGAGCTGACTAAGATGTCTCTGTCTCACGAAGTAGATCATGAGATCAAGTTAACCCCTGGAACCAGTGGCCCAGCATGCATACAAAATGCCAGTCCTTGAAGCCATAGAACTTAAGGAGAAATTAAGACAACTGTTAGAGCAGGGATTCATCAAACCTAGTGTCTCACCTTAGGGTGCGCCTGTTCTCTTTCAAAAGAAGAAAAACTGAACGTTAAGACTCTATATTGACTACAGAGGACTGAATCAATTAACAATTAAAAATAAGTATCCTATTGCTAGGATTGATGGACTTGTGGATTGGTTAAGTGGGACCCAAATGTTCACAAAGATAGATCTCAAATCCGGGTACTACCAGATCAGAATCAAGGAGCAAGACATCCAAAGATAGCATTCAAGACTCGCTATGGGCATTATGAGTTCACAGTCATACCATTTGGATTGACTAATGCCCCAGCGACATTTAATCATCTTATGTAGGATATTCTTAGAGAATACTTGGATGATTTTGTTCTTGTCTTCTTTGATGATATCATGGTATACTCAAAGAATGCTGTAGATCATGAAGATCATGTGTGCGCAAGGTCTTGGAAATCTTAAGGAAACACCAACTCTTTGCAAAAAAGAGCAAGTATTCTTTCTTTGTTGACCAGGTGGAATAGTTGGGATTCATAATATCAAAGGATGGGATTTCTCTTGACCATGCAAAGATCCAAGTAGTCGTAGAATGGCTAGAACCCAAGATAGTAAAGGAAGTTAGAGGATTCCTAGGATTAACCGGATGGTATAGGATCTTTATACCCAAGTATGCTCAGATAGCATCCCCTTTAGCTAACCTTCTCAAGAAGATTACCCTTTTTTAGTGGACTGCAATGTGTCAGAGTGCCTTTGACAAGCTGAAGACAGCCTTAGTAACCAACCCTGTCCTTAAGTTGCTAGATTCTACCAAACCCTTTGAGGTAGTTATTGATGCCAATGGGTTTACCTTAAGCGGTGCTCTTATGCAAGAAGGTCATGCAGTGGCCTATGAATCCAAAAAACTCAAAATACATGAGAGAAATTATGTCATCCATGACTTGGAGTTACTCTCAGTAGTTTATGCTCTGAAGTTGTGGAGACATTATCTTTTGGGACAAAGGTTCACCTTGATGAAAGATCATCAAAGTCTCAAGTGGATCTTCACCCAAAGGGATCTCAACATGCATCAAAGGAGATGGATGCAGACCCTGCAGGAATTCAATTTTGAAATTAAGTATCGACCAAGGAAAGAAAATGTGGTGGTTGGCAGACATGCTTAGCAGAAAAGCCTCCTTGCTTGCAATTATAGTGGTGTCAAATCCATTGATCATGGAAGCAAAGGAGAAAATCATGCAAGTTAAATTCTTTGCCCCTATTGCTACCCTTCTGATGCAATAAAGCAAGACTCCTCAGGAAATGAGTCAAGTTCTTGGGTACAAATTGGATGAAGGATGCATGTATTATAATAATCGGCTATGTATACCCAATGATGAGGGAATAAAGGGAAGAATTCTGAGAGAAGCCCATGATAGCCTAATAGCTGGACATCCAGGGTTTATAAAAACCTATATGTCTGTGAAGAAAAGCTTCTTCTAGCCAGACAAATGCTTGATGACATGGACCAACAAATGCAATCAATCCGTAAAGATATAAAGGCAACCCAAGATAGGCAAAAGTAGTATGCAGATAAAAAGAGATCAGAGAGAGAGTTTGAAGAATCAGATATGGTCTTCATTCAAGTACGACCAACAAAAAGAAGTTCCTTATCCTTAGGGAAGTACAAGAAGCTCTCTCCCAGATACTATTATGGGCCATATGCTGTTATAAAGAAAGTGGGCAATCTAGCCTACAAACTTCTTCTGCCTCCCCATCTCAAGGTACATAATGTATTCCATGTCAGTTTGCTAAAGAAATATGTGCCCGAGTCACGTGCTTGATGATGAACAATTGATCTCTCTGACTCAAAGCTAGATGGTACTCTAACCTGAGGAAATCCTTGACGTTCGGGAGAATATTCTCAGAAGCAGAGTCATAGAATTTTTAGCCAAAAGTGGAAGTTCTTCCCTCTAGAAGATGCCACCTGGGAGAAAGAAGAAGAGTTGGCGAAAGATTACTCCCACTTTGCGAGATGAGGACATCTCGCATTTTTCAAGTGGGAGAGGATGTAAGATTCCTCCTCAACCTGAATATGAATAAGCTTTACTTCAATCCCCTCCTATTTCTGAATACAAGAAAATATTATTTTTCCTTGTTTTTGCCTAGAGAGAGAAAAAATTCTAGAGAGAGATAATCAATATTGAGATATTTTTGGATAAACAAATTCTCCTAATATCAAAAATATGTTTCCTTGAAATAGAAATTCAAAATAAATTTTCCAAGGTGCATTAGGAATCAATAAAAATTTATTTAAAAGACCTTAGCCTAAGGGTCAAGATTTTCTAAAAATTTTGGATTACGGTCCAATTAAGATTCATATGGGCCAATAAGATTAATCCAAGTGTTGAGATGAGATAAATCCAATGAATAAAAGAAAATACCCAAAAATGAGTAAATGCCCACATAAGATGAAGAGTTGACTGAGTACAAGGTTTATTAGTTAAAAACTATGAGATATTTTGGCATAATGATACATTTTTGACACCTTGGTAAGGAGAGGGGGAGACTTTAAGGAGGCACCTATTTCACACATGTGAATGAGTTTTTAATTCTAAAATATTAAGATATTTTTATCTCTCCTCTCTCCTGAACCAAACTAGATCAAAATGGGAGGTAAACTGGTCCAAATCTTGTCCAAATTCAGCCAAACTGAACCTAGAAAATTCTAGAGCTTAGTCGGACTCAGTTTTAGTGGCCTCCCTCACCTATAAATAGATCCTCATTCTTTTTTATTCTCATATGTGAACTAGACCATGCCAGTACTACATTAGAATAAGCATATTTTCTATTATCCCCCAAAACCCTCTACAATTTGGAGAGATTGGAGTTTCTCTCTCTCTTCAACCTCCCTTAGAGCTTTCCTCTCAACGTCCTAACCAATTGATTGGTTGGGGGCTTCTTCTAAGAATAGAGAAGCAAGCAAATCAAGAGGTAAGATGTGATTTTATGGGTTTTTCTCTAATATTCTAAATGTTTTCACTTCTCAACCCCTCTCAAGCTTGAGAAGTATTCAAATGAATGGATTTTCAATGCAAATGAAGCTCTCTAATGAATTCTAATGATTGATCACAAAAAGATTATCTTTATGCTTAATTTAAGATGTTTTTTTAAGTATATCTCTCTCCCCCCCAAAGAATGGTCATTCCTATGACCAATTCTCTATTCAAATGATGCTTCTCATGGAGCAATTCTTAATTCTAAAATCAAACTCTATGCTAGTTAAGCTAGAGGCTAAAGAAATGGCTTTTTAATGCTTTTATGTTACATAAATTATGATGAACTTATGATTTAGATCCACAAATTGGATTTTGATCTATTGATAGTTAATTTATCATAATTGTATTACAAAGTTTTATTCTTTTGAAAATTATCAGTAATAGAGCGATGGTAAATTTTTTGAAAATTAATACATAAATCATTTTTATGCATAATGTGAAAAGAGGACTTCCTACCTCATTCTAGGATTAGTCATCCTATGCTAAAAGAACAATTCTCATCATATCCATGGAAAATTAATTTTTAATGTTATGCATAAATAGTTAATTAGAGAAAAAGAGAAATTTTTAGTAATTTTTTTATGATAAAAGAGGAATTCCCATGATAATGGAGATCCATGTATTTCAATGGAGAAAGAGAAAAATAGGTATATTAAAATAATGAATATCTTTATTTAAAATTAAAGAGAAAT
The DNA here is from genome assembly GCF_041138505.1 of Cibotium barometz. Taxonomy (NCBI): domain Eukaryota; kingdom Viridiplantae; phylum Streptophyta; class Polypodiopsida; order Cyatheales; family Cibotiaceae; genus Cibotium; species Cibotium barometz. The sequence continues at coordinate 1,203,333 of NC_141064.1, read as the reverse complement.
TTAAGATAAATTATTTTTATGCATGAAAAAAATTTAAATGATGAAAGAGAAATTCCCATCATATTTGGAATTCAATCATTTAAATGAGAAAAGTGGAATTCTTAGTTCAATGGAATTAATGGATATTTTTATTAAATTTTAAGAGAAATTTTAGCTAAATTTATTTTTATACATGAGAAGAAACTTTAAATGATAAAAGAGGAATTTCCATCATATTTGGAATTCAATCATTTAAATAGTAAAAGTGGAACTCTTGGTATATTTAGAATATTGAGTATTTTAATTTAATTTAAAGAGAAAAATTTAGATAGATTTATTTTATGAGATAAAAGAGGAATTCCAATGACATTTGGATTGCACTCATTAAATGAGAGAAAGAGGAATAAATAGATATTGGTATTTAGTTAAAAGAAAATTTTTATGATATTTAAGTAAAGAAAGATTTGAATTAATTTTTGATGTCAAAAGATGAATTTTCACCATAATTCTACCTAGGGAATTAAGGTTGAGAAATTAAGTGGTAGAAAGAATATCTTTAGATATTTTATGTGGTTAAATCACTTAATTGATATTTACCCAAAAATAGATGTCTATCTATAGAAAATCCTTGTTAGAACTAAACAAAATGATTTTAGTTAGACTACGAGAGGGATGGACAGTAAACTTACTTGTCCATCTCTTGATCTAAATCAAGCAAAAACTTCGTGATCAATTCCAGCTCTTAATATAAGGAATAGACTGCTGTTGAATTAACCTAGTTTTCCCTTGACCAAAATCACCAAGAATTTAGTTGGATAGTTAGACAAATGATGGGTAGATTACCTTGATGAGAGATCAAGGATTCTCATTATGAAATTGGGGATTAAGGAAAAAGGATTTTGTGGAACCAATCTCAAACTGGGAATTTTACTTGCATAAAACCTCTGTTTTCATTTAAAGGACGGTTTTACGCCAAAATGTTGGAGGAAGCATTTGGCATGTGTTTTACTAAAAGGAGGTTTGTTGCAGCAGCTGGCGGGGAGTCGTCGAGGAACGTCGATCGCGGTAAAGCCTTTTGAGGTCTTGACCAGCCTTGGTACGAATAAAATGGTGCGCTTTCGGTACGATGGGCAAGGACCGACAAAGCGATCCCTAAGTGAAGTGCTAGGACACCTAAGCAGGATCCTAGAGGGTTCTAACAAGGTGATGCACATGCTCGCGGTTGCTAGGACACCCATGCGTGCATCGAGGAAGATTCGGATGGACTAAGAAGAATGACTTTTGTGAATCAAATTTTAATATTGGATCTCGTTGGTTGGCCAGCTGGTCCATAAGACCGAAGAAGCACAAGATATTATCGTGTCCTCGGTTCGACAAGAGCCGTGCAAACATGGCTCTCTTCTACAACTCCTATCCTTTAATGATTGGGTTAAGCTTTTGGCTGAGCTAGATAAGGATAAGGAAAGTCTACAAGCAATTCTCGCTACTATCACTGTGCCTTTGGCCGATAGTCTTAAAGATAGAATTGCTTGTTTAGATTGAGGTTGGTGCTTGACTCATAACCATAGTGCCTTTGGTGGGCTGGTTATAGGTAGTCTACCTTCAAAAATACTCTTTTCCCTCTCTATTTAGCGGTTTACATGCAGCTCATCACTGCATTTACCTGGCAACATAGCCACTGGATTCCAACTGGAATATATATGGCAAACATTGCCAAAGAGCCTAACTAAGGCTTCCCAGTCTACTTAGTCTTCACAATACAATATCTTTTGGTGGGAAATAAGCTATCCACGCAAGTGGTAGCCTATGCTCCACTTGTGTGGAACCTATGCTCGGGTCAAGGGTGGGTACACACACACACACACACACACACATATCTCTCTTAACTTATACAGTTTTGCTACCTAATGTTTCTAAACTAAGGGTTTTTATTGGACCCTTGAATTTTCTAACCTATTTCTCTAAGAATTTTGGGAACTTGTGGGCAATGTTAAACATGTTCTTTAACCAAATATTGGGCCACTTAATGACTAAAGGCTAGAATTTATGTTTCATTCATTTTCTGGTATGAGCTGAGATTTCTTTTTAGCCTCTCTTGGATTTTCATCTGGAGACCATAAATGATTTTGGCTTTTTTATTGCTATAGAACACACACACACACACACACACACACACACACACACAAAATACACACATCATACCTCTCATAATGTCAAATCTTTTTTATTTATTGCTTGGGATAACCTTTTTACTTTAATGTGGGCTCCAAGCTATATACTTTGACTTGGAGGAGTCCCAAGATATAACTTATTGGTTAACAAAATTTGAGTAACTTTATTGTTATCATATTAAACCTAACTCTGGCTCTACAATGAGGAGACGGGTAACACTAGATAGAGAAGATGATGGCACCGTTTCTACTTTTGGACTGCTCTATATAAGGCTCCACTATATGCCTGCAATGATGAGAGGCCACATGGGCTGCTGATGCATGAAGATGCCTCGACTGAGGATTTGCTATAAATCAAGATAAATTTGGGTGTGGCACACGCTCACTAGTCTACTAGTGTATTGCTTACTCAGGTCCCTCACTTAGCCCTTTGGGTACCCATGTTTTGTAATCATGGCTCTATTGCTTACTATGATGGGTGCGCCTTCTTCTTCTTTCACAGGTGCAATGTATATTTGAATTTCTATTTTTACCTAATGTGGTTGCACAATGTCTTTAATTCGGATAATGGAGCTCTATTCTAAAACCCTTTACTTTTCACTAATGATTACATAGCACATAGAGATAATTGCTAGTCGAATGCATTACTTATACAGACTACGTGCCATTATATCTGATCTCATCAGAATGGTTACACATTTGAACCTGTGGCTTCTGTACTAAATAATTTGCTTGGCTTCATGATGTATGGTAAACCCTGGCTTACTTTTTGGGTAGATAGGGTCTGAATACTAGTATGCTGTAGGTATTGTTAACAGAGGAGCTCTGTATTAGGGACTTTATTTGCTTTCATCTCTTTGGGATAGATGTCCTCTGGACTTTCACTTCTAATGATTAATGGGTAATATGTGTCCACAATACATGGACCTAGATGTTGCCTGGCAAAATCCTGTAGAGGTATTTTTACCGTAAGACTCATTTCTTTTGTTGACGTGAGGGTACCCTGCATATTGGACGGGGTTTTGTAAGATTCCTCGCTCCAGCTTTTGATGTGTGCAGGTGTAAGAACCTCCCCTTCTGATCTTGTAATTATTTCCCTCTTTGAAATAAAAGAAAGATTTTGTTTTACCCTGTTTTGATCTAGAGAGAGAAAATGTCTAGAGAGAGGTAATCCATAATTGAGATATTTTTGGATATAAAAATCCTCCTAGTGTCTAAAATGGTTTCCCCCTGAAACAGAAATTCAAAAAGAATTTTCCAATGTGCATTTGGAATTAATTGAAAAGAAGTATCAAGGACCTTAGCCTAAGGGTCTAGATTTTCAAAAAATTTTGGATTATGGTCCAATTAAGGTTCCTATGGGCCAATAGGATCAATCCAAGTGTGGGGAGGAGATAAATCCAATTTAAAAAAGAAAACCCTCCCAAAAATGAGTAAATGGTGTCTAATTGGAGGCCAAAATAATGGCTTTTTATACTTTTATATGCTATTGAATTTATCGTAAAATTAAGAATATATCCATAATTGGATAATGATCCAATTAGTGGTTATTCTAATCACATGAATAATACTAAACTTTATTCTTTCAAATTTATTGAGAACTATCAGTAATAGCAGCGGAGCTATGGTAAAATTTTTGAAAAATAAACACATAAATCATTTTCATTCATAATATGAAAAGAGGACTTCCTACCATATTCTAGGATTAATCATCCTAGATTAATTGAATGATTCTCATTATAATCATGGAAAATTTTATTTTTATGTTTATGCATAAATAGTAATTAGCAAAAGAGAAATTTATAGTAATTCATTTTTATGTTAAAAGAGAGATTCCTATGACATTTGGAATTCCATCATTGAGATGGGAAAAGAGAAATTCCTAGCATATTGGAATTAATGAATATTTTAATTAAACTCAAAGATGAAATTTAGATAAATTTATTTTATCTATGAGAAATATTTAAATGTTAAAAGACAAATTCCTATGACATTTGGAATTCCATCATTGAGATGGAAAAAGAGAAATTCCTAGCATATTGGAATTAATGAATATTTTAATTAAATTCAAAGATAAAATTTAGATAAATTTATTTTATCTATGAGAAATATTTAAATGTTAAAAGAGAAATTCCTATGACATTTGGAATTCCATCATTGAGATGGAAAAAGAGAAATTCCTAGCATATTGGAGTCAATGAATATTTTAATTAAATTCAAAGATAAAATTTAGATAAATTTATTTTATCTATGAGAAATATTTAAATGTTAAAAGAGGAATTCCTATGACATTTGGAATTCCATCATTGAGATGGGAAAAGAGAAATTCCTAGCATATTGGAATTAATGAAAATTTTAATTAAATTCAAAGATAAAATTTAGATAAATTTATTTTATCTATGAGAAATATTTAAATGTTAAAAGAGGAATTCCTATGACATTTGGAATTCCACCATTGAGATGGAAAAAGAGAAATTCCTAGCATATTGGAGTTAATGAATATTTTAATTAAATTCAAAGATGAAATGTAGATAAATTTATTTTATCTATGAGAAATATTTAAATGTTAAAAGAGGAATCCCTATGACGTTTGGAATTCCATCAACATTGAGATGGGAAAAGAGAAATTCCTAGCATATTGGAATTAATGAATATTTTAATTAAATTCAAAGATAAAATTTAGATAAATTTATTTTATCTATGAGAAATATTTAAATGTTAAAAGAGGAATTCCTATGACATTTGGAATTCCATCATTTAGATGGGAAAAGAGAAATTCCTAGCATATTGAAATTAATGAGTATTTTAATTAAATTCAAAGATAAAATTTAGATAAATTTATTTTATCTATGAGAAATATTTAAATGTTAAAAGAGGAATTCCTATGACATTTGGAATTCCATCATTTAGATGGAAAAAGAGAAATTCCTAGCATATTGAATTTATGGGTATTTTATTTTAGATGAAATTACTTTATGAGAAATAATTGATGAAAAAAAGAGGAATACCCATGACATTGGAATGCAATTGATTAAATGCAAAAAGATGAATTCCCATGGTATTTGAGATCCAAGACATTAAATGGGAAGAAGAGGAAATTTTAGTATAATTAAATTTATGATTACTTATCAAAAGTGTAAAATAGGTAGAATTTATTTCTATAAATTCCATGAATTCTTCTATTCCAAAAGAGGAATATTGAATATAATTCCTTTGAGAAATTGAGAATGAATATGGAACTAATCATCGAGAAAAATAACCTTTAATTAGACCAAGCAATTGGCATAAATTTAAAAAAAGTCCCATTATCGGGATCAACCTAAAAAAAAGCTATTAAATGGGAATAGCATGTGAATGGATGAGATAAGATGGAAATAGGATGCGATAAGATGTGTATGGGATGTGATAGATTGTGAATGGATGTGGATGTGTATGTGGAAGAGAGAATGTGGATGTGTATGTGGAAGAATGGATGTGGATGTGGAAGAATGAATGGATGTGGATGTGTATGTGGAAGAATGAATGGATGTGGATGTGTATATGGAAGAATGGATGTGGATGTGGATGTGGATGTGTATGTGGAAGAATGCATGTGGAAGAATGGATGTGGATGTGTATGTGGAAGAATGGATGTGTATGTGGAAGAATGGATGTGGAATGTGGAAGAATGGATGTGTATGTGGAAGAATGGATGTGTATGTGGAAGAATGGATGTGGATGTGTATGTGGAAGAATGGATATGGATGTGTATGTGAAAGAATGGATTTGGATATGTATGTGAAAGGATGTGATGTCAGTGTGAGTGAATGGATGTGATGTAATGTGATGAGAATCTGGATATGAGTGAATGAGATGTGATGTCATATGAATCAAATGTGAGTGAACGGATGTGATGTAATGTGATGAGAATCTGGATATGAGTGAATGAGATGTGATGTCATATGAATCAAATGTAAATGAATGATATGGGATGTGAATAGATGTGATGTGATGTGATGTGGATCGGGATAAGAATGAATGAGATGAGATGTGAAATGAATGTGATGAGGTGTGACGTAAATTGAAATAGATGTGAATGAATGAGGTGTGATGGGATGGGAATATGGGTTGATGCGAGTGGATGAGATGTGATGAGGGTAAATGAGGAGAGATGTGATGAGATGAAAAATGATGTGATTGGATGAGAATAGGAATACATATGAATTGGATATGGATTAAGTAATGTGGACAGATGTGGAACAATATGAAAGATGAGAGTTCATTATAGAAGCTGTATTTATGACCTATTTTTAAATGATTGTTTTATGTCAATAATGCTGGGAAAGAATTTTTGACCGTCTTGAGATTGAGGTCGTGTGGAGACCTTATTAACAAAGTTGCAACAGCTTGATGGAGAGTCAACGGAGGACGTCTCGCGTAGCAAGGTCGGCCGAGGTCTTAACCAGCCTCAATTCGATTTAAATTGGCAAGCTTCCGGTATGGTGGATGAGGGACCAAGGAAGCGGCCTATGAGCAAAGCGCTAGGTGACCTGCGAAGGATCCTAGAGGGTGCTGACCATACGATGCTCGGGCTCTGGGTCGCTGAAGATACCCACACGTGCGTCGTTGAAGATACCCACACGTGCATCGTGGAAGATATTGGAACAAGGAGTAAGAGTTGTTTTCTGAATTCGGGCATGGATCTGGCTGATTGACCTTGCTGGTCCTCAACGGAAGAGTCCATGGCTCTTTTATATGGATCCATTGGTTGATCTTGTTGATCTTCAACGGAGATTCCATTTTTGATATGTGAATATATTGTCGGTTACTTTAAGCTAGGAACTATTGAAAAGGCCCCTGAGTGGACAGGTGGTGAGCGTTCTGGTTGCCAATGACGCCATAGATACACCGATGTTAGAAATAAGGATTCAACTGGAGATTTTGAGGATTATGATCAATGACACTATGGTTTCATTAAATGATTATTTTAAAGATAGGGGGTCTGGGAACTCTTGTCCCTGGTATCCGAGATAAAACCTAACCAAATTCCTAATTGGATCCCATCACTACAGTGGTTGGGTAGTTGGCTCTAACCCATGGGAGATGATGGGGTTAGGCTGGACTAATGGATCTGTAAAATGAGACTCAATTCTATTATAGTACGATAGATGAAGTAAATCCTGGATAGTAATTGTTCTATGGAAAAAGAAGCTGTGCCTCTCGATGGGGAAAAAAGTGTTGGTTTCTATGATCTAAGTGCAAGTTTCTTCCTTTATCTGACCAAGTGACTCACAGGTTCGGTGTTGGATCAGTTTGGTCAGTAATGACCTTGACTACGTTAGAGTACAAATATCCTAGAGGAATCGCCCGTACTTTTCGGTAGGGGGAAGTTATTCCGAGTTCGGTTTTTCAAAGAGCCAAGGGATTAGTCTCTTATCTGGATATCCGTGGGGGGGGCGAGGCCCCGAGTGAGGGATCTTGCCCTGCGCAAGAAGTGCTACTTCCGTTGCTAGCACCCCCAAATCCGTTGCGCGGAGGGGGCAGGGATCTTTCAGTTAGTATCAGAGCAAATTGACTAAAGTGGATCAACCGAGAAGCCAAAAATGTCAAAAATTTATGAAGCAACAATAAAAGGTTGGAATTGTGTGATAAAATTCATACAAATTAATATTCAGACACTGAAATTTGTAAATTGGTAATTGGGTCTTCAAATGGAAGTACCGCAATGATATGGAATCCCTGACTTGCTTGAGGCCTAGACATGATGGTATTTACCTTATAATTCCAAGGATCGTGACTACCCATATATACCGAGGGTATAACTGCAGCTCTTTATTGGTATATATGAATAAATCTAAGACCTTGAAATTATAAGTAAAAATGCTATCCAGATGATGAATTCGAATGTGGTTGATATGAGAACTGATGAGTTGATTTGGATTCTGATTGAAAAATGATTATTCCTGAATTTTGGTTGCAAAGCGATAAGTTGAGTAAAGCCACAATGAGGATGAATGGGACGACTCCCTGTGATGATGTTCGTAACTGGAATGATGATAATGATTTCAACAAATCACTATGAGATTAGTGGATTATGCTGTCAGATTGTTACTGTTAACACTTGACCCGATGGATCAAGTTAAGGGTGACAAATTAAAAACCTACATAACTGAAACTTCCATGGAGTAATGTTTAGATGGAATTTTCGGTCTGATGGACCATTATTGTGTTAAGAATATGAATGATATGTTCTGAATAAATTGTTATTTGATAATGAGTTTTATATAAGGGATCTTTATCCCATGATTCTGTGGAGAGCTGACCAATCTAAAGAACCCCAAATCAGTTTGATCTAAAGTCAGATTTGAATTGTAAATAAAAGGACTTAACAAAAATTTTCGTTTTGATAGGATCATGGATCGAGGTTGTCATGGTAGGAATGATAACCCCCAACTTGATGAGGAAGAGCTCGACTTGGATGTTCATAAAACTCTTCATAGATCGCAGCCTGGACCTTTCAAAGGTGAAGGGAAAAACTTGGGCGAGACTGTGGAGAAGTGGATCAAAAAAATGGAAGAGTACTTCGATGTCACCGGGTACAATGAGAAGAGAAAAATGACTCTTACAAGGCTGAAGATAGTAGAAACAGCCAGAGTAGCATGGAGAAACCACTGCAAGTCGTGTGGATCGAAACACTCAGACATGGAATGATCTCAAAATTTACCTGAGGAAGAGATTCTATCCTCCTGACTTTTTGGAAACAAAGATGAACGAATTCTTAGAGTTACCCTAGGAGAGCAGAACTATTGAAGTATATCACCAAGCGTTCGCTCTCCTCCTCAAATACTCGCCAAACGCTGGACGAAGCTGAGTACGGATGGCAAAGGATTTCGCCAAGGCCTTTGATGTCAAGGTTCCGCGGCCAGCACCATCAGAAGTAGCATGGAGAAACCACTGCAAGACAAACCGTGTGGATCGAAACACTCAGACATGGAATGATCTCAAAATTTACCTAAGGAAGAGATTCTATCCTCTCGAATTTTTGGAAACAAAGATGAACGAATTCTTAGAGTTACCCCAGGAGAGCAGAACTATTGAAGTATATCACCAAGCGTTCGCTCTCCTTCTCAAATACTCGTCAAACGCTGGAACAGCTGAGTGCGGATGGCAAAGGATTTCGCCAAGGCCTTTGATGTCAAGGTTCCGCGAAGCTAGCACCATCACCTTTCAAGGGATTTTAGCTCTAGGAGGTGATTCCAACCTTCCACCGTCACCTTTCAAAGGGTTTTTAGCTCCAGAAGGTGATTCCAACCTTCCAGCGTCTAAGAGATATAACGGTCAGCCCAGGATATGGGAAGTTCCAGAATGGAAGAAATATCCTTTTTCCGAAACTCAATCCCTTGGAATTCAACTTCAGAAGTTCTACCCTTAAACAAGGGAGTGAAATGCTATAACTGTCAAGGATTTGGACATCGCAGTATGGATTGCCCAACTCCTTTTAGAATAGCATTTTCAGGGTAAAAAATCAGGGATCAAGATTCTAGACTCTAGCTCCTTCTTTCCAAAGTAATCAGGTTTCTTTCCTTCCAGAGTAATCGGGTTTCTTTTCGCCAAAATCAAGTTTCTTTCCTTCCAGAGTAATTAGGTTTCTTTCCGCCAAAATCAGAGAAATCCCAGAGGCAGACCTGCAGTGTTAATCCAAAGTAATCCAAGACCTCCGGAAGTCAAGAGAGATGTTCCCAAATCGGCCATCCACTTCCAAGGCAGCAGTAACGCTGGAAGTGATTGAAGAAGAAGAAGAAGAGGATGAAAGAGATCATATGCCACCTACGAGATGAGGACATCTCGCGTTTTTTAAGTGGGGTAGGATGTAAGATTCCTTCCTCCAACTTTTGAGGTGTACAGGTGTAAGAACCTCCCCTTCTAATCTTGTAATTATTCTCCTCTTTAAAATAAAAGAAAGATTTTGTTTTACCCTGTTTTGATCTAGAGAGAGAAAATATCTAGAGAGAGATAATCTAAAATTGAGATATTTTTTGATATAAAAATCCTCCTAGTGTCTTAAATGGTTTTCCATGAAACAAAAATTCAAAAAGAACTTTCCAATGTGCATTTGGAAATAATTGAAAAGAAGTATAAAGGACCTTAGCCTAAGGATCTAGATTTTTAGAAATTTTTGGATTATGGTCCAATTAAGGTTCCTATGGGCCAATAGGATCAATCCAAGTGTGGTTAAGAGATAAATCCAATTTAAAAAAGAAAAACCTCCCAAAAATGAGTAAATGCTCACATAAGATGAAGAGTTGACTAAGGACAAGGTTTATTAGTAAAAAACTATGAGTATTACTAAAAACAATGAGATATTTTGGGTATAATGATTCAATTTTACACCTTGGTTAAGGAGAAGGGAGCTCTTCAAGGAGGCACCTATTTCACTTGTGTGGTGGAGTTTTAAACTCAAAAATATTGTGATATTTTTATCTCCTCTCTCCTATATCAAACAAAATCAAAAGGGAGCCAAACTACGTCCAAATCTTGTCCAAATTCAGCCAAACTAAACCTAGAAAATTCTAAAAATTAGTTAGACTTGGTTAGAGGCCTCCCTCACCTATAAATAGATCCTTAGCCCTTTGTAAAAAATATGAGAACTATACCATGCCAGTATTATACTGAAATAATGATATTTTCTATTATCCTCTAAAAATCCTCTACAAATTGAAGAGATTGGAGCTTCTCTCTCTCTTAAATCTTCCTTGGTGACTCCAACAACATACCAAACCAATTGATTGGTTGGGGGCCTCTACTTTGATCAAAGAATCAAGTAATTTAGGAGGTAAAGTGTGGATTATTGTCTTCTTTTTCTTAAATCTCCAAATGTTTCTCTTCTCAACCCCTCTCAAGCTTGAGAAGCATTAATTTGAATGGCTTTTGAATACTATTGAAGTTCTTTAATGTATTATAATGAAGAAATACATAAATTTCTATTTACGCTTAATTTATAATGGTTTTGAAGCATTTCTCTCTCTATTTATAATGGTTTTTAAGCATTTCTCTCTCTCTCTCCCAAAGAATGGCCATTTTCCTATGACCTATTCTCAATTCAAATGAAGCTTCTCATGACGCATTTCTCTAATCTAAAAGTAATTTCTATGCTTGTCTAATTGGAGGCCAAAATAATGGCTTTTTAATACTTTTATGCTACTTATTTTATGGTAAAATTGAGAATCTATCCATAATTGGATAATGATCCAATTAGTGGTTATTCTAATCACATGAATAATACTAAACTTTATTCCTTCAAATTTATTGAGAATTATCAGTAATAGCAGCGAAGCTATGGCAAAATTTCTGAAAAATAAACACATAAATCATTTTCATTCATAATATGAAAAGAGGACTTCCTACCATATTCTAGGATTAATCATCGTAGATTAATTGAATAATTATCATTAAAATCATGGAAATTTTGATTTTTATGTTTATGCATAAATAGTAATTAGCAAAAGAGGAATTTGTAGTAATTCATTTTTATGTTAAAAGAGAGATTCCTATGACATTTGGAATTTCATCATTGAGATGGGAAAAGAGAAATTCCTAGCATATTGGAATTATTGAATATTTTAATTATATTTAAAGATAAAATTTAGATAAATTTATTTTATCTATGAGAAATATTTAAATGTTAAAAGAGGAATTCCTATGACATTTGGAATTTCATCATTGAGATGGGAAAAGAGAAATTCCTAGCATATTGGAATTAATGAATATTTTAATTAAATTCAAAGATAAAATTTAGATAAATTTATTTTATCTATGAGAAATATTTAAACATTTACACATCTTTCTATGCATAAAAATTAAATTTAATGAGAATAACACTTTTAAAATAAATATAATTTCTTTATGCATCTTTCTATGCATAAAAATTAAATTTAATGAGAATAACACTTTTAAAATAAATATAATTTCTTTATGCATCTTTCTATGCATAAAAATCAGTTCAGCTTACTTTTTGGATCTAGTTTTGAAATAGGAGAGAGGAGAGATGAAATATCTCATTTTATTGATTTAAAATTGGGGGTAATTATGAGAAAAAAGGTGCCTCTTTCATGAGGGGAGATCCCCACTCCGAGGTGTCAAAATTTAGTTTTTTAATTGTTTTCTTTGGTCCTTAGTCCACTCTTCATCTTATGTGAGCATTTACTCATTTTTTGGGGGGTTTTCTTTTATTCTTCAATTTATCTCCTCCCTACATTTGGATAAATATTATTGGTCCATAGGAATCTTAATCCAAAATTTTGAGAAAATTTGGGTCACCCTTAGGCTAAGGTCCTTTTTACTTATTTTCAATTAATTCCAATTGCACATTGGAAAGTTCTTTTTGAATTTCTGTTTCAAGGGAAATCATTTTAGACACTAGGAGGATTTTTATATCCAAAAATATCTCAATTATGAATTACCTCCCTCTAGACATTTTCTCTCTCTAGGCTAAAATAGGGTAAAATAGGATCTTTCTTTTATTTGAAAGAGGGGAATAATTATAAGATTAGAAGGGGAGGTTCTTACAGCTGCACACCTCCAAAGCTGGAGGGAGGAATCTTACACTAATGGGGTTGTTTCACACATTCCCTTGCTATGACCGTGGGTGGGCGGGTTTGATGTTGGCTAACTATTGCCTCTAGTAGGTGGCCTTTTTGATAATAGGATTGCTACTTATCTTAGACTAGCCAGTATTGATATTGTTGGTTTTTGAACTTACTGTTGAAATTTGTTTATTTGCAACAAGTGTCCTTGATTGGGCTAAGTGCTCACCCTTTTTGGCCAAGTGCCCTTTTTCATATACTATTAGAAGGTAAGTATGCTAAAATTGTCAAGTGCTCATCTTTTAATAAAATGTTGAAACTAGCTTTGTTGAAACTAGCTTTGTTGCAGAGCCTATTGATACACACAAAGCTCTGATGTTTTTAGTTTTCCAAATTACTTCTTGCATAGATTGTTTACACTCTGGTACACGATAGGTACTCACTCAAATTTTATAATGTTACACAGTTCAATTCTGTGTTTTGACAGATTCACTTTTACTTTACCAAAAAGATAAAATTTTATAATTCTAGACTAGTTTGGATGATCTTAAATCTAAACAATAAAAAAAACTTTTCTAAAATTGAATGAAATAATCTGAATAATAACCTTATAGGAAACTTTGTAAAGACTAGGGTAACTTTGCATCAATTAAAGATTTGCCTCAATAGGCGAATTGTGTATAGAATGGAAAAGTTCTTATTTCCTTTGTAATTAGGAAACAATCATCTGTATATTCTATAGGTACATATTAAGATTTTTTTGACCAAACAGGGTTGGAATTAGGATTCAAATTTTTTCTACAAAGATTTTGAATCTATAGATAGCTCTAATATCAGTGAGTAAGATGGGTTTGGCTTAGACTAATAAAAGAGAAATCATAATTTTGATAATAGTATTCTCTCAATGCTCTTGGTCCAATCAATGGCTGCATTGATTGGGTACAGCTTGCTTTCTTGATATAACTTGTGTTGTGAATTTCTTTACTATATAGAGACCAATGACATGTGTAGTGTTGAGTGACATTGTGACAAGTGGTTGAGTCCCTTGACACCTGCAAGACACATCCAAACTAACACTTTTGTTTGTCCTGTTTGTATGGATGCAGGTAACAGGACTCACCTTCTCTGGATTGCATCTGTGAAAAAGGGTTTCTCTGCCTCGGATCTGCCTCGGCTTTTTGTGTTTTTTTCTCTCTCACTAGATCTAAATCTCATCTTGAAGTTTTACTTGAGACTCAGCGCTCCAAAAACATGATGTATTACACAGATGATGAAATATATCATGTTTCCATTCATATCTTGAGTATAGAGTGTCTTTTGAATTTGGTATTTAGCTGTAGGGTATTGTATTATGTTTAAAACAAAAACACACACTCTAGCTACAAGGGCTACTTTCTTTGGAGATAGTCCAAATACTCATACAAACTCTTTATACCTCAACCGTATATAATTCTCGCTATCATTGTGCTTTTAGTCGATAGTCTTAAAGATTGAATTGTATGCCGATTGAGGTTGGAGCTTGGCTCGTAGCCGTGGTGCCCTTAGGTTGGCTGGTTTTAGGGAGTCTAGCTTTAATAGTACCTTTCTTTTGACTAATACTCTGTTTTATGTCTCATAGATTTTACCCCTTTTCAAAGGGGCAGAGATTTCTCCTGACCATTCACCGTCAAAGGCCTGCCAGCATGTTTTGGCATGCATCAAGACTGAAGAAGGACAAGGTATTATCGTGTCCTCGATTCGACAAGAGTCATGCCAACATGGCTCTCTTCTACAACTCCTGTCCTTTAATGATTCTCCTGTCCTTTAATGATTGGGTTAAGCTCTTGGCTAAGCTAGATAAGGATAAGGAAAGTCAACAAACAATTCTTGCTATCATTGTGCCTCTGGCCGATAGTCTTAAAGATAGAATTGCTTGTTTAGATTGAGGTTGGAGCTTGACTACATCAATAACTTTTGGTGGGCAATAGGCTATCCATGCTATCGCTCCACTTGTAGAGGGAGCCTATGCCCGGGTCATGGGTGGGTACACATACACACCTATATCTCTCTTAGCTTATACAATTTTGCTACCTAATTTTTCTAAACTAAGGGTTTTGATTGGACCCTTGAATTTTCTAACCTATTTCTCAGAGAATTTTGGGAGCTTGTGGGTAGTGTTGAACATGTTCTTTAACCCAACATTGGGTCACTTAATGACTAAAGGCTAGAATTTCTATTCATTCATTTTCTGGTATGAGCTGAGATTTCTTTTTAGCTTCTCTTGGATTTTCATCTAGAGACCATAATTGAAGTGGCTTTTTTATTGCTATAGAACACACACACAATACACATATCATACCTATCATAATGTCAAATCTTTTTTATTCATTGCTTGGGATAACCTTTTTACTTTAATGTGGGCACCAAGCTATATACTTTGACTTGGATGAGTCCCAAAGTATAACTTATTGCTTAACACAATTTGAGTAACTTTAATATTCAACCTAACTCCAACTTTATAATGAGGAGATGCATAACACTAGACAGAGAAGATGATGGCGCCGTTTTTGCTTTTGGACTGCTGTATTTAAGGCTCCACTGTATACCTGCAATGATGAGAGGCCACATGGGCTGCTGATGCATAAAGATGCCTTGACTGAGGATTTGCTATAAATCAAGACAATCAAGACAAATTTGGGGTGAGTGGCACACACAATCAAGACAAATTTGGGGTGAGTGGCACACACTCACTAGTTTGCTTGTGTATTGCTTACTCAGGTCCCTCACTTAGCCCTTTGGGTATGTTTTGTTATCATGGCTCTATTGCTTACTATGATCAGTGCGCCTTCTTCACTCACAGGTACAATGTATATGTGAATTTCTATTTTTGCCTCATGTGGTTGCACAATGTCTTTAATTTGGATAATGGAGCTCTATTCTAAAACCCTTTGCTTTTCACTAATGATTACATAGCACATAAGAGATAATTGCTTATGGAATGCATTACTTGTACACACTACATGCCTATATCTGATCTCATCAGAATGGTTACACATCTGAATCTATGGCTTATGTACTAATTAATCTGCTTGGCTTATGTACTAATTAATCTGCTTGGCTTCATGATGTATGGTAAACCTTGGCTTACTACTTGGGCAGATAGGGTCTGAATACTAGGATGCTATAGGTATTGTTAACATAGGAGCTCTATATTAGGGACTTTATTTGCTTTCATCTCTTTGGGATAGATGTCCTCTGGACTTTCACTTCTAATGATTAATGGATAATACGTGTCCACAAGACATGGACCTAGCAAAATCGTGCAGAGGTATTTTTACCATGAGACTTTTTTTTTGACGTGAGGGTACCCTGCATATTGGATGGGGTTTGGGGATTTGTAGGTTGCTGTGTGCCTCTAGAGGATTCTCTTGATTGCATGTAGAAGGTTTTGATATGCTGCTTCACACATTGTGAGATATTCAGTATGATTCACATACTATGATGCACATGTTATGATATGCTGCTCTACTAGTGCAGTTTCACACATCCTCTTGCTATGATTATAGGAGGTCTCGTCTGTTAATTTGGCATGCATACTTTTTGAATTGTAGGCTCAGACTGCTGAACTATTTTTTGCAACTTATATACTTTCAAAAACGGATTGTTTGAATATTGCCTCTAGTAGCTGCCCTTTTTAGATGAGGCCGATGCTAGCCAGCGTTGTTCCTTGTGGAGATATTAAACCATGAGTCTTACTGCTCATGTCATAGGTTGACTTGGAGGTATCCTACATATTATCAGCATTCCGGGCATTACTAGTTTTCTATGTGCAGAGAATTAGCTCTATCACCTGGTGTGGTTCTGCTATGTGCAGAGAATTAGCTCTATCACCTGGTGTGGTTCTGCTATGCTGCTTCACACATTCTAGTTCATGCTTTATGATTCACATACTTTGTTGCACATGGTATGTTGTGATGCTGATGGGGCTGTTTCACACATTCTCTTGCTATAAATGACTGTGGGTGGTGGGCTAGTTTGATGCTATAACATGGACATTCTCTGCCTTGCAGGATCATACTTGTAGAATTTTTTCTAATTGCTTGTAGTATTTCAAACTGTTTAGGCTAACTATTGCCTCTAGTAGCTAGCCTTTTTGATAATAGGATTACTGCTTATCTTGGACTAGCCAGTATTGCTTCTAAACATGAGTGGCTTGATACTCTTGGTTTTTGAATTTACTATTGAAATTTGTTTATCTGGAAGTGTCCTTGATTGGGCTAAGTGCTCACCCTTTTTGGCCAAGTGCCCTTTTTCATATACTATTAGAAGGTAAGTATGCTAATATTGCCAAGTTCTCATCTTTTAACAAAATGTTGAAACTAGCTTTGCAGAACCTATTTGATACACACATAGCTCTGATGTTTTTAGTTTTCCAAATTACTTCTTGCATAGATTGTTTACACTCTAGTACGTGGTATAATTCTAAACTAGTTTGGATGATCTTAAATCTAAATAATAATAAAAACTTTTCTAAAATTTAATGAAATAATATGAATAATAATCTTACAGGGAACTTTGTAAAGACTAGGGTAACTTTGCAACAATTAAAGATTTACCTCAATAGGCAAATTTTGTATAGAATGGAAAAAATCTTATTTCCTTTGTAATTAGGAAACAATCATTTGTATATTCTACAGGTACATATTAAGATTTTTTGACCAAACAGGATTGGAATTAGGATTCAGATTTTTTCTACAAAGATTCTGAATCTATAGATAGCTCTGATATAGTGAGTAAGATGGGTTTGGCTTAGACTGATAAAAGAGAAATCTTAATTCTGATAATGGTATTCTCTCAATGCTCTTGGTCTAATCAATGGCTGCATTGATTGGTACAGCTTGCTTTCTTGATATAACTTGTGTTGTGAATTTCTTTACTATATAGAGACCTATGACATGTGTAGTGTTGAGTGACATTGATAACAAGTGGTTGAGTCCCCTGACACCTGCAAGACACATCCAGACTAACACTTTTGTTTGTCTGTTTGTATGGATGCAGGTAACAGGACTCACCTTCTCTGGATTGCAGTGAAAAAGGGTTTCTCTGCCTCGGATCTACCTCAGCTTGTTGTGTTTTTTTTCTGTCACTAGATCTAAATCTCATCTTGAAGTTTTACTTGAGACTCAGTGCTCCAAAAACATGATGTATTACACAGATGATGAAATATATCATGTTTCCATTCAGATCTTGAGTATAGAGTGTCTTTTGAATTTGGTATTCAGCTGTAGGGTATTGTATTATGTTTAAAACGAAAACACACACTCTAGCTATAGGGGCTACTCTCTTTGGAGATAGTCCAGATACTCATACTCAAACTCTTTATACCTCAGTCGTATACAATTCTTCCTATCATTGTGCTTTTAGCCGATAGTCTTAAAGATTGAATCGTATGCTGATTGAGGTTGGAGCTTGGCTCACAGTCGTGGTGCCCTTAGGTTGGCTGGTTTTAGGAAGTCTAGCTTTAATAGTACCTTTCTTTTGACTAATTCTCTATTTTATGTCTCATAGATTTTACCCCTTTTCAAAGGGGCAGAGATTCCTCCTGACCATTCATTGTCAAAAGCTTGTCAGCATTTTTTGGCATGCATCAAGACTGAAGAAGCACAAGATATTATCGTGTCCTCGGTTTGACAAGAGCCATGCCAACATGGCTCTCTTCTACAACTCTTGTCCTTTAATGATTGGGTTAAGCTTTTGGCTGAGCTAGATAAGGATAAGGAAAGTCTACAAATAATTTTGGCTATCATTGTGCCTCTGGCCGATAGTCTTAAAGATAGAATTGCTTATTTAGATTGAGGTTGGAGCTTGACTCATAGCCATAGTGCCTTTGGTGGGCTTCTTAGTCTACCTTCAAAAATACTCTTTTCCTTCTCTCTTTAACGGTTTACATGTAGCTCATCACTGCATTTACTTGGCAACATAGCGATTGGATTCCAGCTAGCTAGTCTACCTTCAAAAATACTCTTTTCCTTCTCTCTAATGGTTTACATGTAGCTCATCACTGCATTTACTTGGCAACATAGCTAATGGATTCCAACTGGAATATATATGTATGGCAAACATTGCCAAAGAGCCTAACTAAGGCTTCCCAATCTACTCAGTCTTCACACATCAATATCTTTTGGTGGGCAATAGGCTATCCATGTAAGTGGTAGCCTATCACTCCACTTGTGTGGAGCCTATGCCCAGGTCAAGGGTGGGTACACACACACACCTATATCTCTCTTAACTTATACAATTTTACTACCTAATTTTTCTAAACTAAGGGTTTTTATTGGACCCTTGAATTTTCTAACCTATTTCTCATAGAATTTTGGGAACTTGTGGGTAGTGTTGACCATGTTCTTTAACCCAATATTGGGTCACTTAATGACTAAAGGCTAGAATTTCTATTTCATTCATTTTCTGGTATGAACTGAGATTTCTTTTTAGCTTCTCTTTGATTTTCATTTGGAGACCATAAATGAGTTTGGCATTTTTATTAGAACACACACACACACACACACACACACACACACATATTACACACATCATACCTCTCATAATGTCAAATCTTTTTTATTTATTGCTTTCTACTTTAATGTGGGCACTAGGCTATATACTTTGACTTGGAGGAGTCCCAAAATAAAAGTTATTAGTTAACACAATTTGAGTAACTTTATTGTTATCATATTAAACCTAGCTCTGGCTCTACAATGAGGAGACGGGTAACACTAGAGAGAGAAGATGATGGCTCCCTTTTTGCTTTTGGACTTCTCTATTCAAGGCTCCACTACATGCATGTAATGATGAGAGGCCACATGGGCTGCTGATGCATGAAGATGCCTCGACTAAGGATTTGCTATAAATCAAGACAAATTTGGGGTGAGTGGCACACACTCACTAGTCTGCTTATGTATTGCTTACTCAGGTCCCTCACTTAGCCCTTTGGGTATGTTTTGTGATTTGGGGTGAGTGGCACACACTCACTAGTCTGCTTATGTATTGCTTACTCATGTCCCTCACTTAGCCCTTTGGGTATGTTTTGTGATCATGGTATGTTTTGTGATCATGGCTCTATTGCTTACTATGATCGGTGCACGTTCTTCACAGGTGCAATGTATATTTAAATTTTTATTTTTACCTCATGTGGTTGCACAATGTCTTTAATTTGGATAATGGAGCTCTATTATAAAACCCTTTGCTTTTCACTAATGACTTCATAGCACATAAGAGATAATTGCTTGTGGAATGCATTACTTGTATAGACTACATGCCATTGTTTGATCACATCATAATGGTTACACATCTGAACCTGTGGCTTATGTACTAAATAATTTTCTTGGCTTCATGATGTATGGTAAAGCCTGCTGGCTTACTACTTGGGGAAGATAGGGTCTGAATACTAGTATGTTGTAGGTATTGTTAACATAGGAGCTTTGTATTAGGGACTTTATTTGCTTTCATCTCTTTGGGATAGATTTCCTCTGGACTTTCACTTCTAATGATTAATGGATAATACGTGTCCACAAGACATGGACCTAGATATTGCTTGGCAAAATCTTGCAGAGGTATTTTTACCCATGAGACTTATTTCTTTTGTTGAGGTGAGGGTACCTTGCATATTGGATGGGGTTTGGAGATTTGTAGGTTGTTGTGTGCCTCTAGAGGATTCTCTTGATTCCATGTAGGATGTTTTGATATGCTGCTTCACACATTCTGAGATATTCAGTATGTGTAAGATCGCTCTGCCCCTCTGCGCGAGGCAGGGTTTCTCACTCGGGACCTCGCCATTGAATGTCCGGGCACGAGACTAAGCTGGTGGTCACTCCAAAAAAAAAACGAAACCGGGAAAAATTCCCATGCCCGAAAGCAGGGACGATTCCACCTTTATGATTTTTTTTAAATAAAAATTTTTCTAACGTGAACAATTCTACGCTATCCTTCAACTGAATAAATCAGATAGAAGGCAACTATCACTAATATAATTTGATCATTTTAGTAAATTCAACGCTTTTTCCTGATCAAGGTCAAGCACAGCCGTTGATCCACTTATTGAAATTGTCTAACTATTCGAATCTTAGCGTAATTCTAATATTTTTCAGTTTGATTATTAAAACTCCACTGATTCCAGCCTACCATCCGGCCCATGGGTTAGCCACCACCCTACCACTGGAATTAGTGGAACCAAACAAGTACTCACCCACCCATAATTGAAATGCCTTTCTTAACTTTAGCTTTAGAAAACAGATACACACACACTCCTCTTTATTAAACTTTAATAAAAACAATCCTTGATAAACAATTTACGGGTTATACATGTCATACTTCAAAATTTCTCATTGAGTCTTTGTTTCTCAACAAAACAGTATCACTCTAGACTCTCCGTTGAGACCAGCGAGTCAACAACGAGATCCAGTGATAGATTACAAAAAACATAGGTCCATCATATAATATCTTCCTCGACATATGCATGGATGTCCTCGGCACCGCGAGCCCGTGCATCGCCTGGTCAGAACCCTCCAGGATCCTCCTTAGGTGTCCTGGCACTTCACTCAGGGACCGCTTCGTCGGCCCTTGTCCATTGTACCGGAAGCACACCATTTTAACCATACCGAGGCTGGTCAAGACCTCGGCAAGCCTTGCTGCGTGAGCTGTCTCTCGAACACTCCCTGCCAGCTGTTGCAACCGAACTTCCCTTAGATAAACATATATGCCAAATGCTCCCTCCAGCATTCTGGCGTAAGACAGTCTTTTAAGAAGGCAGGGTTTCTATGCAAGTTTACAGTTTTGATTTTGTTTGAATACCATGAGTATGTCTTAAATCCGTATCTCATTACTTCTAGATCCAGTTCTCAATTCTAAACAGAATTCCTCGAATTCTGTTAACTTGATCCTTAGATCAAAATCATAAATCTTAACTTAGTTTCAGATTCGGTGGGTGATTTGGGTACATTTTTCCTGAACTGGTACATCGTCATTGATTGAAACTGACGAAGGAATTAGGTCTTGGTCAATAGTCTGAGTCAGAGTTTAGGTCCTAAAATTATCTTTCTCGAAGGTACTATCTCAATTTCTCTTTTTTTTTTCTCTAAAATTTATTTCAATGAATATTTGTTTATTGATTTCAAAAACATGGATTTCTTGAGGAATATTCATTTACGTCGATCTCCGATTAAAATTTATCTTTATGCATACTTCTATGCATTAAAATCAAATATGATAAAAGTAACATTTTTATAATAAAAATTTATCTTTTATGCATACTTCTATGCATTAAAATCAATTATGATAAAAGTAACACTTTTATAATAAAAATTTATCTTTTATGCATACTTCTATGCATTAAAATCAAATATGATAAAAGTAACACTTTTATAATAAAAATTTATCTTTTATGCATACTTCTATGCATTAAAATCAATTATGATAAAAGTAACACTTTTATAATAAAAATTATCCTTTATGCATACTTCTATGCATGAAAATTAAAATTGATAAAAGTAACACTTTTAATATAAAAAAAATTTATCCTTTATGCATACTTCTATGCACGAAAATTAAAAATGATAAAAGTAACACTTTTGATATAAAAAAAATAATCCTTTATGCATACTTCTATGCATGAAAATTAAAAATGATAAAAGTAACACTTTTGATGTAAAAAAAATTATCCTTTATGTATACTTCTATGCACGAAAATTAAAAATGATAAAAGTAACACTTTTGATATAAAAAAAATTATCCTTTATGCATACTTCTATGCATGAAAATTAAAAATGATAAAAGTAACACTTTTGATATAAAAAAAATTATCCTTTATGCATACTTCTATGCATGAAAATTAAAAATAATAAAAATAACACTTTTGATTAAAAAAATATCCTTTATGCATACTTCTATGCATGAAAATTAAAAATGATAAAAGTAACACTTTTGATATAAAAAATTTTCCTTTATGCATACTTCTATGCATGAAAATTAAAAATGATAAAAGTAACACTTTTGATATAAAAATTTTTCTTTTATGCATACTTCTATGCATGAAAATTAAAAATGATAAAAGTAACACTTTTGATATAAAAATTTTTCTTTTATGCATACTTCTATGCATGAAAATTAAAAATGATAAAAGTAACACTTTTGATATAAAAAATTTTCCTTTATGCATACTTCTATGCATGAAAATTAAAAATGATAAAAGTAACACTTTTGATATAAAAAAAATTATCCTTTATGCATACTTCTATGCATGAAAATTAAAAATGATAAAAGTAACACTTTTGATATAAAAAAAATTATCCTTTATGTATGAAAATTAAAAATGATAAAAGTAACACTTTTGATATAAAAAAATTATCCTTTATGCATAATATAAAAGTTCAATTTCTCCATGATTACAATGAAATTATTCCAATTAATCTAGGATGATAATTCCTAGAATATGGTAGGAAGTCCTCTTTTTATGCTTTGAAAGAAATTATTTTATGCGTAATTCTTTATACAAATTTTGCCATAGCTCCGCTACTATGACTGATAAATCTTAATTTTTCTAAGGGATAAAGCTTATCATTAATGAAATAATTAGAATGAACTCTAATTGGATCATTAATCCATAATGGATTGAATCATCAATATACATAAACTAAAAGCATAGAAAAAAGCCATTAATTTGGCCTCAAGCATAGCTTAATCTTGGATTAAGGAAAAACTTTATGAAAAGCTTCATTTGGATTGAGAATGGGTCATGAGTATGACCATTTCTTGAGTGAGAGAGAGCATCTACTTAAAAACCATTTGAATTAAGCATAAATGGAAATTTATATAATTCTTAACTATCATTAATCAATTATCTTCAATAGCATTCATCAATTTTATGTAATTCCTAACTATCATTAATCAATTAACCTCAATAGCATTCAAAAACCATTTCAATTAAGCTTCTCAAGCTTAAGAGGGGTTGAGAAGAGAGAAACATTGAGAATTTATAGAAAAGAATCAAAATTCACCATTTACCTTACAATTTTCTTGATTCTTTGTTCACGGTAGAGGCCCCCAACCAATCAATTGGTTAAGTATGTTGATGGAGCCACTAATGGGGATTAAAGAAAGAGGGAAGTGCCAAAAACTAATGAATTATTAATGAATTCATAGTTCTTGGCTTAGGTGGAGTAGAGTAACAATGCATAAACACTATATATTTTTTTAACAAGGGGGAGGCTTCTATTTATAGGAGAAATTGAGCTCCTAACCAAACAAACTGATTCTAGAATTTTCTAAATCAGTTTGGTCAATTTTTGACCATTTTTAGGTCAGTTAAGCTAACTTTTTGGAACTAGACTTGAATGAGGAGAGAGGAGAGATGAAATATCTCAATTTTTATGAGTTTAAAACTCATTCAAGCATGTGAAATATGCACCTCCTTTAAAGAATTCCCCTTCCTTACATATGTGTCAAAATGGAATCATTATACACAAAATATCTCATATTTTTAATATTGCTCATAGTTTTTTACTAATAAACCTTGTACATTTTCAACTCTTCATCTTGTGTGAGCATTTACTCATTTTTGGATACCCAAAATATCTCATATTTTTAATATTGCTCATAGTTTTTTACTAATAAACCTTGTACATTTTCAACTCTTCATCTTATGTGAAATATGCACCTCCTTTAAAGAATTCCCCTTCCTTACATATGTGTCGAAATGGGATCATTATATTAAAAATATCTCATATTTTTAATATTGCTCATAGTTTCTTACTAATAAACCTTGTACATAGTCAACTCTTCATCTTATGTGAGCATTTACTCATTTTTGGGTATCTTCTTTTACAAAATTGGATTTATCTCCTCCCTACACATGGATTGATCCAATTGGCCTATAGGAACCTTAATTGGACCATAATCTAAAATTTTTAAAAATCTAGACCCTTAGGCTAAGGTCCTTTATACCTATTTCCAATTAATTCCAATTGTACATTGGAAAATTCTTTTTGAATTTCTATTTCAGGGGAACTTATTTTAATAAGATGAGTTATTTTTCTATCCAAAAATATTCATAATCTGAATATTCTCTCTCTCTAGAATAATTTTCTCTCTCTAGGCTAAAACAGTTAGAAATAAGATCTTTTATATTTCTGAAGAGGGATTTGATTACACGGGAAGATGCTGGACATCTTGAGAGGCTGGGGAGGAATCTTACATTCTCTCCCACTTGAAAAATGCGAGATGTCCTCATCTCGCAAACTGGGGATAATCCCGCAACAGATCGGCTTCATTCTCCCAGGTGGCATCTTCAAAAGGATAGAACTTCCATTTTATTAATAATTCTCTGAGAATTTTGTTCCTGAGAATCTTTTCTCGAACATCAAGAATTTCTTCAGGTTGGAGTTCCATCTGTCCTTGGGTTGAAGAGGTTAGGATTTCATCATCAAGCATATGATTTGGGCTTGGCACATATTTCTTTAGAAGGCTTACATGAAATACATTATGAACCTTGAGATGAGGAGGCAAAAGGAGCTCGTAGGCTAAGTCACCTACTTTCTTTGTAATCAAATATGGCCCACAATATCTGGGTGATAACTTCTTGTACTTTCCAAGAGATAAGGAACTTCTTTTGGGACGAACTCGAATGAAGACCATATCTGCTTCTTTGAATTCTCTATTTGTCCTCTTCTTATCTGCATATTGCTTTTGTCTATCCTGGGCAGCTTTAATATCTTTACGAATTGACTGCATCTGTTGCTCCATGTCGTCAAGCATCTGTCTGGACATCTCGACCTTAATCAATGGGTCAGACCAAGTTAATGGAGTTAAGCAATCTTGTCCATACAGAGCTTTAAAAGGGCTCATCTCGATACTTCGGTGATAAGAAGCATTGTAGGCAAACTCGACTAGATGCAGATAGCTTAGCCACTTCTTGGGTTCCCTGCCACACAGCATGTCCGAAGTATATCTTCAATTACTTGGTTTACCCTTTCAGTTTGACCATCGGTCTCAGGGTGATAAGCTGTGCTGAGATCCAAGAAAGTTCCCACTGCTTCGAAAAATGCAGTCCAAAACCTTGAAGTAAATTTGGGATCTCGGTCACTTACTATTCTCCTCTCGGTAGGCCATGCAATCTGAAGATTTCTTTGAGGAACACTCTAGCCACATCCACTGCAGTGTAGGTTTCTTTTACTGGAATCAGATGGGCAACTTTGGTTAGTCTGTCGACTACCACGAAGATGGAGTTGTAACCTGATTGTACTGAAGGTAATCCAGTAATGAAGGCCATACTGATACATTCCCACTTCACCAATGGATGTAACTTCCCAGGCATTTTTACTCTCTCAGCTTTGACTTTTTGGCATGTCAGACATTGACGTACATGATTCAGCACATCCTTTTTCAAACCAGGCCAAAAGAAGCTCTTCTTTACGGACATGTAGATCTTGATGAAACCTAGATGTCCTGCAATAAGGCTGTCATGGGCTTCATTCAGAATTTGGTCCTTGGTTCCCTCATCATTGGGAATACATAACCCTGCGATTATAATACATAATGCCATCATCCAGGCTGTACCCTTGAACTCTGTTCAACTCCTGCGGAGTTTTGCTTTCCTGCATAAGTAGGGTAGCAATAGGGCCAAAGAATCTATCCTGCATGATCTTCTCACTTGCTTGAATGATCAAAGGATTTGATATTACAGTAATTGCAAGCAAGGAGGCTTTTCTGCTGAGAGCATCTGCTACCACATTCTCTTTGCTTGGGCGGTACTTGATTTCAAAATCAAATTCCTGCAAGGTTTGCATCCACCTTCTTTGGCGCATGTTGAGGTCCTTCTGAGTAAAGATCCACTTTAAGCTCTGATGATCTATCATCAAAGTAAATCTTTTACCCAGTAATAGGTAATGTCTCCACAACTTTAAGGCATAGACTACTGAAAGCAATTCCAAGTCATGGACAGCATAATTCCTCTCATGCGTTCTGAGCTTTCGAGATTCATAGGCCACTGCATGACCTTCCTGCATGAGTGCACCTCCCAGGGCAAAACCACTTGCATCAGTTACTACCTCAAAGGGTAGAGAGAAATTTGGCAGTTTCAGAATGGGACTGGTTACCAAGGCGGTCTTCAGCTTATCAAAAGCACTTTGGCACTTGGCAGACCATTGAAATGGGATATTCTTTTTGAGAAGGTTAGTCAGGGGGAAGCTATGAGAGCATATTTTGGTATAAAAATTCTATACCAACCAGTCAATCCCAAGAATCCTCTGACTTCTTTCACTGTCTTTGGTTCGGGCCAATCTATGACAGCTTGGATTTTTGCGAAATCTGGAGAAATTCCATCTTTGGATACCAGAAAGCCCAAGTATTCAACGTGGTCGGCAGAGAAAGTGCATTTGCTCTTTTTGGCAAAGAGTTGATGCTTCCTTAGAATCTCAAGAACTTTTCGGACATGAGTCTCATGGTCGGTTGCATTTCTTGAGTAAATCAGAATGTCATCAAAGAAAACTAAAACAAAGTCATCCAAGTATTCTCTGAGGATGTCGTGCATTAGGCGATTGAATGTAGCTGGGGCATTAGTTAATCCGAACGGCATGACAGTAAATTCATAATGCCCATAGCGAGTATTGATGGCTGTTTTTGGTATATCTGGATCATTGATCCTGATCTGGTAATACCCGGATTTGAGATCTGTTTTTGTGAAGATCTGGGCTCCATTTAGCCTGTCCAAAAGTTCATCAATCCTTGGGATAAGATACTTATTCTTAACTGTCAGCTGATTTAGACCTCTGTAGTCCACACAGAGTCTAAGTGTTCCATCTTTCTTTTTCTGAAAGAGAACTGGCGCACCCCAAGGTGAAACACTGGGTCTTACAAACCCTTGTTCTAACAGCTGCCTAAGCTGTTCCTTGAGTTTGATGGCTTCAGGAACTGGCATTTTGTAAGAGCATAGGGCTTCTGGTTGAGCTCCGGGGGTCAATTCAATCACATGATCTATTTCCCGAATCGGAGGCATTTCAGTTAGCTCTGTTGGGAATAGATCATCAAATTCACTTAACCATTCTGGTTCTTTAGCTTTAAGCTTTGAGTCTACTGGGTTCATTTTGACAACATAAATTTGCTGCTTCTTCCTAAGTCCTTTCAGTAACCTGGAAGCTTTTACTAACTGAAGGTCTGGGGATCCGGAAACTCCAATTCCATGGACTTTGTTCCCGTGAAGGTCATGGAAGGAAATGGTTCCATTGTGACAGTGTATGTCAGCTTGATATTTGTGGAGCCAATCCATTCCAAGGATTCCGTCAAAAACTCCTAGAGGTAAGACTTTGAACTGACAGTCGGTTACATTACCATCTAGATTGAACTGGACAAGATCTTGAGTGAAAAGAGTCTTCCCACTGGCCAATTCAACTTGCATAGGTTTCCCTGATTTCTGTTCTAAGACTAGCTTACGCAAGCATCCAGGGGAAATGAATGAATGAGAACTGCCTGAATCAATCAAAAGCTTAAAAGGCTTACCCTGATACTCTGCTGGCGTATGGATGACGGAGAACTGCTGGTTATGCCCTTGATTTTCAATTGCAGCATAGATCTACCCTTTTTCCTCTTCTACTACATCTGAAATTGTGACTGCTCTGGCTGCTGCAGTCTAAGGTAGAACTCTTTCTCTTTTGTTGTTCCAATTCTAGGAAGGAGTTCTGAGATTACTCTGGATAGAGGCAGATGGCTGGGCTGGAATTCTTCTGGGGTTTCCCTGGCTAGGGCAAGACGGGCCCTGATTAGACTGGAATGAAGGGGTTGGTCTCTGAATTCGAGGTTCTTGACTTCCCTATCCCCTTGACATGGCAGGAGTCGGGCAGTCTTTTAACTGGTGACCAAAACCCTGGCATCCAAAACATCATTTTCAGTTCTGAGCTCATCCTTTTGATTTTTTGAAAGTGGTGAGGTTCCTGAGAAAGTACTCTGGGGGAAGGGTCTTCTTTCACTTGTGAATCTTCCTGCATCGTGATTCTGATTCAGGCCTTGCTGCCTCTTTGGGGGTGGAAAGTTGGAAGTACTTCCCTTAAAGTTAGAGGGTGCAAGTTTTGGTGGGACCTTTACTACAAAAGCTTTGGCAAAATCTTTTGCTATTCTTACTGCTTCAGCCATGGACACTGGCTTGGCATTTTTGACCAGTGTGTCCAAGGGTTCGTTCATTCCTCGAATGAACCTGGCCATGAGTTGCTCTTCATCAAGAGGTGGTGAATATTTGAGTAGAAGGGCAAAGGCCTGGTGATATTCCTCGATGGTTTTTCTCTCCTGCTTTAGTTCTAAGAATTCGTTCATTTTGGTTTCTAAAAATCCAGGAGGGCAAAATCTCTTTCTTAGATAGGTTTTTAGATCATTCCAGGATTGAGTATTTCTGTCGTCCCAGACGATTGGTGTCACAGTGGTTCCTCCATGCTACCCTGGCTGTTTCCACTATTTTCAGCCGGCCAAGAGCCATTTTGCTCCACTGATTGTATCCTGTGACGTCAAAATACTCTTCCATGGCTTCCACCCATTTCTCCACAGCCTCGCCCAGGTTCTCCCCTTCTCCTTTGAAGGGTCCTGGCTGAGTCCTATGAAGAGCCTTGCGAACATCAAGGTCAAGCTCGTCATCTTCAGAGACAGGGTCTGGCTGATGACCACGGTTTCCTCGTCTCATGATTCTGCCAAAAATTTATATATTAATAAATTTTTATTTTGATATTATTCATGAGATCCTAAGACTTAAGAGTTCGAAAAACAATTTCTTAAACAAGACAAGATCTTATCGGAGATCTATGAAATATGTCCGATAACAGATTTTTCTTTATCAGCAGATCGTCCGCTGTAAACAATCATTTATACAACAGGAAATTTTTCTCCGAAAAACTTTTTTTTATTTATATAAAAGTTGCATTATGTACATAGAGCAGCTCGGCTCCAGAATTCAAAATCTTCTCGAGAAACGCATATGACGACGGTATTGGGCCATAGCCATGCCCTGATACAAACGTCCACTTACTGACAAGGGAGCTATTATATTCCATTTAGGAATAAAACAACTAAGAAGTCTGTAGACTGGCATGCAAGCCTGAAATTCCGAGGCGTTGAATGATATAAAATGACGCCACGTACGATTTTCAGCTTTAACAAGATCATAGCCAATGAGAGGTTCTCCCACAGCATTGCACGATGGTCGCAAGAGGCGTGGACATATTGCCCTGCAAACCACTTATGCTGAATTCTCTCCGCTGGGTTAGGAAAATATAAATCCTTGAAATGGCGTGCGAGTCTTCTTCGGCTTATTGGAGTTGAAGCGGAAGAGATGAGATGCTCGAAGGCAAACGCAATCATATCTTGAGACTGGGTGAGGTCGGGAATACCAGATAAATAGGGGACTTCCATCTATAAAAACAATTTCTTTGACTAAAATGTCTTCATTAAAGAAGTTTACGGAATGAAAATACATTATGAAAATGCTTTTTCTGAGTTCTTATTATCAACTTCAGATAAGAATTTATTTATCCTTATTAGCTTTCAATTTTTGCTCTGATACCAATTGTAAGATCCCTCTACCCCTCCGCGCGAGGCAGGGTTTCTCACTCGGGGCCTCGCCCTTGAATGTCCGAGCACGAGACTAAGCTGGTGGTCACTCCAAAAAAAAACAAAACCGGGAAAAATTCCCATGCCCGAAAAGCAGGGACGATTCCACCTTTATGATTTTTTTTAAATAAAAATTTTTCTAACGTGAACAATTTTACGCTATCCTTCAACTGAATAAATCAGATAGAAGGAAACTATCACTAATATAATTTGATCATTTTAGTAAATTCAACGCTTTTTTCCTGATCAAGGTCAGGCACAGCCGTTGTCTAACTATTCGAATCTTAGTGTAATTCTAATATTTTTCAGTTTGATTATTAAAACTCCACTGATTCCAGCCTAACCCCATTCGGTGGCCCATGGGTTAGCCACCACCCTACCACTGGAATCAGTGGAACCAAACAAGTAATCACCCACCCATAATTGAAATGCCTTTCTTAACTTTAGCTTTAGAAAACAGATACACACACACTCCTCTTTATTAAACTTTAATAAAAACAATCCTTGATAAACAATTTACGGGTTATACATGTTGGGGTAAAGGCATAATGCCCACCCTTATAGTGTGTACAAGCCCATAAGTTATAGTACATAGTACACTTAGTACTTTTAATGTACTAAGTGCACTATGTGTACTAGTGCAATATACATGTGTGATAGGGGAGTCACACACTCATATCATGAGTTGACTTATCCCCACAACTCTCTCTCTCTCTCTCCCTTGTTTCTCTGTGTATGTCTCCCACATGAATTAACCTAACCCTAATTCTCTCTCCCACACAACTGGTATCAGAGCCCTGGTTTAGGGTTTGTTCTCGAGTGCTGCGTGTGTTTTGAACCAGTCGCAGGCAGCCAGATAGCCACTCAAGACGGAGGGCAGTGAACTCACTGTTGTTCGCCAACCATAGCCAAGCTAGCAGCGCTGCAGGTGCACTTCAGCGCCATACAACGCCTTCAACTATCCGACTGAGTGTGTAGAAGCACTGGGCGCAGCTGGTCCACAAGGCGGATAGAGCTCGTAGCGCTACAAGGCATCAAAAAACTTCAGCCAGTAGCGTACAAAAGGCAGGCGTGTCAGGCACCACCCGAGCCGTCGACTGCCAAGCGTCGGTTGGGTGTCAATACAACTAGGCAAAGGCGCCAGCACTAGGCAAAGGCAGGCGGACATGCCCAGCAGGCGCACTTCAGCGCACCAACAACTGGGCGTGAGTGAGCGTAGGCGAAGGCGCTCGCAGCAGCGACCAGATACAAGCAGGCAGCGCAGCAGGTAGTGAGGAGGCAAGCGAGGAAATTCTACTGTGTTGCCCACGAGGAGAGCTATGCAGCCTAGCATCCGTACACGCACAGCAATTTGCAGGCTTATCAGCATCAATGGCGTGCTTCCCAATAGTGTGGTGCTGCTTCAATAGCCGCACGAGCTACTACAAAGGAGTCCTTCATGCTGCACTAATACTGCAGCAGCATCAGCAAACCCCTTTTCCTGCAACAACAAAATTCAGCCTGCAAATTGAAGAAAAATCAGAAATTACAAGGTATTTTCCTCAAATTTTTTTTTGGGATTTGCAATTGAGCAAGTACAATCAACAATTGAGCAGGTACAGGTGTCGAATTGCTTAATTTTGAGCAAAATTGGCAAAACTGGGTGACATTGGTCACAATCAGGATTAATTTGCAGGAAATTGGTCATAATCAGGATCAATTTGTAGGAAATTGAATGTCGAAATTTGGGGCTTTTGATGTAATTGTGCAATTAAGCACTCATACATGCTGTATGATGTGAGAAATCGCACATTTGGGCAAAATTGCAACAAATTGCAGTGCAAATCAAGGGGCTTTTGTGCCAATTTGGTTGATTTGCATGCAGGCAATCGCTTTTGATGCTGTGGATAATGTGTTGATGCCTTACAAGCACTCAATGTGCCTGTAAATCAAGGGGCTTTCATTATTTGGATGTATATGTGGCCAGGGGGAAGCATCGTGAACACTCTGGATGCCTTCATGTGCATCAATGTACCATGTATGATCAGAAATTGATCTTAAATCAAGGGGCTTTTCAAGTTCGTATGCTTGTTGAGCTTGGCAAAGCAGCAAGCAAGACATTTATGCCTTGAATCCTCAAAAATCAGCTTGCAATCAAGGGGCTTTTGCCCAATTTCTGTTCGGGACTGTTGTATGCAGTGTACGAGACTGTAAAAGTCTGATTTTCACTCATTTGGACAGCCAGGAGAGCATTTATTGCTATTGTACCTGCTGGTACAGATTTGGCACAGCTTTGTGCAAGTTTTGGCATGGCTGTACACTGTTTTGAGTGACCAAAAGGTTCAATTTCAGTTGTTGTACTTACCGGTACAGGTTTGGTACATCATTTGTGAGCAATTGGTACTGTTGTACAGTACTCTGGAAGGGCAATAGAGCACATTTAAGGTGCTGTCCAAAATCTGCAGCAACCAGATTTTGGTGATTTCATCACATAAAGTGGGAGAAAAGTTGCATTCTTGCTTCCGCAGTGGGAGATAAAGCTTGGGAGAAAAACTGTGAGCACTTTGTGTGCTTTTGTTGGTGCAGTGTTTGCACATTTTGCAGGGAGTCAGGCATTGACAGGTTGCATTTTGCTATGGCAACCACAGGTGAGAGCTCTTCATTGCTTCACATCAAGAAGCTTGAAGGCTCGCATAATTATGATATTTGGCAAACCCAGTGCTACAATGTGTTGCTCCAGAAAAAGCAGCACAAGCCTATCAAAGAAAGGGGTGTGATGCCCGCTTCTCTTACTGCTGAAGAGTGGGAAGATATGGATGAGCTGGCAAGATCTACTATCATGTTGTCTGTGTCAGACTCATTACTTTTCAGCATTCGTGAAGAGAAGACAGCTTGGGGAATGTGGCAGAGATTGCAGGACTTGTATGCCCAACAAAGTGCCTCATAGGTCTTCAGATGAAGGAAGGGGCGTCTATGACAGTCCATCTAAATGAGTTTAATGGTATTGTCAGCCAGGTCATTAATCAAAAGTTGGCAATGGACGATGAGTTCAAAGCCACTTTTCTGTTATGCACTTTGCCAGAGAGTTGGGACACATTCAGGACAGCCACTAGCAATTCGCATGCTATGCTGTCATATGCAGATGTTGAGGGTGCTCTTCTTCAAGAAGAGATGAACAGGAAAAACAACTCTGTTGGAAAGTCCAATGCAATGAATGCACGTGGGAGATCCCAGCAAAGGGGAAAAAGCCAAGAAAGGGGAAGGAGCAAGTCTCGCTCCAAAAAGGATTTGGAATGCCATTATTGTGGCAAGAAGGGACATTAAAAAGCAATGCTACAAATGGAAAAATGATCAAAAGGAAAAGGGAAAAGGCAAAGACAAAGAGAAAGATGAAGCCAAAGATGTAAAGCCAAAGGGCAAAAGTGGAGTCAAGATTGAAGAAATCAATGTGTCACATGCAGGTGGCAGTGAGGATGAGGTCCTCTTTACGTCTTCACTTGATGCCCATTCACTTCTTACAGGTGGTCATGGTATGCACTCATGGATCATTGATTCAAGTGCCTCCTTTCATGTCACAGGTTGCAGAGACTTGTTTGTCAGGTATACTGCTGGCAATGAAGGAGTGGTTTATTTGGGTGATAACCATGCATGCAAGATTCTTGGCAGAGGTGATGTGAGGCTTGTGTTTTCAGATGGCTCACAGCTTATGCTCCATGATGTCAGGCATGTGCCTGAGATCAAGAAGAATCTGCTTTCTACTACTGGACAGCTTGATGACGCTGATTATGTTACCACATTTGGTAGTGGAAAGTGGAAAATTAGTAAGGGCTCACTGGTTGTTGCCAGAGGCTCTAAGGTGGACACTCTTTATTTCATGCATGCAGGTGTTTGTCACCATGCCAATGTAAATGCAACTGAGCTGCCGAAAATTTCTATGTGGCATAGCTGGTTGGGACACATGAGTGTCAAGGGAATGGAGCAATTGTCTCGTTTGGGTTACTTGCCTTCTCTAAAGTTTTCAAGTTTTCAGTTTTGTGAGCATTGTATATATGGTAGGCAACTACAGTGCCCCCACAAGAAAGCTCTTGGATAGAAAGAAAGCTCTTGGATAGAAAGATGCTCAGTTAGAGCTTGTGCATACAGATGTATGTGAGATGCCTCAGCTTTCTTTGGGAGGGGCAAAATATTTTGTGTCTTTCATTGATTATGCCACACGCAAGGTGTGGGTTTATCCTCTTCGTTTGAAGAGTGATACATTCTCAGTGTTTCAGAAGTTTGTTACTCATGTTGAGAATCAAACTGGCAAAACACTGAAGGCTTTGCGTTCCGACAATGGTGGAGAGTATATGTCCAAACAGTTTCAGGACTTTTGTGATGCTAAAGGCATCAAGAGGGAGCTCTCTACTCCTTATGATCCTCCACAAAACGGGACAGCAAAGAGGATGAACAGGACCATACAGCCGTTCTATGTTGTCACATGCTGCGTTACCTCATGGTTTTTAGGCTGAAGCTGTTATGGCAGCCGTTCACCTTATAAATAGGTCACCTAACACGAGGCTTGGTGGGAAAGTGCCAGAAGAAGTATGGACAGGGAAGCCTCCGTCATACAAGCACTTGAGAGTGTTTGGTTGCATTGCATACGTGCACATACGCAGGGAAATGCGCACAAACTTGATCCTAAGTCTCACAAATGCATATTCCTAGGATATGGTGACAGAGGTGAAATGGGGTATAGACTTTGGGATCCCGTGAATAGAAAGATTATACGCAGCAATGATGTCATTTTTGATGAAACATGCATGTATAAGGAGCCTGCCAGGCAACAGGAGCCTGGCAGAGTCATCTTTGATGATGATGGACATCATGGACAACAACAAAGGGCTGTAAATCAGCCATTACAGCAGGAAAACCAGCCCTTAAATGGTGCTGAAAATGGTCCAAATGGACAGCCAGAGATGGCAGAAGATATCCCTATGGATATACCACAATTAGAGGAGATACCGGGCATGATATTTCAGCCTTATGGCATGGAACAGGAGCCACCAATGGGTGATATGCAGGCTGGACAGCAACCTGCAAATGATGGTCATTGGGTACGGAGGTCCACAAGACCCTCCACCAGAGCCCCTGACAGGTTTGTTCCAGGGGTTGACTACTTGATGCTTTACTGACTGTGGGGAGCCCTCATGTTATAAAGAGGCTTTACAAAGGGCAGACAAGGCTCTATGGGAGCAAGTGCCATGAAGTCAGAGATGGATTCTCTGCATAAAAATGGAACTTGGAAGTTGGTGCATTTGCCTGCAGGCAAGAAGGTTTTGCCATGCAAGTGGGTTTACAGGCTCAAAGTTGCACCAGCCAAGGTACAAAGCCAGGTTAGTGGCTAAGGGCTTCAAGCAGGAATATGGTGTGGACTTTGATGAGATCTTCTCTCCAGTGGTCAAAATGACCACACTTAGAGCTGTGTTAGCTTTGGTTGCACATGATGATCTGGACTTGATTCAGATGGATGTGAAGACTGCTTTTCTTCACGGTGATCTCCATGAGGAGATATATATGCAGCAGCCAGAGGGTTATGCAGTGACTAGAAAGGAGAAGCTTGTATGCAAGGTGAAAAAGAGTCTTTATGGGCTCAAACAGGCACCAAGAGAATGGTATCA
Source organism: Cibotium barometz (assembly GCF_041138505.1). Taxonomy (NCBI): domain Eukaryota; kingdom Viridiplantae; phylum Streptophyta; class Polypodiopsida; order Cyatheales; family Cibotiaceae; genus Cibotium; species Cibotium barometz. Next base: position 1,167,372 of record NC_141064.1, on the reverse strand, counting down.
TAAATTTGATACATTCATGAAATCCTAGAAATTCAGGAGAAGTGACATAGATCACTCCTTGTACACCAAGAAAGCTTTGGATGGCAGTCTATTGATCCTCATCTTGTATGTTGATGATATGTTGATTGCCGGGAAATCTCGTAAAGAGATGGATGCCTTGAAGAAGAGGCTGCATGAAACCTTTGATATGAAGGATTAGGGTGATGCAAATCACATCTTGGGTATGCGGATACTTCGGGACAGAAATCAGCATGTGTTGTATTTGTCTCAGAAGGAATACATTGGCAAAGTTTTGCAGAGGTTCAATATGGACGGGGGGAAGAAGACTAATACTCCTTTGCCTCCATATGTGAAACTCAGTGCTATGGACAGCCCACAGTCAGATAGTGGCAGGGCTGATATGGCCAAGATTCCGTATGCTTCAACTTGAGGCAGTCTCATGTATGCCATGGTTGCTACTAGGCCGGACATTGCATTTGCAGTGGGAGTGGTTTCTAGATACATGGCCAACCCTGGCAAGAAGCATTGGGAAGCAGTGAAAGGTGTCATGAGATACTTGAAGGGCACACAGGATTTGTGCATTTGCTTTGGCAAACAGGATGCATTAGTGCATGGTTACATGGATTCGGATTATGCCGGTCATCCAGATAACCGGAAGGCATGGTTACACGGATTCGGATTATGCCGGTCATCCAGATAACCGGAAGTCTACTACCGGTTATGTGTTTACATTCACAGGAGGTGCTGTGTCATGGATATCTAGGATGCAGAAGTGCACAGTCTTATCTACTACAGAGGCCGAGTATATTGCAGCCACAGAGGCTTGCAAGGAGGCATTATGGCTATCTCGGTTAGTGGTTGATTTGGGCTATACAGGGGATATTCCATTGTTGCATTGTGATAGTCAGAGTGCCATCCAGTTGGCAAAGAACCCTGTCTTTCATGCAAAGACGAAGCATGTGGATGTGAAGTATCACTTCATCAGAGAGGTGATAGAGAACAAGCAAATTCAGCTTGTTAAGATTCATACGGATGACAACCCGGCTGATCTGTTGACAAAGAGTTTGCCTCCGGAGCGGTTTGCTCATTGCAGACACTTGATGGGCATGAGGCCAGTTTCAGCCTTGATATGGCCTTGTATATTATCATGTACATGCTGATTTTTTTCTTTTCCTTTACTTAAGGGCACTTTGCCTTTAAGTGGGAGGTTGTTGGGGTAAAGGCATAATGCCCACCCTTATAGTGTGTACAAGCCCATAAGTTATAGTACATAGTACACTTAGTACTTTTAATGTACTAAGTGCACTATGTGTACTAGTGCAATATACATGTGTGATAGGGGAGTCACACACTCATATCATGAGTAGAATTATCCCCACAACTCTCTCTCTCTCTCTCCCTTGTTTCTCTGTGTATGTCTCCAACATGAATTAACCTAACCCTAATTCTCTCTCCCACACAATACATGTCATACTTCAAAATTTCTCATTGAGTCTTTGTTTCTCAACAAAACAGTATCACTCTAGACTCTCCGTTGAGACCAGCGAGTCAACAACGAGATCCAGTGATAGATTACAAAAAACATAGGTCCATCATATAATATCTTCCTCGACATACGCATGGATGTCCTCGGCACCGCGAGCCCGTGCATCGCCTGGTCAGAACCCTCCACAGGATCCTCCTTAGGTGTCCTGGCACTTCACTCAGGGACCGCTTCGTCGGCCCTCGTCCATCGTACCGGAAGCGCACCATTTTAACCATACCGAGGCTGGTCAAGACCTCGGCAAGCCTTGCCGTGTGAGCTGTCCCTCGAACACTCCCCGCCAGCTGTTGCAACCGAACTTCCCTTAGATAAACATATATGCCAAATGCTCCCTCCAGCATTCTGGCGTGAGACAGTCTTTTAAGAAGACAGGGTTTCTATGCAAGTTTACAGTTTTGATTTTGTTTGAATACTATGAGTATGTCTTAAATCCGTATCTCATTACTTCTAGATCCAGTTCTCAATTCTAAACAGAATTCCTCGAATTCTGTTAACTTGATCCTTAGATCAAAATCATAAATCTTAACTTAGTTTCATATTCGGTGGGGTACATTTTTCCTGAAGTGGTACATCGTCATTGATTGAAACTGACGAAGGAATTAGGTCTTGGTCAATAGTCTGAGTCAGAGTTTGAGGTCCTAAAATTATCTTTCTCGAAGATACTATCTCAATTTCTCTTTTTTTTTTCTCTAAAATTTATTTCAATGAATATTTGTTTATTGATTTCAAAAACATGGATTTCTTGAGGAATATTCATTTACGTCGATCTCCAATTAAAATTTATCTTTATGCATACTTCTATGCATTAAAATCAAATATGATAAAAGTAACATTTTTATAATAAAAATTTATCTTTTATGCATACTTCTATGCATTAAAATCAATTATGATAAAAGTAACACTTTTATAATAAAAATTTATCTTTTATGCATACTTCTATGCATTAAAATCAAATATGATAAAAGTAACACTTTTATAATAAAAATTTATCTTTTATGCATACTTCTATGCATTAAAATCAATTATGATAAAAGTAACACTTTTATAATAAAAATTATCCTTTATGCATACTTCTATGCATGAAAATTAAAAATGATAAAAGTAACACTTTTGATATATAAAAAAAATATCCTTTATGCATACTTCTATGCATGAAAATTAAAAATGATAAAAGTGACACTTTTAATATAAAAAAATTATCCTTTATGCATACTTCTATGCACGAAAATTAATAATGATAAAAGTAACACTTTTGATATAAAAAAAATTATCCTTTATGCATACTTCTATGCATGAAAATTAAAAATGATAAAAGTAACACTTTTGATGTGAAAAAATTTATCCTTTATGCATACTTCTATGCACGAAAATTAAAAATGATAAAAGTAACACTTTTTATATAAAAAAATTTATCCTTTATGCATACTTCTATGCATGAAAATTAAAAATGATAAAAGTAACACTTTTGATATAAAGAAAATTATCCTTTATGCATACTTCTATGCATGAAAATTAAAAATGATAAAAGTAACACTTTTGATATAAAAAATTTTCCTTTATGCATACTTCTATGCATGAAATTTAAAAATGATAAAAGTAACACTTTTGATATAAAAAATTTCCCTTTATGCATACTTCTATGCATGAAAATTAAAAATGATAAAAGTAACACTTTTGATATAAAATTTTTTCTTTTATGCATACTTCTATGCATGAAAATTAAAAATGATAAAAGTAACACTTTTGATATAAAAAATTTTCCTTTATGCATACTTCTATGCATGAAAATTAAAAATGATAAAAGTAACACTTTTGATATAAAAAAAATTATCCTTTATGCATACTTCTATGCATGAAAATTAAAAATGATAAAAGTAACACTTTTGATATAAAAAAATTATCCTTTATGTATGAAAATTAAAAATGATAAAAGTAACACTTTTGATATAAAAAAATTATCCTTTATGCATAATATAAAAATTCAATTTCTCCATGATTACAATGAAATTCTTCCAATTAATCTAGGATGATAATTCCTAGAATATGGTAGGAAGTCCTCTTTTTATGCTTTGAAAGAAATTATTTTATGTGTAATTCTTTATAAAAATTTTGCCATAGCTCCGCTACTATGACTGATAAATCTCAATTTTTCTAAGGGATAAAGCTTATCATTAATGAAATAATTAGAATGAACTCTAATTGGATCATTAATCCATAATGGATTGAATCATCAATATATATAAACTAAAAGCATAGAAAAAAGCCATTAATTTGGCCTCAAGCATAGCTTAATCTTGGATTAAGGAAAAGCTTTATGAAAAGCTTCATTTGGATTGAGAATGGGTCATTAGTATTACCATTTCTTGAGTGAGAGAGAGCATCTACATAAAAACCATTTGAATTAAGCATAAATGAAAATTTATATAATTCTTAACTATCATTAATCAATTATCTTCAATAGCATTCATCAATTTTATGTAATTCCTAACTATCATTAATCAATTAACCTCAATAGCATTCAAAAACCATTTCAATTAAGCTTCTCAAGCTTGAGAGGGGCTGAGAAGAGAGAAACATGGAGAATTTATAGAAAAGAATCAAAATTCACCATTTACCTTACAATTTTCTTGATTCTTTGTTCACGGTAGAGGCCCCCAACCAATCAATTGGTTAAGTATGTTGATGGAGCCACCAATGGGGATTAAAGAAAGAGGGAAGTGCCAAAAACTAATGAATTCATAGTTCTTGGCTTAGGTGGAGTAGAGTAACAATGCATAAACACTATATATTTTTTCAACAAGGGGGAGGCTTCTATTTATAGGAAAAATTGAGCTCCTAACCAAACAAACTGATTCTAGAATTTTCTAAATTAGTTTGGTCAATTTTTGACCATTTGTAGGTCAGTTAAGTTAACTTTTTGGAACTAGACTTGAATGAGAAGAGAGGAGAGATGAAATATCTCAATTTTTATGAGTTTAAAACTCATTCAAGCATGTGAAATATGCACCTCCTTTAAAGAATTCCCCTTCCTTACATATGTGTCAAAATGGAATCATTATACACAAAATATCTCATATTTTTAATATTGCTCATAGTTTTTTTACTAATAAACCTTGTACATTTTCAACTCTTCATCTTATGTGAAATATGCACCTCCTTTAAAGAATTCCCCTTCCTTACATATGTGTCAAAATGGGATCATTATATTAAAAATATCTCATATTTTTAATATTGCTCATAGTTTCTTACTAATAAACCTTGTACATAGTCAACTCTTCATCTTATGTGAGCATTTACTCATTTTTGGGTATCTTCTTTTACAAAATTGGAATTATCTCCTCCCTACACATGGATTGATCCAATTGGCCTATAGGAATCTTAATTAGACCATAATCTAAATTTTTTAAAAATCTAGACCCTTAGGCTAAGGTCCTTTATACCTATTTCCAATTAATTCCAATTGTACATTGAAAAATTCTTTTTGAATTTGTGTTTCAGGGGAACTTATTTTAATAAGATGAGTTATTTTTCTATCCAAAAATATTCATAATCTGAATATTCTCTCTCTAGAATAATTTTCTCTCTCTAGGTTAAAACAGTTAGAAATAAGATCTTTTATATTTCTGAAGAGGGATTTGATTACACGGGAAGATGCTGGACATCTTGAGAGGCTGGGGAGGAATCTTGCAGTATGATTCACATACTATGATGCACATATTATGATATGCTGCTACTAATGCAGTTTCACACATCCTCTTTGTTTATAGGAGGTCTCGTCTATTACTTTGGCATGCATACTTTTTGAATTATAGGCTCAGACTGCTGAACTATTTTTTGCAGCTTATATGCTTTCAAAAATGGATTGTTTGAATATTGCCTCTAGTACTACCTGCCCTTTTTAGATGAGGCCCCGATGCTAACCAGTGTTGTTCCTTGTGGAGATATTATACCATGAGTCTTACTACTCATGTCATAGGTTGACTTGGAGGTACCCTACATATTATCAGCGTTCTGGGCATTACTAGTTTTCTATGTGTAGAGAATTAGATCTATCACCTGGTGTGGTTCTGCTATGCTGCCTCACACATTCTAGTTCATGCTTTATGATTCACATACTCTATTGCACATGGTATGTTGTGATGCTAATGGGGCTGTTTCACACATTCCCTTGCTATGACTGTGGGTGGGCCTGTTTGATGCTATAACATGGACATTCTCTGCCTTTTGCAGGTCATACTTGTAGAATTATTTCTTATTGCTTGTAGTATTTCAGACTGTTTAGGCTAACTACTGCCTCTAGTAGCTGGCCTTTTTGATAATAGGATTGCTACTTATCTTGGACTAGCTAGTATTGCTCCTAAACATGAGTGGCTTGATACTGTTGGTTTTTGAATTTACTATTGAAATTTGTTTATCTGCAAGTGTCCTTGATTGGGCTAAGTGCTCACCCTTTTTGGCCAAGTGCCCTTTTTCATATACTATTAGAAGGTAAGTATGCTAATATTGCCAAGTTCTCATCTTTTAACAAAATGTTTAAACTAGCTTTGTTGCACAACCTATTGATACACACATAGCTCTGATGTTTTTAGTTTTCCAAATTACTTCTTGCATAGATTGCTTACACTCTGGTACATGGTAAGTACTCACTCAGATTTTATAATGTTACACAATTCAATTCTTTGTTTTTTGATAGATTCACTTTTACTTCACCAAAAAGATAAAATTTTATAATTCTAAACTAGTTGGATGATCTTAAATCTAAACAATAAAAAAAACTTTTCTAAAACTGAATGAAATAATATGAATAATAACCTTACAGGGAACTTTGTAAAGACTAGGGTAACTTTGCATCAATTAAAGATTTGCCTCAATAGGCGAATTTTGTATAAAGTGGAAAAGTTCTTATTTCCTTTGTAATTAGGAATCAATCATCTGTATATTCTACAGGTACATATTAATCTTTTTTGACCAAACAGGGTTGGAATTAGGATTCATATTTTTTCTACAAAGATTCTGAATCTACAGATAGCTCTCATATAGTGAGTAATATGGGTTTGGCTTAGACTAATGAAAGAGAAATCTTAATTTTGATAATGGTATTCTCTCAAAGCTCTTGGTCTAATCAATGGCTGCATTGATTGGGTACAACTTGCTTTCTTGATATAGCTTATGTTGTGAATTTCTTTACTATATAGAGACCTATGACATGTGTAGTGTTGAGTGACATTGATGACAAGTGGTTGAGTCCCTTGACACCTGCAAGACACCTCTAGACGAACACTTTTGTTTGTCTGTTTGTATGGATGCAGGTAACAGGACTAACGTTCTCTGGATTGCATGTGTGAAAAAGGGTTTCTCTGCCTTGGATCTACCTTGGCTTGTTGTGTTTTTTTCTCTCACTAGATCTAAATCTCATCTTGAAGTTTTACTTGAGACTCAGTGCTCCAAAAACATGATGTATTACAAAGATGATGAAATATATTATGTTTCCATTCATATCTTGAGAATAGAGTGTCTTTTGAATTTGGTATTCAGTTGTAGGGTATTGTATTATGTTTAAAACGAAAACACACACTCTAGCTACAGGGGCTGCTCTCTTTGGAGATAGTCCAGATCCTCGTACTTAAACTCTTTATACCTCAGCCATATACAATTCTCACTATCATTGTGCTTTCAGCCGATAGTCTTAAAGGTTGAATTGTATGCTGATTGAGGTGGAGCTTGGCTCACAGCCGTTGGCTTGTTTTAGGAAGTCTAGCTTCAATAGTATTTTTCCTTTGACTAATATTTTGTTTTATGTCTCATAGATTTTACCCCTTTTCAGAGGGGCAGAGATTCCTCCTGACCATTCACCATCAAAGGCCCGCTAGCATGTTTTGGCATGCATCAAGACCGAAGAAGCACAAGATATTATCGTGTCCTCGGTTCGACAAGAGCTTTTTTATTGCTATGAACACACACACACACACACACACACACACACACAAACAAACAATACACATATCATACCTCTCCTAATGACAAATCTTTTTTATTTATTGCTTGGGATAACCTCTTTACTTTAATGTGGGCACCAAGCTATATACTTTGACTTGGAGGAGTCCCAAAATATAACTTATTGGTTAACACAATTTGAGTAACTTTATTGTTATCATATTAAACCTAACTTTGGCTCTACAATGAGGAGACGGGTAACACTAGACAGAGAAGATGATGGTGCCCTTTTTGCTTTTGGACTGCTTTATTTAAGGCTCCACTATATGCCTTTGGGGACTGCTCTATTTAAGGCTCCACTATATGCCTGCAATGATGAGAGGCCACATGGGCTACTGATGCATGAAGATGCCTCGACTGAGGATTTGCTCCATAAATCAAGACAAATTTGGGGTGAGTGGCACACACTCACTAGTCTGCTTGCGTATTGCTTACTCAGGTCCCTCACTTAGCCCTTTAGGTATGTTTTGTGATCATGGCTCTATTACTTACAATGATTGGTGCACCTTCTTCACACAGGTGCAATGTATATTTGAATTTCTATTTTTACCTAATGTGGTTGCACAATGTCTTTAATTTGGATAATGGAGCTCTATTATAAAACCATTTGCTTTTTACTAGCACATAATAGGTAATTGCTGGTGGAATGCATTACTTGTACAGACTACATGCCATTATCTGATCTCATCAGAATGGTTACACATCTGATCTTGTGGCTTATATACTAAATAACTTGCTTGGCTTCATGATGTATGGTAAACCCTGGCTTACTACTTGGGCAAATAGGGTAATTGCTGGTGGAATGCATTACTTGTACAGACTACATGCCATTATCTGATCTCATCAGAATGGTTACACATCTGATCTTGTGGCTTATATACTAAATAACTTGCTTGGCTTCATGATGTATGGTAAACCCTGGCTTACTACTTGGGCAAATAGGGTCTAAATACTAGTATGTTGTAGGTATGGTTAACATAGAAGCTCTGTATTTAGGGACTTTATTTGCTTTCATCTCTTTGGGATAGATGTCCTCTCTAGACTTTCACTTCTAATGATTAATGGGTATTATGTGTCCACAAGACATGGACCTAGATATTTCTTGGCAAAATCCTGGAGAGGTATTTTTACCATTGGGATAGATGTCCTCTAGACTTTCACATCTAATGGGTAATATGTGTCCACAAGACATGGACCTAGATATTGCTAGATGCTTTCATCTCTTTGGGATGTCCTCTGGACTTTCACTTCTAATGATTAATGGTGGGTAATATGTGTCCACAAGACATGGACCTAGATATTGCTTGGCAAAAAATCCTGCAGAGGTATTTTTACCATGAGACTTATTTCTTTTGTTGACGTTAGGGTACCCTGCATATTGGATGGGGTTTGGAGATTTGTAGGTTGATGTGTGTGTCTAGAGGATTCTCTTGATTGCATGTAGAAGGTTTTGATATGTTGCTTCACACATTCTGAGATATTCAATATGATTCATATACTATGATGCACATATTATGATATGCTGCTACTAGTGCAGTTTCACACATCCTCTTGCTATGATTATAGGAGGTCTCGTCTGTTGCTTTGGCATGCATACTTTTTGAATTGCAGGCTCAGACTACTGAACTATTTTTTGCAGCTTATATGCTTTCAAAAATGGATTGTTTGAATATTGCCCTCTAGTAGCTGCCCTTTTTAGATGAGGCCGATGCTAGCCAGTGTTGTTCCTTATGGAGATATTATACCATGAGTCTTACTACTCATGTCATAGGTTGACTTGGAGGTACCCTGCATATTATCAGCGTTACGGGCATTACTAGTTTTCTATGTGCATAGAATTAGCTCTATCACCTGCTATGCTACTTCACACATTCTAGTTCATGCTTTATGATTCACATACTCTGCTGCATATGGTATGTTATGATGGTAATGGGGCTGTTTCACACATTCCCTTGCTATGACTGTGGGTGGGCCGATTTGATGCTATAACATGGACATTCTCTGCCTTGTAGGATCATACTTGTAGAATTTTTTCTTATTGCTTGTAGTATTTCAGACTGTTTAGCCTAACTATTACCTCTAGTAGCTGGCCTTTTTGATAATAGTATTGCTCCTTATCTTGGACTAGCCAGTATTACTCCCAAACATGAGTGGCTTGATACTGCTGGTTTTGAATTTACTATTGAAATTTGTTTATCTGCTACAAGTGTCCTTGATTGGGCTAAGTGCTCACCCTTTTTGGCCAAGTGCCCTTTTTCATATACTATTAGAAGGTAAGTATGCTAAAATTGCCAAGTGCTCATCTTTTAACAAAATGTTGAAACTAGCTTTGTTGTAGAGCCTATTGATACACACATAGCTCTGATGTTTTTAGTTTTCTAGTTTACTTTTTGCATAGATTGTTTACACCTTGGTACATGGTGGTAGGTACTCACTCAGATTTTATAATGTTACACAATTCAATTCTCTGTTTTGATAGATTCACTTTTACTTTACCAAAAAGATAAAATTTTATAATTCTAGACTAGTTTGGATGATCTTAAATCCAAACAATAAAAAAACTTTTCTAAAACTGAATGAAATAATATGAATAATAACCTTACAGGGAACTTTGTAAAGACTAGGGTAACTTTGCATCAATTAAAGATTTGCCTCAATAGGCAAATTTTGTATAGAATGGAAAAGTTCTTATTTTCTTTGTAATTAGGAAACAATCATCTGTATATTCTACAAGTACATATTAAGATTTTTTGACCAAACAGGATTGGAATTAGGATTCAGATTTTTTCTACAAAGGTTCTGAATCTACAGATAGCTCTGATATAGTGAGTAAGATGGGTTTGGCTTAGACTGATACAAGAGAAATCTTAATTGTGATAATGGTATTCTCTCAATGCTCTTGGTCAAATCAATGGCTACATTGATTGGGTATAGCTTGCTTTCTTGATATAACAAGTATGCAGATGCATTGGCAACTATCAATGCCCCCATGCTTGATGATGATTTGGTATACATTGCCTTACGTGGCCTTGGCAAGGAATACAAGTCTTTTGATACATCTATCTCTGTTCGGAGTCTAGGTTTACCAGATTTTGATGAGTTGGTTTCACTCTTACTTGTTGAGGAAATCAAACTCAGTGAATCTTTTCATGATGCATCTACTAGCCATGATGATGATAAAGGCAGGAATCAGGCTTTCTATTCACAAAGGGGATTTAGAGGCAAGGGGAGATTTTCATCATGAGTTCATGGTAATGGTCATGGATGGCAGGATAGGTCACCACCCACAACAGAATTTTCAGCCTACATATGGTGCTAGAGGTGGTCATGTGGATATACACCTCAGAGAGGTGGCAGAGGTAATCCTCGTGGAAGAGGACATTGGCTAGGCCAACAAGCATCTATGCAAAATGTGGAATGCCATTACTATGGAAAGCTTGGTCATATGGCACGTAATTGTTACCACAAACAAAATGATTTGAGAGGGGGTAGAGCACAACATGGGACATTTTGCACGACATGGTGGAAATTATGTAAATGGTGGAAATTTTGCATCAAGCAGTCATGATGGTAGCGCAAATCACTTATTTGCCACCATGAAACATGTCATGGGATCTATGATGACAAATGGTGACAGTGGATGACACTTGGTATATGGACTCTGGAGCATCAAACCATATGACTTGTCATGGTGAATGTGACAGTGATGACACTTGGTATATGGAATCTAGAACATCAAACCATATGACTTGTCATGGCAAATGGTTTGAACATATGAAGCCAATGGATGTGAAAGGCTATATGGAGACAGGTGATGATTCCCAACATGCTATCACTCATGCTGGAAGTGTACCATTGGTGATGCACAATGGTGAAACAAAGTCTATGGCAGATGTCTTGTATGTGCCTTCTATTACAAAAAGTTTGGCCTTAGTTGGTCAAATGGTTGAACAAGGTTTACAGGTTTGTTTCAAAATGAGCATGGTTACTTCGTTGAGGATTTCAAAAACGGATGTAGAGTGCCAAAGGCAAGAAAGAAGGCAAGTTATTTAAGTTGGATGCTGGGATCCCAGAGTTGAAATTGGCCATGTTCTAGCTACAAGGGCTACTCTCTTTGGAGATAGTCCAAATACTCATACTCAAACTCTTTATACCTCAGCTATATATAATTCTCGCTAATCATTGTGCTTTTAGCCGATAGTCTTAAAGATTGAATTGTATGCTGATTGAGGTTGGAGCTTGGCTCACAGCCATGGTGCCCTTAGGTTGCCTAGTTTTAGGAAGTCTAGCTTCAATAGTACCTTTCCTTTGACTAATACTATGTTTTATGTCTCATAGATTTTACCCCTTTTCAGAGGGGCTGAGATTCCTCCTAACCATTCACCGTCAAAGGCGTGCCAGCATGTTTTGGCATGCATCAAGGCCGAAGAAGCATAAGATATTATCGTGTCTTCGGTTCGACAAGAGCCGTGCCAACATGGCTCTCTTCTACAACTCCTGTCCTTTAATAATTGGGTTAAGCTTTTGGTTGAGCTAGATAAGGATAAGGAAAGTCTACAAACAATTCTCGCCTATCACTCTGCCTTTGGCTGATAGTCTAAAAGATAGAATTGCTTGTTTAGATTGAGGTTGGAGCTTGACTCATAGCCATAGTGCCTTTGGTGGGCTGGTTATAGGTAGTCTACCTTTGAAAATACTCTTTTCCTTCTCTATTTAATGGTTTACATGTAGCTCATCACTGCATTTACCTAGTAAGATAGCCAAGTGGATTCCAACTGGAATATATATGTATGGTGGCAAACATCAATATCTTTTGGTGGGCAATATGCTATCCACGCAAGTGGTAGCCTATCGCTCCACTTGTGTGGAGCCTATGCCCGGGTCAGGGGTGGGTACACACACACACACACACACACACACACACACCTATATCTCTCTTAACTTATACAATTTTGCTACCTAATTTTTCTAAACTAAGGGTTTTTATTGGACCCTTGAATTTTCTAACCTATTTCTCATAGAATTTTGGGAACTTGTGGGTAGTGTTGAACATGTTCTTTAACCCAATATTGGGTCACTTAAGGACTAAACGCTAGAATTTCTGTTTCATTCATTTTCTGGTATGAGCTGAGATTTCTTTTTAGCTTCTCTTGGATTTTCATCGGAAGACCATAAATGAGTTTGGCTTTTTTATTACTATAGAACACACACACACACACACACACACACACACACACACACACACACACACACACAATACACACATCATACTTGTCATAATTTCAAATCTTTTTAATTTATTGCTTGGGATAACCTTTTTACTTTAATGTGGGCAACAGGCTATATACTTTGACTTGGAGGAGTCCCAAAATAAAACTTATTGGTTAACACAATTTGAGTAGCTTTACTGTTATCATATTAAACCTAACTCCGGCTCTACAATGAGGAGACGGGTAACACTAGACAGAGAAGATGATGGTGCCCTTTTTGCTTTTGGATTGCTCTATTTAAGGATCCACTATATGCCTGCAATGATGAGAGGCCACATGGGCTACTGATGCATGAAGATGCCTCGATTGAGGATTTGCTATAAATCAAGACAAATTTGGGGTTAGCGGCACACACTCACTAGTTTGCTTGTGTATTGCTTACTCAGGTCCCTCGCTTAGCCCTTTGGGTATGTTTTGTGATCATGGCTCTATTGCTTACTATGATTGATGTGCCTTCTTCAGGTGCAATGTATATTTGAATTTCTTTCTTTACCTAATGTGGTTGCACAATGTCTTTAATTTGGATAATGGAGCTCTAATATAAAACCCTTTGCTTTTCACTAATGATTACATAGCACATAAGAGATAATTGCTTGTGGAACGCATTACTTGTACAGACTACATGCCGTTATCTTATCTCATCTGAATGGCTACACATCTGAACCTGTGGCTTACGTACTAAATAATCTGCTTATGGCTTCATGATGTATGGTAAACATTGGCTTACTACTTGGGGTAGATAGGGTCTGAATACTACTAGTATGCTTAGGTATTGTTAACATAGGAGCTCTGTATTAGGGACTTTATTTGCTTTCATCTCTTTGGGATGTGGACTTTCACTTCTAATGATTAATGGGTAATACGTGTCCACAAGACATGGACCTAGATATTGCTTGGCAAAATCCTGCATTATTAGGTATTTTTACCATGAGACTTATTTCTTTTGTTCACGTGAGGGTAACCTGCATATTGGATGGGGTTTGTAGGTTGCTGTGTGCCTCTAGAGGATTCTCTTGATTGCACGTAGAAGGTTTTGATATGCTGCTTCACACATTCAGAGATGTTCATCAGTATGATTCACATACTATGATGCACATATTATGATATGGTGCTACTAGTGCAGTTTCACACATCCTCTTGCTATGATTATAGGAGATCTCGTCTGTTGCTTTGGCATGCATACTTTTTGAATCGCAGGCTCAGACTGTTGAACTATTTTTTGCATTTTATATGCTTTCAAAATTGCATTGTTTGAATATTACCTTTAGTAGCTGCCCTTTTTAGATGAGGCCGATGCTAGCCAGCATTGTTCCTTGTGGAGATATTATACCATGAGTCTTACTACTCATGTCATAGGTTGACTTGGAGGTACCATGCATATTATCAGCGTTTTGGGCATTACTAGTTTTCTATGTGCAGAGAATTAGCCCTATCACTTGGTGTGGTTTTGCTATGCTGCTTCACATATTCTAGTTCATGCTTTATGATTCACATACTCTGTTGCACATGGTATGTTGTGATGCTAATGGGGTTGTTTCACACATTCCCTTTCTATGACTGTGGGTGATGTTACACAATTCAATTCTCTGTTTTGACAGATTCACTTTTACTTTACCAAAAAGATAAAATTTATAATTCTAAACTAGTTTGGATGATCTTAAATCTAAACAATAAAAAAAACTTTTCTAAAACTGAATGAAATAATCTGAATAATAACCTTACATGGAACTTTGTAAAGACTAGGGTAACTTTGCATCAATTAAAGATTTGCCTCAATAGGCGAATTTTGTATAAAGTGGAAAAGTTCTTATTTCCTTTGTAATTAGGAATCAATCATCTGTATATTCTACAGGTACATATTAATCTTTTTTGACCAAACAGGGTTGGAATTAGGATTCATATTTTTTCTACAAAGATTCTGAATCTACAGATAGCTCTCATATAGTGAGTAATATGGGTTTGGCTTAGACTAATGAAAGAGAAATCTTAATTTTGATAATGGTATTCTCTCAAAGCTCTTGGTCTAATCAATGGCTGCATTGATTGGGTACAACTTGCTTTCTTGATATAACTTGTGTTGTGAATTTCTTTACTATATAGAGACCTATGACATGTGTAGTGTTGAGTGACATTGATGACAAGTGGTTGAGTCCCTTGACACCTGCAAGACACCTCCAGACTAACACTTTTGTTTGTCTGTTTGTATGGATGCAGGTAACATGACTAACCTTCTCTGGATTGCATGTGTGAAAAAGGGTTTCTCTGCCTTGGATCTACCTTGGCTTGTTGTGTTTTTTTTCTCTCACTAGATCTAAATCTCATCTTGAAGTTTTACTTGATACTCAGTGCTCCAAAAACATGATGTATTACAAAGATGATGAAATATATTATGTTTCCATTCATATCTTGAGTATAGAGTGTCTTTTGAATTTGGTATTTAGTTGTAGGGTATTGTATTATGTTTAACACGAAAACACACACTCTAGCTACACAGGCTACTCTCTTTGGAGATAGTCCAGATACTCATACTCAAACTCTTTATAGCTCAGCCGTATACAATTCTCGCTATCATTGTGCTTTTAGTTGATAGTCTTAAAGATTGAATTGTATGCCGATTGAGGTTGGAGCTTGGCTCACAGCCATGGTGCACTTAGGTTGGCTAGTTTTAGGAAGTCGAGCTTCAATAGTACCTTTCCTTTGACTAATACTCTGTTTTATGTCTCATAGATTTTACCCCTTTTTAGAGGGGCTGAGATTCCTCCTGACCATTCATCGTTAAAGGCCTGCCAGCATGTTTTGGCATGCATCAAGTCCAAAGAAGCACAAGATATTATCGTGTCCTCGGTTCGACAAGAGCCATGCCAACATGGCTCTCTTCTACAAATCCCGTCCTTTAATGATTGGGTTAAGCTTTTGGCTGATCTAGATAAGGATAAGGAAAGTCTACAAACAATTCTCGCTATCATTGTGCCTCTGGCGCTGATAGTCTTAAAGATAGAATTGCCTGTTAAGATTGAGGTTGGATCTCGACTCATAGCCATAGTGCCTTTGGTGGGCTGGTTATAGGTGGTCTACCTTCAAAAATACTCTTTTCCTTCTCTGTTTAATAGTTTGCATGCAGCTCATCACTGCATTTACCTGGCAACATAGCGAGTAGATTCCAACTGGAATATATATGTATGGCAAACATTGCCAAAGAGCCTAACTAAGGCTTCCTAGTCTACTCAATCTTCACACATCAATATCTTTTGGTGGGCAATAG
Organism: Cibotium barometz; assembly: GCF_041138505.1. Taxonomy (NCBI): domain Eukaryota; kingdom Viridiplantae; phylum Streptophyta; class Polypodiopsida; order Cyatheales; family Cibotiaceae; genus Cibotium; species Cibotium barometz. The sequence continues at coordinate 1,151,303 of NC_141064.1, read as the reverse complement.
GCTATCCACGCAAGTGATAGCCTATCGCTCCACTTGTGTGGAGCCTATGCCCAAGTCAGGGGTGGGTACACACACACACACACACACACACACACACACACACCTCTATATCTCTCTTAACTTATATAATTTTGCTACCTAATTTTTCTAAACTAAGGGTTTTTATTGCACCCTTGAATTTTCTAACCTGTTTCTCACAGAATTTTGGGAACTTGTGGGTAGTGTTGAACATGTTCTTTAATCCAATATTGGGTCACTTAATGTGACTAAAGGCTAGAATTTCTGTTTCATTCATTTTTTGGTATGAGCTGAGATTTCTTTTTAGCTTCTCTTGGATTTTCATCTAGAGACCATCAATGAGTTCGACTTTTTTATTGCTATAGAACACACACACACACACACACACACACACACACACACACACACACACACACACACACATCATACCTATCATAATTTCAAATCTTTTTTATTTATTGCTTGGGACAACCTTTTTACTTTAATGTGGGCACCAAGCTATATAGTTTGACTTGGAGGAGTCCCAAAATATAACTTATTAGTTAACACAATTTGAGTAACTTTATTGTTATCATATTAAACCTAACTCCGTCTCTACAATGAGGAGACGGGTAACACTACACAGAGAAGATGATGGGTGGCACCCTTTTTGCTTTTGGACTGCTCTATTTAAGGCTCCACTATATGCCTGCAATGATGAGAGGCCACATGGGCTGCTGATGCATGAAGATGCCTCGACTGAGGATTTTCTATGAATCAAGACAAATTTGGGGTGAGTGGCACACACTCACTAGTCTACTTGTGTATTGCTTACTCAGGTCCCTCACTTAATCCCTTGGGTATGTTTTGTGATCATGGCTCTATTGCTTACTATGATCGGTGCGCCTTCTTTATAGGTGCAATGTATATTTGAATTTCTATTTTTACCTAATGTGGTTGCACAATGTCTTTAATTTGGATAATTGAGCTCTATTTTAAAACCCTTTGCTTTTCACTAATGATTACATAGCACATAAGAGATAACTGCTTGTGGAATGCATTACTTGTACAGACTACATGCCGTTATAAAATCTCATCAGAATGGTTACACATCTGAACCTGTGGCTTATGTACTAAATAATCTACTTGTGGCTTCATGATGTATGGTAAACCCTGGTTTACTACTTGGGGGGCAGATAGGATCTGAATACTAGTATGCTGTAGGTATTGTTAACATAAGAGCTCTGTATTAGGGACTTTATTTGTTTTCATCTCTTTGGGATAGATGTCCTATGGACTTTCAATTCTAATTATTAATGGGGGTAATATGTGTCCACAAGACATGGACCTAGATATTGCTGGCAAAATCCTACATTATTAGGTATTTCTACCATGAGACTTATTAGGTATTTCTACCATGAGACTTATTTCTTTTGTTCATGTGAGGGTACCCTGCATATTGGATGGGGTTTGGGGATTTGTAGGTTGCTGTGTGCCTCTAGAGGATTCTCTTGATTGCACGTAGAAGGTTTTGATATGCTGCTTCACACATTCAGAGATGTTCATCAGTATGATTCACATACTATGATGCACATATTATGATATGCTGCTACTAGTGCAGTTTTACACATCCTCTTGCTATGATTATAGGAGATCTCGTCTGTTGCTTTGGCATGCATACTTTTTGAATCACAAGCTTAGACTTCTGGACTATTTTTTGCAGCTTATATGCTTTCAAAAATGGATTGTTCGAATATTGCCTCTAGTACTACCTGCCCTTTTTAGATGAGGCCCCGATGCTAGCCAGCATTGTTCCTTGTGGAGATATTATACCATGAGTCTTACTACTCATGTCATAGGTTGACTTGGAGGTACCGTGCATATTATCAGCGTTCCGAGCATTACTAGTTTTCTATGTGTAGAGAATTAGCTCTATCACCTGGTGTGGTTCTGCTATGCTGCTTCACACATTCTAGTTCATGCTTTATGATTCACATACTCTGTTGCACATGGTATGTTGTGATGCTAATGGGGCTATTTCACACATTCCCTTGCTATGACTGTGGGTGGGCCGTTTTGATGCTATAACATGGACATTCTCTGCCTTGCACGATCATACTTGAAGAATTTTTTCTTATTGCTTGTCGTATTTCAGACTATTTAGGCTAACTATTGCCTCTAGTAGCTGGCCTTTTTGATAATAGGATTGCTGCTTATCTTGGACTAGCCCCAGTATTGCTCCTAAACATGAGTGGCTTGATACTAATGGTTTTTGAATTTACTGTTGAAATTTGTTAATTTGTAAGTGTACTTGATTGGGCTAAGTGCTCACCCTTTTTGGCCAAGTGCCCTTTTTCATATACTAAAGCTCTACTCGGCTTTGGTCTACGCCCGAAATTACATGACGACTCCCTTAAAACAAAATATAAGGGACATTTCATTTAGAGACGATTGATTGTGGGTGAGGAGGGATTCGAACCCTCGACACTACAGTTTGTAGCCACGTGCTCTAATCCCGTGAGCTAGAGGCCCCGCCTCCCACTGGATCTGTTCCAGGAACCACTTTTCTGAAATAGACTGGAATAGAACCAACTTTTTTTATCAAAAGGTAAGTATGCTAAAATTGCCAAGTGCTCATCTTTTAACAAAATGTTGAAACTAGCTTTGTTGCAGAGCCTATTGATACACACATAGCTCTAATGTTTTTAGTTTTCCAAATTACTTCTTGCATAGATTGTTTACACTCTGGTACATGGTAGGTACTCACTCAGATTTTATAATGTTACACAGTTCAATTCTCTGTTTTGACAAATTCACTTTTACTTTACCAAAAAGATAAAATTTTATAATTCTAGACTAGTTTGGATGATCTTAAATCTAAACAATAAAAAAACTTTTCTAAAACTGAATGAAATAATCTGAATAATAACCTTACAGGGAACTTTGTAAAGACAAGGGTAACTTTGCATCAATTAAAGATTTGCCTCAATAGGCAAATTTTGTATAGAATGGAAAAGTTCTTATTTCCTTTGTAATTAGGAAACAATCATCTATATATTCTACAGGTACATATTAAGATTTTTTATCCAAACAGGGTTGGAATTAGGATTCAAATTTTTTCTAAAGATTTTTAATCTACGGATACCTCTGATATAGTGAGTAAGATGGGTTTGGCTTAGACTGATAAAAGAGAAATCTTAATTTTTATAATGGTATTCTCTTAATGCTCTTAGTCTAATCAATGGCTGCATTGATTGGGTACAGCTTGCTTTCTTGATATAACTTGTGTTGTGAATTTCTTTACTATATAGAGACCTATGACGTGTAATGTTGAGTGACATTGATGACAAGTGGTTGAGTCCCCTGACACCTGCAAGACACATCCAGACTAACAGTTTTGTTTGTGTGGATGCAGGTAACAAGACTCACCTTCTCTGGATTGTATGTGTGAAAAAGGGTTTCTCTGCCCAGAATTCGCCTCGGCTTGTTGTGTTGTTTTTCTCTCACACTAGATCTAAATCTCATCTTGAAGTTTTACTTGAGACTCAATGCTCCAAAAACATGATGTATTACACAGATAATGAAATATATCATGTTTCCATTCATATCTTGAGTATAGAGTGTGTTTTGAATTTGGTATTCAGCTGTAGGGTATTGTATTATGTTTAAAACGAAAACACACACTCTAGCTATAGGGGCTACTCTCTTTGGAGATAGTCCAAATACTCGTACTGAAACTCTTTCATTATTTGTGAGTTTAAAACTCATCCACACATGTGAAATAGGTGCCTCCTTCATGAGGGGAATTCCCCACACTAAGGTGTCAAAAATGCATCATTTTCTCTAAATATCTCTTCTTTTTTAACTAATAAATCTTGTCCTTAGTCAACTCTTCATCTTATGTGAGTATTTACTCATTTTTGGGGGATTTTTCTTTTATTCTTCAATTTATCTCCTCCCTACATTTGGATTAATCTTATTGGTCCATAGGAACCTTAATCCAAAATTTTTAAAAAATTTGGACCCTCAGGCTAAGGTCCTTTTTACCTATTTTCAATTTATTCCAATTGCACACTAGAAAGTTCTTTTTGAATTTCTATTTCAGGGGAAATCATTTTAATAAGAAGGGATATTTTTCCATCCAAAGATATCTAGAAACTGAATTATCTCTCTCTAGGCCAAAACAGAGAGAAACAAGAGGGGATTGATTATTTACAGGGAGAGAAACTGGACATCTTGAGGGGCTGGTCGAGGAATCTTACATCCTACCCCACTTAAAAAACGCGAGATGTCCTCATCTCGCAGGTGGAGTATGATCTCTTTCATCTTCTTCTTCTTCTTCAATCACTTCCAGTGTTACTGCCTTGGAAGTGGACGGCCGATTTGGGAACAACTCTCTTTGACTTCCCCTATTCTGAGGTAGAGGTCTTGCATTACTTTGGTTTGAAACTGTAGGTTGGTTAGAGGGTCTATCTTTGGGATTTCCCTGATAGAAACCTGATTACTCTGGAAGGAAGGAGCTAGAGTCTGGAATCTTGATCCCTGATTTTCTTGCCTTGAAAATCTTGATCCAAAAGGAGTTGGACAATCCATACTATGATGTCCAAATCCTTGACAGATATAGCATTTCACTCCCTTGTTCAAGGGTGGAACTTCTGAAGTTGAATTCCAGGGGATTGAGTCTCGGGAAAAGGACATTTCTTCCATTATGAAACTTCCCATATCATGGGCTTGACCCTGATATCTCTTAGGCGGTGGAAGGTGATAGAATTCGTGGTGCTTATACTAGATCAAAAAGATGTGGAGGAGAGAGACCCAAAATACAAGAATGACTCTTGCTTATTAGGTTGCTCAAAAAATACAACTAAGCTTCATGCTCATAAAATGCCTTCTAGCTCCACCTTTAAATAGGTGAGCTAGTGGACCTAAAGTCCATTCACACGCACACCCTTCTCCTCCCCTTTTACATAACCTTAGTCTTTTAATACCCCCCCTCAATACCAACTATGAAAAAAATTGGAATAGGTGGTATTAGATATAGGTTGCCTTTTTAACATTAGGCGTACAAGGTTAGGAATATAGGTGTGGTTACATTGAGATTTAAAACAATTTCTTAGTGGAATTAGAGGCTGATACAAAGTTAGCCTCTGACTCTTTGTTAGGACATTTAGAAGTGATATGTCCAGTTTGTTTACACTTGTTACATTTCATTTTATTGGGATATTTGATCCAACAATTATTTGCCAAATGACCCACCTTTTTGCAATGGACACACCTTACTTTGATCACTTGATGTGACAAAGTATGTTCAATATTCGATGAAGTTGTTGCACTTAAAGATTCAGCTCCTGCCTTTGGGCTCTTTTCTTCATCTCAAGACAAGATTGAATGAATCCTTCAAGGACGGGATTAGGTATGTTCTTCAGGGTGGTGACTAAGGTGGGGTACACCTTCTTGAATGCTTTCAGCAAAACAGCCACTGCATCATCTTCATCCATTCTCGCATTCACTGATGCAAGTTGAGCCATAAGGCCCTTCAAGTGAGAGATAAAAGCTCCAATGCCATCTCCCTCTTTGAGTTCCAAGCTAAAAAATTCAATTTTAAGTGAGATCTTGGAATTCTTACCACGAGCTCCATAGAGCTTGTCAAGCTCATCCCATTTCTCCTTTGCAGTCAAAAGCTGGTCCACATGGTGAATGAGAGCCTCATCAAGATGGAGCATGATGATGGCTTGTGCCCTCTCGTCATCTTCAATATCTTCAGCCTTAGTTTGATCAATAACCTTAGTGTCGGAGATGAATGGTCAAAGCCGAGTAGATCTTTAGTATATGAAAAAGGGCACTTGACCAAAAAGGGTGAGCACTTAGCCCAATCAAGGACACTTGCAGATAAACAAATTTCAATAGTAAATTAAAAAACCAACAGTATCAAGCCACTCATGTTTAGGAGCAATACTGGTGGCTAGTCCAAGATAAGCAGCAATCCTATTATCAAAAAGGCCAACTACTAGAGGCAATAGTAAGCCTAAACAGTCTAAAATACTACAAGCAATAAGAAAAAAATTACAAGTATGATCCTGCAAGGCAGAGAATGTACATGTTATAGCATCAAACCAGCCCACCCACAGTCATAGCAAGGGAATGTGTGAAATAGCCCCATTAGCATCACAACATACCATGTGCAACAGAGTATGTGAATCATAAACCATGAACTAGAATGTGTGAAGAAGCAGCATAGCAGAACCAGGTGATAGAGCTAATTCTCTACACATAGAAAACTAGTAATGCCCAAAATGCTGATAATATGCAGGGTACCTCCAAGTCAACCTATGACATGAGTAGTAAGACTCATGGTATAATATCTCCACAAGGAACAACGATGGCTAGCATCGGCCTCTCATCTAAAAAGGGCAGCTACTAGAGGCAATATTCAAACAATCCATTTTTGAAAGCATATAAGCTCCAAAAAATAGTTCAGCAGTCTGAGCCTGCGATTCAAAAAGTATGCATGCCAAAGCAACAGATGAGACCTCCTATAATCATAGCAAGAGGATGTGTGAAACTGCACTAGTAGTAGCATATCATAATATGTGCATCATAGTATGTGAATCATACTGATGAACATCTCAGAATGTGTGAAGCAGCACATCAAAACCTTCTACGTGCAATCAAGAGAGTCCTCTAGAGGCACAGAGCAACCTACAAATCCCCAAACCCCATCCAATATCCAGGGTACCCTCACGTCAACAAAAGAAATAAGTCTGGTAAAAATACCTCTGTAGGATTTTGCCAAGCAATATCTAGGTCCATGTCTTGTGGACATGTATTACCCATTAATCATTAGAAGTGAAAGTCCAGAGGACATCTATCCCAAAGAGATGAAAGCAAATAAAGTCCCTAATACAAAGCTCCTATGTTAACAATACCTACAGCATAGGTTTACCATACATCATGAAGCCACAAGTAGATTATTTAGTACATAAGCCAGAGGTTAAGATGTGTAACCATTCTGATGAGATCAGATAACGGCACAAGTAATGCATTCCACAAGCAATTATCTCTTATGTGCTATGTAATCATTAGTGAAAAGCAAAGGGTTTTATAATAGAGCTCCATTATCCAAATTAAAGACATTGAGCAACCACATTAGGTAAAAAAGAAATTCAAATATACATTGCACCTGTGAAGAAGGTGCACCGATCATAGTAAGCAATAGAGCCATGATCACAAAACATACCCAAAGGGCTAAGTGAGGGACCTGAGTAAGCAATACACAAGCAAACTAGTGAGTGTGTGCCACTCACCCCAAATTTGTCTTGATTTATACAAATCCTCGAACGAGGCATCTTCATGCATCAGCAGCCCATGTGGCCTCTCATCATTGCAGGCATATAGTGGAGCCTTAAATAGAGCAGTCCAAAAGCAAAAAGGGCACCATCATCTTCTCTATATAGTGTTACCCGTCTCCTCATTGTAGAGCCAGAGTTAGGTTTAATATGATAACAATAAAGTTACTCAAATTGTGTTAACCAATAAGTTATATTTTGGGACTCCTCCAAGTCAAAGTATATAGCCTGGTGCCCACATTAAAGTAAAAATGTTATCCCAAGCAATAAATAAAAAAGATTTGAATTTATGACAGGTATGATGTGTGTATTGTGTGTGTGTGTGTGTGTTCTATAGCAATAAAAAAGCCAAACTCATTTATCCAAGAGAAGCTAAAAAGAAAACTCAGCTCATACCAGAAAATGAATGAAACAAGAATTCTAGCCTTTAGTCATTAAGTGACCCAATATTGGGTTAAAGAACATGTTCAACAACTCAACCACAAGTTCCCAAAATTCCATGAGAAACAGGTTAGAAAACTCAAGGGTCCAATAAAAACCCTTAGTTTAGAAAAATTAGGTAGCAAAATTGTATAAGTTAAGAGAGATATAGGTGTGCGTGTGTGTGTGTATGTACCCACCCCTGACCTAGGCATAGGCTCCACACAAATGGAGCGATAGGCTACCACTTGTGTGGATAGCCTATCGCTCCACACAAGTGGAGCGATAGGCTACCACTTGTGTGGATAGCCTATTGCCCACCAAAAGATATTGATGTGTGAAGACTGAGTAGACTAGGAAGCCTTAGTTAGGCTCTTTGGCAATGTTTGCCATAAATATATATTCCAGTTGGAATCCACTCGCTATGTTGCCAGGTAAATGCAATGATGAGCTACATGTAAACCGTTAAACAGAGAAGGAAAAGAGTATTTTTGAAGGTAGACTACTGATAACCAGCCCACCAAAGGCACTATGGCTATGAGTTAAGCTCCAACCTCGATCTAAACAAGTAATTCTATCTTTAAGACTATCGGCCAGAGGCACAGTGATAGCGAGAATTATTTGTAGACTTTCCTTATCCTTATCTAGCTCAGCCAAAAGCTTAACCCAATCATTAAAGGACAGGAGTTGTAGAAGAGAGCCATGTTGGCATGGCTCTTGTCGACGAACCGAGGACACGATAATATCTTGTGCTTCTTCGGTCTTGATGCATGCCAAAACGTGCTGGCAGGCCTTTAACGGTGAATGGTAGGAGGAATCTCAGCCCCTCTGAAAAGGGGTAAAATCTATGAGACATAAAACAGAGTATTAGTCAAAGGAAAGGTGCTATTAAAGCTAGACTTCCTAAAACCAGCTAACCTAAGGGCACCACGGCTGTGAGCCAAGCTCCAACCTCAATCGGCATTTAATTCAATCTTTAAGACTATCAGCTAAAAGCACAATTGGAGAGACGGAAAACTCTCTCTCTTGTAGTAAGAGGAGTACGATCCACACTAAGCTCACTCCAATGGGATTTGCATCCCTTTCGGAGCTAGGGATTCGACCCGTACCGGTGCACAAGAGCTTATCCACAAAAGGAGAGAATGCTCATGGCTACCATCACTTGACACTAGACTAAGCATACACACAAGCTCAACTTGTCCTCATTCCTACACACCCATTCATTCACAAATACAAGCAAGAGGAATACAATCACTATGCACTCAAGCAAAGAGAAAGACCTCACTCCACTCCTATCTTCCTACAAGCATGCATACATTCAAGCATCAAGCTTCCATGAAAGCTTCAAATCAATCCATGTACTCAAAAATGAAATACTAAAAGCATGCATAAGAGTAAAATGATTAGAGAAGAGGATGAGAAAGACTCATGACATTGCTAATGATTCAATGAAGAGATTAACCTCATACAATGATGTAGATGGGGTGAGAGAAGAGTCTTCACCTCTATGGAGAAGAGGGAGAGTAGGTCTCTCAAAGGAGCTCTTGCATGAACTAAGCCCAATGTGTCTAAGCTCTCAAATGAGCCACCTTTTATACAAAAATTCTAGGACTCACATAAGTCCCCATGTGGGATTATTATCCAACCCTCTCCCATATTCATCTACAAAGTGGAACTCTTTTCAAGAGCCCTAAGTATCGTTTTTGTTGCATCCTGGTATTGGTATTGATCTTCATTTGCAAGCAACACTCCCCCCTTCCTATTTTGCGCACGTCCTCGAGCGCGGTAGTAGCAAGAGCTGCAACAAAAACAATTGATACGAGTAAAGTCCTTTATTGATAAAAAGAAAAGAAAAGCAAAATCAGCAATAATAATTACACACGTGAGCATACAAGTGCAAGGCTGATTAAAGTTTTAATGAGTACTAAAAGAGGTGAGTAAAAACTAGTCAAAGTGAGACTTAGGTAGTAGATAATGCTATGCAAAGGCAAGTGTCTTTGTACACCTCCGGTTATGACCGCAGTCTCAATGTCCTATCAGTATGTAAGTTACTCCTAAGTGGCAACCCTACTCCTAAGTATGAGCAAAGGTGATTGGAGCTCTCTCTTGTTGTTTTTTTTTTTTTGATATGTGTGTAGAAGGTGATAAAGATTAAGGTTCTATCCCCATGAGACCCGAGCAATGGCCAAGAGACCTCCGCCAAGAGAATCTAAAGACCGCTAAGTATCTCAAGGGCGACAGACCCTTTTCTTTCTTTTATGACCGAAGGAGTACCCCATGAAGATGAAAGCATCGGTCTTGAGGGCCCATAGTGTACCCCCGAGTCCTACCAACATCTATCAAGGCGATAGATTCCTCAATGGTCTTCTTCTGAAGCTTCTAGACATCAGTGGTCACCCCATGGAAATCAAGGCATCGGCCCCAAGGTGCTGAGACATCCCCAGGTCCTACCAAGCACTTCACATGGCGGTAGACACTTCATGTCGTAATTCACCTTGTATATAGATATATATCTTTTTAGGGTATATTTTCATAAAATTTTTTTATTACTCCTAGCACCTAGCTCATATCTAAGAGATAACTACCACTAGGGATAACTAATATACCTTGAAGACATAAGTACTTGGCATACTCCCTTGGTATATATCCTACACTGTCTTTGGATAGACATATCTTTTACTAAGTCTTCTAAGACTCTAGAATGTACTCACCACATTTTAACTACTAATCAAAACTCAAACCAGCCAATATTGTGTACATGCAAACCATATATTCGAAAGATAAGAGCACATAAAGAAATAAAGATTAAGATTTGCATACACCTGTTGTAGTGCCCTGTTGATGTTGTTCGTTTGCCTTGATTAATTGCTGATTTTGTGCAGATTGCTTCTCCTTGATCCCTGTAGGCATAGCATATCTCCCCCCTTCCTAATTTGGGTGTACGATAGGTGGACTATAGGGGCGTATCTGATGCTCTTCTTAAGCTGAGATCTTTGCACAAAGTTTTATTAACAAACAAAGAAAAAACAAAAGAATAAAATTTGTTAGTGGTGCCAATCACCGAATATAGCCAAGGGGAAAAAACCCAATGGGAGAAAAGTGCCCTGGCTTGTCGTTCTTATTGTGGAGTTACTGAGTTCACTCTTGCGCTGATGGTGGGTCCGTGTCCTCGTCTGCTGGAAAGATGGTATCAATTTCCTCCGGATGCAGAGACAACCCCTCACAAAAACCGGCCTCTGGAGAAGGTGGTAGAGAAAGGAGTGCTTCCTCACTGAAATATGGCATTGGCTCCATGGGAAGGTTAGTCAGACAGTTTTGATTCTGGAACTGTGCAATGTAAGTACTCATATTGATCCAATATTGACATGTGGAGGGTTGGGGAAGGAGGGCTTGCAAAATTGGTAGTTGCAAGTCATTTAAGCTTGTATCCCGCCATTGTTGTGCTTGTACCTCCTCAGGTAATCTTCGTTGATTTGGTCCCCTTTCTGGTATTCTCACATTAAGAAGATTATGGCGTTGGGGAGTAATTCCCACAATTTGCTTCATTAAGGCCGTGCCATATCGTCTAAAATAAGAGCGGCATATCCAACAAATATGTGAAGCTTCACTTAATACTAGCCGTGCACACTCTTGACAATGTGGAAATGGGTGATGCTGTTGATAGAATAACGTAACAAAGTGATGCCCACAGCAATTTTCACCTAAGGGAGCGTAGAAATACCTAGAATGTGTTTGAAACAGAGGAGCACTATAACCCCCGCGATGATCAAGTCGAGTACTATCGGGGTCAAGGCATGGTGGACATGTATCGCGCCAAATATCCATCAGGAGTTATCTGGACGTAGAATAATGAAATTTAGAACACTCATATCCATCATGACAATTCCAATCAAAAACAAGATTATCTCAAAAAGAACACATCTCCTAAAGGCATAAGGAACTACATTATTCAAACATTGTTTTACCAAAGAGCTTTAATTGTAGCGTTAATGCCTTATCTTTAGCTTTTGGTATATCCTTTTTAAGAGGTGGAGACTTTAGTAATTGTCTTGGAATTTGAGCAAGATAAGAGGATTTAGGCATTGAAGTACCAGAATCTATGCTCAAATAAGACTCATTTGGACTTGTCGTAGGTACACAAGTTGTTGGTTGAATTGTGTAACAAGGAGAAATCGGGACAACAGGTGTTTCAATAAATGTTTTAGGAAGATCAGCACTAGTAGATTTGTAGGTGCTATCACAGCCACTTTTCCTTTCTTGGAGAATTTGTGTTGATTTCTTTTGCACCCACTGATATGGGCAATCAGGGGTGACTTTTGGAATCTTTCTGAAACACTCTTTTACCTTTTGCTCAGCATGGCATTTTGGAAGCCAAATTGATGTTGCACCCTCATAATAACCTTGTGCTTTAAGAACAGGTTTGGGGACCCATCGAGTAACAACCCGAGGTTTAGGCTTGGAAATGATGAGCTTCTTAAGAGGCTTAGCAACTGGAATAGATGGTACAAGTTTGTACGCATCTTTGGGTAGCCACATTGATGAATCCTTCTTGCCTGGCCTTCTTTGAGCAGCAACTAGAGTAGTTGGAACATGCCAGCCATGGCCCTCACTTGAGTACTCATCAATTATCCACATCATTTGTTTTGGTGCTTCAAGAGCAGATTTTGATTGTGGGTTGGGTAAGGTAGAAACATTACCTTTTGGACACCATAAAGCACGTGTTGTAGCAGATCCCAAGATGCAATCAGAATCAATTTGCAACTTGTATTGTCTATTCTTCCAATCCAATGAGCAATTGGTAGCACTTAACCACGATCTACCGAGAACAGCCTCTACTACTGCCTTGTACTTACGTGCCACATAAAAGGGCACTGACATCTGATGATCCTGAATGGACATCATAAGGACACATTTTCCCTCTATAGGGTTATCTTCTCCTGAGAAGCTCCGTAGGTCCACAGGAATGTGTACAAGTGTGGGTTGACCCAAGGCTATCCATGTTTCAAACGATAGAACATTATAGTCTGCACCAGAGTCAATTAAGGCAGAGACAAAGTAGGTAGTCTCATGAAGATGAAGTCCCACTTGAATATTGAATGGTTCAACATATGGCTCATCAGTAGCCAATTGTATGGCTAACATAGAAGCTTTGCGACGCTCCTTGGCTTTTGCAACTCTAGCTTTAGCCTCCTCTTGAGCCTGACGTTTAAGTAGGTCAAGTGCTTCTTTTCGTGTTTGTGCAGCATGCATCTGTTGAAGCATGGCTTCAGTTAATGGTTCATTGTATTTTTTGAGACGACTTCCATTAATGAAGTTAGGCATTTGCTCACCTTCTAGTGTCTCTAAACGCACAGCACCACTTGGAGTAAGCTCATTAATCACAAACGGTCCTAGGCCACGTTTCTTGAGCTTTCTCTTATGCTTCTTAAGTGTATATAAGAGCACCAGGTCTCCTTTTTTGAATCGGCCAGTTGTTACATTTCTATCATACCATTGCTTTTGTCTCCTCTTCTCATCATACATCCCCATTACCGCCAATAAGCGGGTCTCATCAAGCTTTTCCAATTCGTCAACACGTTGTGAAAGCTCATGACCAGTCCAATCCAATTGTTTAGCTACTCGTAGAGTAGGTACAAGAAATTCAATGGGAAGAATTGCATCCAACCCAAAAGCAAGTTCAAATGGGGTTGTGCCCACAGATGTTTTATAGGCTGTCCTATATGCCCAGAGAACTGAGTGCAACTTTTGCTCCCAGTCAGTCCTATGTCCCTCAACAATCTTTGTGAGTGCTGTGCAGAGAATCTTGTTAGTACTCTCGGCTTGTCCATTGGTCTGGGGATGATAGGGTGCAGAACGCTTGTGAATTACCATAAATTCTTGAAGCAAAAATTCTATGACTTCATTTACGAAGTGTACCCCTTGATCACTAACGATCTCAATAGGTAAGCCATAGCGTGTAAACACGTACTCATACAAGAACTTGGCCGTGGTTCTGGCATCATTTTTGACTGTTGCCTTTGCCTCTACCCATTTGGTCAAATAGTCGGTTGCGACTATAATATATTCTGCATGCGTGTTACGAGCTGGAGGTTTAATGGGACCGACAAAATCAATACCCCATTTTGCAAAAGCACGAGTGCTTAGCATAGGCCGCAATGGCATATTGTCCTTTGTGATGGGAGGTTTGGTCCTTTGACAGTCGTCACAACGTTTCACATATTCTTCGGCATCCATTTGTAAGGTTGGCCACCAAAGCCCAGACCACCTAATCAACTTTGCTGTGGTATTGCCAGAAAAGTGTCCACCCCCAACACCTGCATGTGCATGAGTTAAGATTTTCAAATAGTCAGCTTCACATACACACATGCGTAAATTGCCATCCTTTCCTCTCTTGTAGAGTTGGCCTTCTATCAGCATATAGTTTGCCGCTTCAATTTTAATAGCATGCTTTCGATGTTTAGGAATTTTTGGATCCAAATGACCATGCTTAAGATAGTCCACAATATACTTACTCCAACTTGGTGTAGTTGAAATTTGGAATAATGTGACATTAGGAATTGGCTTCTGAATTTTACATGAAGCACAGTTACGAACAAATGTTTCTGCATCTGCATGCATGGTAGGCCACCATTGCCCATCCTGAGATATACGTCGCACACAAGTGGTAGCTGATGCATGGATTCCATCTATACCCGCATGTGCCCATTCCAAGATCTCCTCATATTGGTCGGGGTTAGGTATAAGCCTCAACACTCCATCATTACCCTGACGATATAATCTCCCTGAGATTAGCTTGAATGGTCGCCATAGGTCCACATTAGGACCTGCTAGTTGTATCTGCCCATCAGTCAAAATTTCTAAAATGGATTCAGACCATCTAGGAGCTGTCTCTACAAGGAAAAGTGTTGAATCTAACATATCATCATCCACACCCACAGGAGCTTCTCCAGAGGTGATTCGAGACAAGTGATCTGCCCTTAGATGAGTTGTTCCTTTCCGAACTGCAACTTCAAAATCAAATTCAAGAAGGATGATAAACCACCTCACAATTCTTCCAGTTGCACAAGGTTTATTCACCAAATATAGCAATGCCTGATGGTCCACAAAAAATATGAACTTGTTTGCCAAAAGGTAATGGCGAAACTTTTTCACTGCATATATCATGGATAATCCTTCTCTTTCTGTTGTGGTGTAATTCTTCTCAGCATTGTTCAACTGTCGGCTAGCATATGAGATTGGGAAATCCTTATTGTGTTCTCCCGACTGAGCCAAAATACATCCAATTGCAAAGTTGGAAGCATCAATATGGACATGAAAGATTTGGTTCCAATCTGGTGCCCGTAAGATGGGTGCAGTCACTAATGCTTGCTTCAACTTTTCAAAGGATTCCTCACACTCATCCGTCCAATTAAACTTTACAAGAAGAGCATATAACGGTCTGGCTAGGACAGCGTACATGTAGATAAATCTACGGTAATAGCCACAATGTCCCATGAATGTTTGTACCCCTTTAGGGTTGATAGGCCGAGGTAATGAGACAATGACATCTATTTTATCCATATCTGTTGAAATCCCATTGCGAGAAACAATATGGCCCAAAATTTTCCCTTGTCTTACCATAAATTTGCACTTGTCAGGATTCAAGCATATACGATAAAGTTGACACTTTTGAAACACAAGTCTCAGGTGTTCTATATGATCATCACGCTCTTGTGAGTGAACACATAAATCATCCATGAAAATCTCAAGAAATTGTCGAAGGTACTCCTTGAATACATGACTCATTAACCGCTGAAAAGTTGCTGGTGCATTTGTTAGACCAAATGGCATAACACGATAAGCAAAGATGCCATCCTCTGTAGCAAAGGCTGTCTTGTGTTGATCCTTTGGATCAATTGACACTTGATTGTACCCGGAGAATCCATCCAAGAAACTATATGCCTTTTTCCCTGCAACTCGTTCCAGAACATGATCCGTGATTGGAAGTGGGTAATGATCACGCACAGTAGCTGCATTTACCTTCTTGAGGTTGACACATACTCGAAGTTTTCCATTTTTCTTGGGCACCACTACAATAGGGGAGACCCATTCAGTGTGTTCAATCTCATAGATAAATTCTGCCTCTAAGAGCTTGTCTATTTCTTCCTTTATCTTCCGTGCAAAGTTTTCATTGTAAGTATAAGGACGTTGCTTGGAGGGTTTTGCATCCTCTCGCAATGGTATTGTATGGTGACATATGCTTGGATCAACTCCTTTGAGGTCTTTATAACTCCAAGCAAAAACATCACGATACTCCTTTATGGTTTGTATTAATAACTTCTCCTCATCTAAGGACAAGTCTGTGGCAATCCACACATAGCGAGGCTCTTCTCCTGGCTTAGCAATATCCACCTTTTTTGCATCTTCAGGACCATCGTATGAAATCCCTGGCATGCTTGGTTTTTGTCGCATGGGCTGTTGAAGAACAATCTTCCGATCTTGAAGAGTGTACTGTGTGAAATTGGGAGGAACATTTAGACCTTGTTCTTGTTCACTTGAGTCTCCGCTCATGGAAGACCATGCGGTTTTGAGTTCTCCTTTGCCATCATGCATCGGATTTTTAACCGTTATCTTTGCACTTCCCACACTCTTTTTTGAATCGGTGTTAGACTTGAGTTTTGGTTTTTGTTTCTTCGTTCTTTTACGATTTTTGCTAACAGTTGTTAGCTTTTCTCTTGCTTGGAATCCCTCTGATCGTTTGACTTGGTCTTTGATACTATCTTGTGCTTGGACATAGTATAGATATCCGTTCTTTCCTGAGAAGTGAGGTGGTGGTCGAGAGTTTTCACTCTTAGACTCCTCCTTTTCTTTTTGTAGTCTCTCTCGTTGTTCCCGCTCATCTTGTCTACTGATTCTCTTATGGCTCTTACAACATTTACGTTTAGGTCGGCTTCGAGGGATTTCTACCTGAATCTCCCTTCCTCTCAAGAGTAGGCGTGCCTTTCCTAACTCTTCCTCAGGGATTGTATCTTCATTATCAAAATCAGAGTCCCAGCCATCTTCCTTATCAGCATCATTAGCAGATTCGAGTGTCAAATCCTCTACTGAGACTTCCTCGACATGCATAGCTGTTGTGGATGTATCCCTATAGTACAAATCATCTAGACGGGCACGTGTTTGTACCATTCTTATAGGAATAATATCATATCCATCAGAGTCACAGAATTGAATTGGCTTTGGTAAAGCACATGTCGATAATGTTGCAAGGACATGACTCCATTCTAATGGATCAATTAAATGCTCAGGGAAGGGTTGTGGAATGTATGCCTCGTCAGATACACTTCGATTACCCTTAAGTCTCTCAGTGTTGAAATCCCTACAGGAGGCTCCACACATCCATAGATCTTCTCGCCCATCTGACAATGTAATTTTTGAGCCCTCAGATGACGCAGAATCAAACTCATCTATTGGAGACCTTGTTACATCACGATACGAGTGATTCCTTAGGTTGACCCTTGTGATGACAGAATCATGTCTGAGGTACAAGTAGTTGTATCCCCAATCTTGAATCATTTGAAATTGTCGCATGAATGGTCTACCCAATATCACTTCATAGTTTGGATGCTTTCCAAAATCCACCACTGCAAAGGTATGCTCATATTCAATCCCACATGTGGTGACCAATATGTTCTCGAGCAGCCCAAGGGGATGTTCTAAGCTTCCATCTGCTAGCTGCAAACGCATCCTGGTACTCCTAATAGCTGGTTTGCCCCATTTTTTCCAAATGGACCTTGTCACAATGCCCACTCCTGCGCCACTATCAAGTATTGCAGTTGAAGATACTTTTCGCACTTCCAATGGGAGGGTAGCATTTCCCTGATCGTCTTCACAAAATTTTCCTACTTTGTTGATAGGAACTGGCATTACATGCTTTGTCTCAGGGTGTATA
Source organism: Cibotium barometz (assembly GCF_041138505.1). Lineage (NCBI taxonomy): Eukaryota > Viridiplantae > Streptophyta > Polypodiopsida > Cyatheales > Cibotiaceae > Cibotium > Cibotium barometz. The sequence continues at coordinate 1,133,612 of NC_141064.1, read as the reverse complement.
GTACACTCATGGTGACCCTTTTGTAGCAATACCTGCTCTGACAAACATGTGGCAATATCATTCCACAACTCAGGTTTAAGCCTTATCAATTCAAGCAAAGGTAAGGTACAAGCCACTGGTGCTGACAAAATAGCCTGCACCATACTCATATCTTTCTCCTTAGTCAACCTTTTATGCATGGAGGGTATCCTCAAGGTTTGAGAACAGTTCTCATATTCTCCCAGATAGGATGGTAAGGTTTTCATTGTATGCTTACTTCTAGGAGAAACCATTGTTTGACCTTCCTCCTGGATGCTTGGGCGTCCAAAGTTGTTTTCCGAATCTCTGGTAAAATCCACCTCAGAGAATGGAGGCGAACTAACAGAAGACATGTTCTCATTAATTTTCTCATTTACAGCGGCCCACATGTCATTTGCCATGTCCTCATTAGCATCAATAATTTCATCATTGCATGGGAAGACAAGGCTAGGTGATGGTAGACTTTCTTCTTTCAGTGGAGTGTCAATTGGTGTCGATCTTTCGCTTTGAGCTTGTGAAATGAACTCACTTTTCATTTCCCTACTTGATGACACTTCCGGTATAGTTTCTAATGTTGGCTTAAGAGAGGTTGGGCCCCGAGGAATAGGTGGTGGTGGTCCCTCAAGTATCGACTGAGCTTCCCTAATGAGTTGCTGATGTACAGCTAGATTGATCTTCTCCTCACGAGGGTTTGGGTATTCTTGGAGCTTCTTGGGTAGCTCTGATAAGGCTGCAATGCGACTTCTATGAGCATCAATGATGGCCTCTAGAGTCTCATTCACTTTATCCACAAAAACAGAACCCCCAGAACTATCCTCAGTCGTACTAGCCTCATTTTGTTTAGCACTTGGCTCAGGTTTAGGTTCCTCACGCACTTCTTGGGATGTAAAAGTTTTATCCCTTATGTTTTGTTTAGAGTTCTCCTGAGAACTAGAAGTGGATGCACTTTTAGTGTGCTTGTTTCGGTTCTTCTTCCTCCTAGTGGTCTTTTTTCTACTGGACTGTAGGGTCTTGTCCACTAAATTTGTCTTTGTGTCCCTAGTTCGAGGTGTCTCATCAGTTTGTATTTCAGCGTTTCGTGTTTGTGATCGAGTCATGACTCTAAGTGGCACGACATCCTCATTCTCAGATGAAGGTGGTGATGGAATTGCCCCTACAAGGTTAAGTGAAACCTTTGGTTGAGAGTTGCCCTCCTCATGTGGTTTCAACAGACAATCCTTCGGGAAGTGTTTGACACAACACCCCAGACAATATCTTTCTATTGGTGGAAATTGTTGCACTGTTGTATTGGACCTAGATTCTTGCCTTGAGCGATGTGGACAATCACGAGCCCAATGAGGTTCTCCACACTCATAACAGGGGCCCATTGGTTTGGCCTCTACTTTCCTTGGCTGCCATTGACCTGAGGGGCCTGGAGTCCTAGGTTGGTAGCCGCCTAGCAACATTAAAGAGTTTTGTTCCCCTGGTTGAATCTCCACCAGTGCTTGGTTTGGGTATGTGGGACTTTCAAAGATATTATCCTTGGATGAATATGATACATATTCTTCCTCCACATATCCTGGGTTTACCAATTCTCTACACACATTTGAATTGTCATAGTCCACAATCCTTACAGGAGCAGTCCCTGGAGCAGGAGGTTGAGCACCAAGAACAGGTCGTGCTTGTTCTTGTGCCATCGGTGGCTTACGTTCAAAATTTGTATATTGTTGATACATTTGTGGAGCCACTCCACCCCTCGGTTGCTCACGTTCCTGTCTCATTCTCGCAATGCGAGTACAATCCTGGGTGGTATGAGTAAAGTTCCAAGCACAGGCTTGGCACCACTTCTTTGTGGGTTGGTTTGTGACTAGAGGAGAAAAGGTATTACAGTCCTCTGTTTTATGGTCACCGCCACATGCTCCACAAAGATGAGGACCTGTAGGAAGTACACTCCTCATTCTCTGCTGCTGTTGTTGTGGCTGCATGGGTGGACGATAGGTTTGTCCTAATCTCCTTAGCACTAGGTTGGCTATTTGGTCTGGATTTACTAGTGCGCTAGACCCTGAACTTTGGTCATCACCCCATTGATTTCTAGGTTTAACCTCAGGGCTAGAACCATCCTGGAATTTGAAGTTATCGGTGAAATCCATAGCATCATGGCAACACTCATTGAAACTTGTATGTTTCTTCGCATAGAGATGTGTATGCAGTGTTGAATTTTTGAGGCCTTTTAAGAAGAGAGAAATTAATCGACTTTGGGCAGGCTTCTCATCTTCTGGGCATCGATTAATGTACTGCTTCATTCTATTTACACAGTCTCTAACACTCTCATTCTCACCTTGTTTGAAAGAGTAGATATGCGCTACTGTGTCATGTTGAATTCCCATCAAGGAAAAAGCAGCAATGAATCTCTCTTCCAAAACTCGTAAAGAAGTTTTTTCTGAAGCCTCTAATGCCTGAAACCAAGCAAGGGCTTTTCCTTCAAGAGTGAGTCCAAACCCTTCTATTTGAGTATGCTTATCAGCAACTTGCTCAGCTCGAACTGCTTGCCTGAAAGCTGCTACATGGTCGTATGGATCTCCCGACCCTTCATATTTCTTTACCAGTTTCTGAAGAGTTGATGGCCTTACTTGTCGTGAATACTCATCATAGGGTCTACGGCCTCTTACCCTTAGTGGGAATTGTTCCTCCCTTTGGAGAGATGGTCCACATGTTTCCAAAATTGGTGTGGGTACCCTATTACCAGCCTCACCAAACCCCTCTAAAGATCTTGTCACCCTCATTTCAGGAGGTGCACTTATAGGAGGCCGAGTTGGCTCCCCTCTCATCCGATTGTCATAGTGGGAAAGATGTTGTGGTGGTGTGACCTGTGGTCGCACATTTGGTGTAGGACGATATCGTGTTGCTAGAGTTGGGCTACTAGCAGTGGTCCACTTAGATGTTGAAGGTCCCTCTCTAGTGAACTCTCGTAGGGGAGGAGCAACAGTTTCTCCAAGAAAGGCTGTCTCTCCTGGTTTGGCTGTATGTGTTGAGAACACTTCCATGAATAATGGTTGTCCTTTCCACGTGAGTTCCCTAATCTCTTTCCAATCTAACGTTCGATATTCATTGGCCCATTTATCAACTATTCTGTTCATGTGTCCTGCACACTTCTCAACTACCACTACATAAGCTAGAGGAAGATCCAGCTCTGGCGATTTAGTTGTGGCATAATATCCCTCTAACGAATCCTTATAGACCTCTTGAAGTTGGTCATCCTGTAAAACCTTTGTCACAGGAATTTGTCGTACAAACTCCCATTGGCTTTCAGCCCCCTGATCCATTTTGCTCTTGCCTTTCCTATCCTTGTCCAAATTTAGATCTACAAGAAGTAAATCATCTATGGATGGCTTTGAGGATTGGGCATTGGAAGGTCCAGGCATGTCCGGCTCGATGAGCCAATCATCTTTAGACTCCCTTGCTCTGGAAAGTTGTGATATGTCTAAAAACTCTGTTTTAGAGAGCTCCCCTAATTTGTCTACCTTTTCTGGATGGTAGGTGACTTCATAGCGAACACCATCTCCACCCATATACATGTTACCCTGGTCATTGACTAGAGGTGCTCTATCAAGTTCTGAGAATATGTCGGCAATCTTAACAAGGTACCGTTGTTGTGGGTCCCTAAAGATCTCAGCTCCTTGAGCATTTGTGTAGACATATTGGAGTCTTACATTGAATGTTAACCCCATGGTGTCAGCCTCGAATGGATTAAAGGATCGTGTGGGTGTCCTATTTTGGGCTACGGGATAACTAGTTGATGGCCCTAGATTGTCCATGGACAATGAACTACTTGTTCTAGAGGAAAGGGTATCGGATTGGGATTCAGATAGGGTTTCAGCAATATCTGCCAAGTTTCCTATCGATTGGGTCCCACTTTCCTGAGTAGGCACTCTAGATGGTGCCCTAGGCCCTATGGCAGAATCTATCAGACGTCCTGACTGTAAGTGCATAAGGTCAAAATTTTGTTTTGGTTTTTTATATGTGTTTTTGTTTTGTCTTGGTTTTGGTTTTTGTGTTTTGTTTTTTTTTTGATAAATATATATATATATATGTATATATATATATATATTTTTCCCTACCTAATCACTAAAGGCAACTCAAAAAGAATATGTATGGTGTAACTATCTATCCTAATTTTTTTATTTTTTTTATTTTTATTTAATTATGATTTTTTTAAAATGATTTTATGTTTTTTATGTTTTTTTTTAAACACAAAAATTATGAAGCACACTAAAAAAATACTAACTATGCACAAAGTTACAAAAAATGAAAAATGCAGGTTACACTAATTATGCAAAAAATTAAAAAAATGAAGAACTACAAAAAATCAAAAATTTTCTTTTGTTTGTTTTTTCCTCCTTTTGTTGGTTTTTATTGTTTGTTTGTTTGTTTTTTTTTTTTGAGAAAATGAATAAATTTCGTGCCAGATAAAAAAATATGACTATACTAATTATGCATCATTTACAAAAAAAAATAAAAAATGCAAGCTACTTAAATTATGCAAAATTTTAAATGATAAACAATGATTTCAAAATAAAAATTGTTTTTTTCTTCTTTTTTTCTTTTTGCTTATTTTCTTTTGTTTTGTTTTGTTGTTTTTGTTTTTGTTTTTTTTTTTAAATATATTACAAAAATTTAAAACAATGCAAATTACACTAAATATGCTAAAAATTACAGAAATGAAAAAAATAAAAAATATGCACACAATATGGACTCCTAAAAAAATAAAAAGAATTTTTATTATTATTATTATTATTATTATTATTATTATTTTATTTATTTTTTTAATTTTTTTCTTTCTTTCTTCCACTATTCTTTTTTTTTTAATTCTTTTTTTTTCTTTTTTTTTCTTTTCTTTTTTTAATCTCTTTTTTTTTGTCTTTTTTTTAATGCCTTTTTCTTTTTTTTTAAAAAAAAAAATATATTATTTTTATTGTTTTATACTATTTTTCTTTTATTATTATTATTATTTTTTTAAAAAAGTATAAAAAAAACATGAAAATTAACAAAAATAAAAAATAGAATTTAAAAAAATAAAAAAAACACTCACCTTATAATCCTTATCAGCTCCGGATCGTGCGCCGGCTCCGCACGTGCCTCCTCGCGGTGCGCCTTCTTCAGCGCTTACTCCTCGTTTGCAGGTTTGCAGGAGCCAGCTCCTCTGGTCGACACAGCCTTCGCTTCTTCTCCTACACAGCTGCTACGTTCAGCGTCTTCTACGCCGGCCACTCTCCACACCTTCGCCTGAGTCGTCTCCACGCCACCGGCCTTCACTCGCCTCCCTTCGCAGCCACCTTCCCAACCTTTGCAGCTGCGTCTCAGCCCCAGGCTCTCGCCTCCTTTTGGCCGCCTACCGGCCCTTCTCTGCAGGCGCCTCAGCTTCTTGCTGCCGGCTATTCTACAACTTCAGTTGGCCTCCTTGGCTCCAAGCACCCCGCCAGCCGCCTGAGACCTTCTCTCTCCACGCCACCGGCCTTCACTCTTAGCCGCCTTCACCCGTCTCTCACAGCTGAAGCTCGCCGCCTTCCTCCTTGCGGCCCTTCACCTTCTACCGCCTGCAGCAGCCGCCTCTTCCTTCGCAGCTGCAGTCGCTACACCCTTCTGATCTTCCACCAACTGGCAGCTGGCCAGTACTGCCTTTGCACCTGCCTTCAACGTTCTCTCAACGGCCAGTACTGCCTTCACACACCCGCCTGCAGCAGCCGCCTTACAAAGCCTTAGTAAAACTATATATATATATATATATATATATATATATATATATATAGTTTTCTTTGCTCGCTTATGCCCACACTGGCGGCCGCCTTCTCTTTGTTGTAAAAGAAATGATTAAATCAATATATATTTGTTTTTATTTTGAAAAAGCAGTCGGTTTGATGCAGCCCTTGTACTCTAATGTTTGATGCAGCCCACAAATATATATATATATATATATATATATATATATATATATATATATATATAGATTTATAAGTTCTTTCTTAGGGCCACCCTTGGTTGCCCGTTTCTTTCAAGCAAATCGGTTTCTTTCAAGCAAATCGGTTAGTCATGCTGCAATAGATAAATATTCCTCATTTTTTCCTCGAGCACGCTTGATGCGTTGGCTCCCCACACAATAACAACACAAAACAAAAGGAAGGTCGCCTCCAACACTTCCTATCTCTCTTCTTTCTTGCTTGGGAGTCAATGGGGCTTGCATAAGCTATGGGAGAGCTTAGCAACGCACCTCTTTTCTTTTTATTTATTTATACTAATTACATGTTAACAAAAAGCATGAAAGAATGAAATGACAAAAAACAATGAAGGTAAGCATAATGAACGGTACTTGAAAAAACATAAAAGCAATGAAACATAAAAAAAACAATGCGGGAGAAACCTCAACCGCTCAATGGTTAACCTTATCCACTCACACCGGGATCACACACCCAAACTTAACCTAATCACTCAATGGTTTTGCAACCAAAAGAGGAAATAGTGGTGGTTTCCACACACTCTCAACCGGATTTGAGTCTTCTCCCCGGCAGCGGCGCCAATGGAGAGACGGAAAACTCTCTCTCTTGTAGTAAGAGGAGTACGATCCACACTAAGCTCACTCCAATGGGATTTGCATCCCTTTCGAAGCTAGGGATTCGACCCGTACCGGTGCACAAGAGCTTATCCACAAAAGGAGAGAATGCTCATGGCTACCATCACTTGACACTAGACTAAGCATACACACAAGCTCAACTTGTCCTCATTCCTACACACCCATTCATTCACAAATACAAGCAAGAGGAATACAATCACTATGCACTCAAGCAAAGAGAAAGACCTCACTCCACTCCTATCTTCCTACAAGCATGCATACATTCAAGCATCAAGCTTCCATGAAAGCTTCAAATCAATCCATGTACTCAAAAATGAAATACTAAAAGCATGCATAAGAGTAAAATGATTAGAGAAGAGGATGAGAAAGACTCATGACATTGCTAATGATTCAATGAAGAGATTAACCTCATACAATGATGTAGATGGGGTGAGAGAAGAGTCTTCACCTCTATGGAGAAGAGGGAGAGTAGGTCTCTCAAAGGAGCTCTTGCATGAACTAAGCCCAATGTGTCTAAGCTCTCAAATGAGCCACCTTTTATACAAAAATTCTAGGACTCACATAAGTCCCCATGTGGGATTATTATCCAACCCTCTCCCATATTCATCTACAAAGTGGAACTCTTTTCAAGAGCCCTAAGTATCGTTTTTGTTGCATCCTGGTATTGGTATTGATCTTCATTTGCAAGCAACAACAATGATAGCGAAAATCGTATACGGCTGAGGTATAAAGAGTTTGAGTATGAGTATTTGGACTATCTCCAAAGAGAGTAGCCCCTGTAGCTAGAGTGTGTGTTTTCGTTTTAAACATAATACAATACCCTTCAGCTGAATACCAGATTCAAAAGACACTCTATACTCAAGATATAAATGAAAACATGATATATTTCATTATCTGTGTAATACATCATGTTTTTGGAGCACTGAGTCTCAAGTAAAACTTCAAGATGAGATTTAGATCTAGTGAAAGAAAAAAAACACAAAAAGCCGAGGCAGATCCTCGATCGGCAAAGAAACCCTTTTTCACACATGCAATCCATAGAAGGTGAGTCCTGTTACCTACATCCACATAAACAGACAAACAAAAGTGTTAGTCTGGATGTATCTTGTTGGTGTCAAGGGACTCAACCACTTGTCATCAATGTCACTCAACACTACACATGTCCTAGGTCTCTATATAGTAAACAAATTCACAACACAAGTTATAGCAAAAAAATGAGTTGTACCTAATCAATGTAGCCATTGATTAGACCAAGAGCATTGAGAGAATACCATTATAAGAATTAAGATTTCTCTTTTATTAGTCTAAGCTAAACCCATCTTACTCACTATATTAGAGCTATCTATAGATTCAAAATCTTTGTAGAAAAAATTTAAATCCTAATTCCAACCCTGTTTGGTCAAAAAATCTTAATATATACCTATAGAATATACAGATGATTGTTTCCTAATTACAAAGGAAATAAGAACTTTTCCATTCTATACAAAATTTGCCTATTGAGGCAAATCTTTAATTGATGTTGCAAAGTTACCCCAGTATTTACAAAGTTCCCTCCTATAAGGTTATTATTTAGATTATTTCATTCAGTTTTAGAAAAGATTTTTTTATTGTTTAGATTTAAGATCATCCAAACTAGTCTAGAATTATAAAATTTATCTTTTTGGTAAAGTAAAAGTGAATCTGTCAAAACAGAGAATTGAATTGTGTAACATTATAAAATCTGAGTGCGTACCTACCATGTACCATAGTGTAAACAATCTATGCAAGAAGTAACTTGGAAAACTAAAAACATCAAAGCTATGTGTGTATCAATAGGCTTTGCAACAAAGCTAGTTTCAACATTTTGTTAGAAGATGAGCACTTGGCAATAATTCATACAATTTGATATTCAAACTGAAAATTCGTAAATTAGTAATTGGGTCTTCAGATGGAAGTACCGCAATTGTATGGAACCCTAACTTGCTTGAGGCCTAGACATAATGGTATTTCAACATTTTGTTGAGAGATGAGCACTTGGCAATTTTAGCATACCTTCTGATAAAAAAAGTTGGTTCTATTCCAGTCTATTTCAAAAAGTTGGTTCTATTCCAGTCTATTTAAAAAAAGTTGGTTCTATTCCAGTCTATTTCAAAAAAGTGGTTCCTAGAACAGATCCAATGAAGGCGGGGCTTGTAGCTCAAGGGATTAGAGCACGTGGCTACGAACTGCGATAACGGGGGTTCGAATCCCTCCTCGCACACAATCAATCATCCCTAAATGAAATGTCCCTTATATTTTGTTTTAAGGGAGTCGGCATGTAATTTCGGGCATAGAACAAAGCCGCATAGATCTTTAGTATATGAAAAAGGGCAATTGGCCAAAAAGGGCGAGCACTTAGCCCAATCAAGGACACTTGCAGCAGATAAACAAATTTCAATAGTAAATTCAAAAACCAACAGTATGAAGCCACTCATGTTTGGGAGCAATATTGGCTAGTCCAAGATAAGCAGCAATCCTATTATCAAAAAGGCCAGCTACTAGTAGAGGCAATAGTTAGCCTAAACAGTCTAAAATACTACAAGCAATAAGAAAAAATTCTACAAGTATAATCCTAGAGGGTAGAGAATGTCCATGTTATAGCATCAAACCGGCCCACCCACGGTCATAAGAAGGGAATGTGTGAGATAGCACCATTAGCATCACAACATACCATGCGCAACAGAGTATGTGAATCATAAAGCATGAACTAGAATGTGTGAAGCAGCATAGCAAAACCACACCAGGTGATAGAGCTAATTCTCTACACATAGAAAATTAGTAATGCCCGGAACGCTGATAATATGTAGGGTACCTCCAAGTCAACCTATGACATGAGTAGTAAGACTCATTGTATAATATCTCCACAAGGAACAATGCTAGTGGCTAGCATCGGCGGCGGCCTCATCTAAAAAGGGCAGCTACTAGAGGCAATACTCACACAATCCGTTTTTGAAAGCATATATGCTGCAAAAAATAGTTTAGCAGTCTGAGCCTGTGATTCAAAAAGAATGCATGCCAAAGCAACAGACGAGATGTAAGATTCCTCCCCCACCCCCTTTTTGATGTCTAGTATCTTTCCCTGTAATCAATCCCTCTTCAGAAATATAAAGACCTTGTTTCTAACTGTTTTAGCCTAGAGAGAGAAAATTATTCTAGAGAGAGAATATTCAGATTATGAATATTTTTTGATAGAAAAATAACTCATCTTATTAAAATAAGTTCCCCTGAAACAGAAATTCAAAAAGAATTTTCCAATGTGCAATTGGAATTAATTGGAAATAGGTATAAAGAACCTTAGTCTAAGGGTCTAGATTTTCAGAAATTTTTTGGATTATGGTCCAATTAAGGTTCCTATGGGCCAATAGCATTAATCCATGTGTAGGGAGGAGATAAATCCAAATTGTAAAAGAAGATACCCAAAAATGAGTAAATGCTCACATAAGATGAAGAGTTGAAAATGTACAAGGTTTATTAGTAAAAAACTATGAGCAATAAAATTTTGACACATATGTAAGGAAGGGGAGTTCTTTAAAGAAGGTGCATATTTCACATAAGATGAAGAGTTGAAAATATACAAGGTTTATTAGTAAAAAAAACTATGAGCAATAAAATTTTGACACATATGTAAGGAAGGAGAGTTCTTTAAAGAAGGTGCATATTTCACATAAGATGAAGAGTTGAAAATGTACAAGGTTTATTAATAAAAAACTATGAGCAATAAAATTTTGACACATATGTAAGGAAGGGGAGTTCTTTAAAGAAGGTGCATATTTCACATAAGATGAAGAGTTGAAAATGTACAAGGTTTATTAGTAAAAAAACTATGAGCAATAGAATTTTGACACATATGTAAGGAAGGGGAGTTCTTTAAAGGAGGTGCATATTTCACATGCTTGAATGAGTTTTAAACTTAAAAATAATGTGATATTTTTATCTCTCATATCTCTTGAACCAAACCAAATCAAAATGGAACCAAATCGAATCAAAAAGTAACCAAACTAGGTCCAAATCTAGTCCAAATTCAACCAAACTGACTTGGAGAATTCTAGAATCAGTTTGTTTGGTTAGGAGCTCAATTTTTCCTATAAATAGAAGCCTTCCCTTGTTGAAAAAAATATAGTGTCTTATGCATTGTTACTCTACTCTACCTAAGCCAAGAACTGTGAATTCTTTAATAATTCACTAGTTTTTGATACTTCTCTCTTTCTTCAATCCCCATTGCTGGCTCCATCAACATACTAAACCAATTGATTGGTTGGGGGCCTCTACTGTGATCAAAGAATCAAGAAAATTATAAGATAAGTATAGTGAATTTTGATCTTTCTATAATTTCTCAATGATTCTCTCTTCTCAACCCCTCTCAAGCTTGAGAAGCTTAATTGATATGGTTTTTGAAATGCTATTGAAGTTAATTAATTAATGATAGTAAAGAATAACATAAAATTCTATTTATATTTAATTCTAATGGTCTTTCTCTCTCTCACTTAAGAAAGGGTCATACTCATGACCCTTGTCAATCCAAATGAAGCTTTTCATAAGGCTTTTCCTTAACCCAAGATTAAGCTATGCTTGAGGCCAAATTAATGGCTTTTTTCTATGCTTTAGTTTATATATATCGATGATTCAATCCATTATGGATTGATGATCCAATTAGAGAATATTCAAATTATTTCTTTAACGATGAGCCTTATCCCTTAAAAAAAATTTGAGATTTATCAGTCATAGAAATTACGAATAAATTAATTTCATTCAAAGCTTAAAAAGAGGACTTCCTACCATATTCTAGGAACTATCATCCTAGATTAATTAAAAGAATATTATTATGCATGGAGATATGGATGTTTGCATGTAGATGTAGAGGTATGGATGTGAGTGTGAATGTGGAGGTGGATGTATGCATGGAGATGTGGATGTATGCATGTAGAAATAGATGTGTAGATGAGGATGTAAATGGAGATGTGGATGGATGCATGTAGATGTAGATGTATAGATGTAGATGTGAATGGAGATGTGGATGTATGCATGTGGATGTAGATGTATAGATGTAGATGTGGATGTGGAGGTGGATGGATGCATGTAGATGTAGATGTAGATGTATAGATGTAGATGTGAATGGAGATGTGAAAATGTTTGCAACTATGGTGTCTGCCTCTCTAGTGGTACCAGAAGGAGGAGAAAGATGATGATGGTAGATGTATAGATGTAGATATGGATGTGGAGGTGGATGGATGCATGTAGATGTAGATGTGAATGGAGATGTGGATGTATACATGTGGATGTAGATGTATGCATGTGGATGTAGATGTATAGATGTAGATGTGGATGTGGAGGTGGATGGATGCATGTAGATGTAGATGTATAGATGTAGATGTGAATGGAGATGTGGATGTATGCATGTAGATGTAGATGTATAGAAGTAGATGTGGATGTGGAGGTGGATGTATGCATGTAGATGTAGATGTGGATGCAGACGTGGAGGTGGATGTATGCATGTAGATGTGGAGTTGGATGTATGCATGTAGATGTAGATGTATAGATGTATAGATGTAGATGTATAGATGTGGATGTGAATGTGGAGGTGGATGTATGCATGTAGATATAAATGTATGGATGTGAATGTGAATGTGGATGTGGATGTATGCATGGAGTTGTGGATGTATGCGTGTAGATATGCATGTATGCATGTAGATGGGGATGTTTGGATGTGAATGTGGATATGGAATGTGGAATAAGTAAGGTGGGTTGATGAGGGATAATGTGGAAAAATGAGAGTTAATATAGAAATTATATTTATAAACTGTTTGTAAATGCTGTTTGTAAATGATTATTTTATGTCAAGAATGCTGGGGGGAGCATTTTGACCGTCTTATGATTAAAGTCGTGATGATAAAGTTGCAACTGCTGACGGAGAGTCAATGAAGGACGTCTCGCGTAGCAAGGTCGGCCGAGGTCTTGACCAGCCTCGGTGCGATTAAAATGGTGAGCTTCCGGTACGGTGGATGAGGGGCTAAGGAAGCGGCCTATGAGTGAAGCGCTAGGTCACCTGCGAGAAGGATCCTAGAGGGTGCTGGCCATACGGTGCTCGGGCTCTGGGTTGCCTAGGATACCCACGCGTGCGTCGAGGAAGATATTGGAATAAGAGTAGGAGTTGTTTTCTGAAATCGGGCATGGATCTGGTTGATTGACCTTGCTGGTCTTCAATGGATGAGTCCATGGCTCTTTATATGGATCTGTTGGTTGATCTTGCTGATCTTCAACGAGAGTCCATCTTGATAAGAGATTATATTGCCGAGTATTATGGGCTAGGGATTAGGAAACGGCCCCTGAGTGGACAGGTGAGCGTCCTAGTTGCCAATGATGCCATAGATACTCTGATGAAGGAATAATGGGAAAATTAAAAATCAACTGGATAAATTGGAAGAAGGTGACCAGTGATATCATGGTTTTATTAAAGGATTGAATCTGTGATATCATGGTTTTAAACTGGTTGAATCTGTGAAAAGGCAATTTCATATTGGGTGTGTGAGTGGTGTGACTAGTTTTATTTTGCATGAACATCCGGCTAGGGAGCCTTGGAACTCTTTTCCTTGGTACCCGAGATAAAACCTAACCAAATTCTTAATTGGATCCCATCACTACAGTGGTTGGGCGGTTGGCTAACCCATGGGACTAGGCTGGACTGATGGATCCATAAATCGAGACTCAAACTTTTGTTTTTACGATAGATAAAATAAATCCCAGACAGTAACTGTTCTATGGATAGGAATCAACGGCTGTGACTCTTGAATGGGGAAAAAAGCGTTGATCCCAATGATCCAAGTGCAAGTTTCTTCCTTAATCTGACCATGTATCTTATAGATGCAATTGGATTAGCTCAATCAGAAATGATCTTGACTACGTTAGAGTAAAAAGTTATCCTGGTGGAATCACCCGTGCTTTCCGGTAAAGGAAGTTTTCCGGGTTCGGTTTTGGAACAATCGACGGATTAGTCTCTTATCCGGATATCTGTGGGGGTGAGGCCCCGAATGTGGGACTCCTGTCCCGCACGAGAAGTGCTACTTCCGTTGCTAGTATCCCAAATCTGTTGCTCGGTGGGAACAGGGATCTTACAGTTGGTATCAGAGCATTTGGTTAATAGAAGACAAATATGTCAAAAATTTATCAAGAAACACAAAAAGGTTATAATTGTGTGATATAATTCATACAATTTGATATTCAAACTGAAACTCGTAATTTGGTAATTAGGTCTTCAGATGGAAGTACCGCAATTATATAGAATCCCTGACTTGCTTGAGGCCTAGACATGATAGTATTTACCTTATAATTCCAAGGGCCGTGACTACCCGTATATACCGAGAGTATACTGCAGCTCTTTACTGACAGTATATACGAGTAAATCTAAGACTTGAAATTATAAGCGTTAATGCTATCTAGATGATGATTTCGAATGTGATTGATATGATTTTTAATTCTGTTTGAGAATTGATGAATTGATTTGGATTCTGATTGAAAATGCTGATTGAAAAATGTTGATTTTTAAAAATTAGTTGAAATATAATGAAACCACAATGAGGGGGAATGGGACGAGTCCCTGTGATGATATTCATAACTAGAATGATGAGAACGAATTCAGCAAATCGCTATGAGATTAGTGGGTTGTGCTGTCAGATTGCTACTGTTAATACTTGACCGGTAGATCAAGTTAAGGGATGTCAAATTGAGAACTTGCTTGACTGAAATTTTCGTGGAGGAATGTTCCGAAGGAAACTTTTCGGTCTAATGGACCATTATCATGTAACTAAAGATATGAATGATATGTTCTGAATGAATTGTTATTTAATGATGAGTTCTATATAAGGGATATTTATCCCAGTGTTCTGTTGGGTTGACCAGAATATAAGGAACCCCAGAATAAAATTGGATTTTAAGAAAAAGAGCTGTCCTCTACCTTGCGAGATGAGGACATCTCACACTTTTTAAGTGGGGTAGAATGTAAGATTCCTCCCCAGCCTTCGAGGTATACAGGAGTAAGAATCTCCCTTTCTGATCTTATAATTATTCCCTCTCTAAAATAAAAGAAAGTTTCTGTTTAAAAAAAGGAAGACCCTTTTCCTAGAATACTTCTCAGGAGTCCCACCTGTTTTAAGGATTTAGAACAATGAGTTCAGAAGTGAGAATCGGTGTTTTGGATACCAAGATTTTGGTTTTCATTCGAGTACGGCCCAAAAGAAGTTCTTTATCTCTTGGGGAGTATAAGAAGTTATCCCCCAGATATTGTGACCCTTATATCTGAATTCAATGAAAGTAGGTGACTTAGCCTACAAGTTTCTTTTATCTCCTCATCTCAAAATTCTTAATGCCTTCTATAGAAAAAGGTGTCAAACTCAAATCATGGAAAGACGGTAAAACTTCAGTGGCAAGTTACCGTTGGCTTCTAGGTTACACTAGCTCCTTCCTTTATATAAGTCGTAACTTTTACTAGTTGCTCACACAGTAATCTTACTCCCATCAATCTCCTTTCTTTCTTAATCTCCTTCATGGCTTGCCAACAAGAACTAATTTTATCCATGATGATTTCTCACCTTCAAGACGCAAGAGAGTCTGTGAAGAAAGACTTTATAGAACAGTATGAGCGCTCACTTTTTCCTCACCTAGGAACTTCTGTAGCTCAGACCAAATGGCGGACCTATCGAAACATAACTAGGGTAACACCCTGGGGTGTCAGCAGCACTTTTGTAACAATGTCCGCTTGGCCATGGTTATTAAAGCTTTGGGTTTGGGTCCCCGATACTACTGCGTCATGAGATCAAGGCATCTTGGGTTTTCTGAGCGGGTCTTCTTACTGGCGTGTTTTCTTCCTCATGAGAAGATATACCTTTATCCCGTTTTTGGCTTACCTCTCAGAGGTCCTTTTTGTTAGATCACCTCATACCACTGAGATAGGTGCGGCAATAACCAACAGAATCATTCCTATAGATGAGTTACCCTATACTTGGGCAGCTTGTGAGTGCTGCTTTTGTGACCATATGATGGACGGGCTTATGGAAGTGCAAAGAGTTCTTCTATCTTTACTGTATAAGTTTCGAGAATGAATAAAGTTTAAATCTTGTTCTTATCTTGCTTTCTTTAAGACTTTTCTTGGTGGTTAATCTTGATTAAAATTTTTCTCTAAGTCTCATATTCGTGCATCTTGCGAAATTATCCCAGTTTGCGAGATGAGGACATCTCGCATTTTTTAAGTGGGGTAGAATGTAAGATTCCTCCCCCACCCCCTTTTTGATGTCTAGTATCTTCCCCTGTAATCAATCCCTCTTCAAAAATATAAAGACCTTGTTTCTAACTGTTTTAGCCTAGAGAGAGAAAATTATTCTAGAGAGAGAATATTCAGATTATGAATATTTTTGGATAGAAAAATAACTCATCTTATTAAAATAAGTTCCCCTGAAACAGAAATTCAAAAAGAATTTTCCAATGTGCAATTGGAATTAATTGGAAATAGGTATAAAGAACCTTAGTCTAAGGGTCTAGATTTTCAGAAATTTTTTGGATTATGGTCCAATTAAGGTTCCTATGGGCCAATAGCATCAATCCATGTGTAGGGAGGAGATAAATCCAAATTGTAAAAGAAGATACCCAAAAATGAGTAAATGCTCACATAAGATGAAGAGTTGAAAATGTACAAGGTTTATTAGTAAAAAACTATGAGCAATAAAATTTTGACACATATGTAAGGAAGGGGAGTTCTTTAAAGAAGGTGCATATTTCACATAAGATGAAGAGTTGAAAATGTACAAGGTTTATTAGTAAAAAAAACTATGAGCAATAAAATTTTGACACATATGTAAGGAAGGGGAGTTCTTTAAAGAAGGTGCATATTTCACATAAGATGAAGAGTTGAAAATGTACAAGGTTTATTAGTAAAAAAAACTATGAGCAATAAAATTTTGACACATATGTAAGGAAGGAGAGTTCTTTAAAGAAGGTGCATATTTTACATAAGATGAAGAGTTGAAAATGTACAAGGTTTATTAGTAAAAAAACTATGAGCAATAGAATTTTGACACATATGTAAGGAAGGGGAGTTCTTTAAAGGAGGTGCATATTTCACATGCTTGAATGAGTTTTAAACTTAAAAATAATGTGATATTTTTATCTCTCATATCTCTTGAACCAAACCAAATCAAAATGGAACCAAATCGAATTAAAAAGTAACCAAACTAGGTCCAAATCTAGTCCAAATTCAACCAAACTGACTTGGAAAATTCTAGAATCAGTTTGTTTGGTTAGGAGCTCAATTTTTCCTATAAATAGAAGCCTTCCCTTGTTGAAAAAAATATAGTGTCTTATGCATTGTTACTCTACTCTACCTAAGCCAAGAACTGTGAATTCTTTAATAATTCACTAGTTTTTGATACTTCTCTCTTTCTTCAATCCCCATTGCTGGCTCCATCAACATACTAAACCAATTGATTGGTTGGGGGCCTCTACCGTGATCAAAGAATCAAGCAAATTATAAGATGAGTATAGTGAATTTTGATCTTTCTATAATTTCTCAATGATTCTCTCTTCTTAACCCCTCTCAAGCTTGAGAAGCTTAATTGATATGGTTTTTGAAATGCTATTGAAGTTAATTAATTAATGATAGTAAAGAATTACATAAAATTCTATTTATATTTAATTCTAATGGTCTTTCTCTCTCTCACTTAAGAAAGGGTCATACTCATGACCCTTGTCAATCCAAATGAAGCTTTTCATAAGGCTTTTCCTTAACCCAAGATTAAGCTATGCTTGAGGCCAAATTAATGGCTTTTTTCTATGCTTTAGTTTATATATATCGATGATTCAATCCATTATGGATTGATGATCCAATTAGAGACCATTCAAATTATTTCTTTAATGATGAGCCTTATCCCTTAGAAAAAAAATTGAGATTTATCAATCATAGTAGCGGAGCTATGGCAAATTTTTTATAGAAATTATGCATAAAATAATTTCATTCAAAGCTTAAAAAGAGGACTTCCTACCATATTCTAGGAACTATCATCCTAGATTAATTAAAAGAATATTATTATGCATGGAGATATGGATGTTTGCATGTAGATGTAGAGGTATGGATGTGAGTGTGAATGTGGAGGTGGATGTATGCATGGAGATGTGGATGTATGCATGTAGAAATAGATGTGTAGATGAGGATGTAAATGGAGATGTGGATGGATGCATGTAGATGTAGATGTATAGATGTAGATGTGAATGGAGATGTGGATGTATGCATGTGGATGTAGATGTATAGATGTAGATGTGGATGTGGAGGTGGATGGATGCATGTAGATGTAGATGTATAAATGTAGATGTGAATGGAGATGTGGATGTATGCATGTGGATGTAGATGTATAGATGTAGATATGGATGTGGAGGTGGATGGATGCATGTAGATGTAGATGTGAA
This sequence comes from Cibotium barometz, assembly GCF_041138505.1. Classification (NCBI taxonomy): domain Eukaryota; kingdom Viridiplantae; phylum Streptophyta; class Polypodiopsida; order Cyatheales; family Cibotiaceae; genus Cibotium; species Cibotium barometz. Next base: position 1,115,527 of record NC_141064.1, on the reverse strand, counting down.
TGGAGATGCGGATGTATGCATGTGAATGTAGATGTATAGATGTAGATGTGGATGTGAAGGTGGATGGATGCATGTAGATGTAGATGTATAGATGTAGATGTGAATGGAGATGTGGATGTATGCATGTAGATGTAGATGTATAGAAGTAGATGTGGATGTGGAGGTGGATGTATGCATGTAGATGTAGATGTGGAGGTGGAGGTGGATGTATGCATGTAGAAGTAGATGTAGATGTGGATGCAGATGTGGAGGTGGATGTATGCATGTAGATGTGGATGTAGATGTGGAGTTGGATGTATGCATGTAGATGTAGATATATAGATGTATAGATATAGATGTATAGATGTGGATGTGAATGTGGAGGTGGATGTATGCATGTAGATATAAATGTATGGATGTGAATGTGAATGTGGATGTGGATGTATGCATGGAGTTGTGGATGTATGCGTGTAGATATGAATGTATGCATGTAGATGGGGATGTTTGGATGTGAATGTGGATATGGAATGTGGAATAAGTAAGGTGGGTTGATGAGGGATAATGTGGAAAAATGAGAGTTAATATAGAAATTATATTTGTAAACTGTTTGTAAATGCTGTTTGTAAATGATTATTTTATGTCAAGAATGCTGGGGGGAGCGTTTTGATCGTCTTATGATTAAGGTCGTGATGATAAAGTTGCAACTGCTACGGAGAGTCAATGAAGGACGTCTCGCGTAGCAAGGTCGGCCGAGGTTTTGACCAGCCTCGGTGCGATTAAAATGGTGAGCTTCCGGTATGGTGGATGAGGGGCTAAGGAAGCGGCCTATGAGTGAAGCGCTAGGTCACCTGTGAAGGATCCTAGAGGGTGCTGACCATACGGTGCTCGGGCTCTGGGTCGCCTAGGATACCCACGCGTGCGTCGAGGAAGATATTGGAACAAGAGTAAGAGTTGTTTTCTGAAATCGGGCATGGATCTAGTTGATTGACCTTGCTGGTCTTCAATGGATGAGTCCATGGCTCTTTATATGGATCTGTTGGTTGATCTTGCTGATCTTCAACGAGAGTCCATCTTGATAAGAGATTATATTGCCGAGTATTATGGGCTAGGGATTAGGAAACGGCCCCTGAGTGGACAGGTGAGCGTCCTAGTTGCCAATGATGCCATAGATACTCTGATGAAGGAATGATGGGAAAATTAAGAATCAACTGGATAAATTGGAAGAAGGTGATCAGTGATATCATGGTTTTATTAAAGGATTGTTTTAAACTGGTTGAATCTGTGAAAAGGCAATTTCATATTGGGTGTGTGAGTGGTGTGACTAGTTTTATTTTGCATGAACATCCGGCTAGGGGACCTTGGAACTCTTTTCCTTGGTACCCGAGACAAAACCTGTAAGGTTCCCCCCTTCCACAAATAGGGGAAACACTTAAGATAGTCCGCTAAGTCTTATCTTAGAGAAAATTTCCTACTCATCGACACCTTGACCATACAGAGATTCAAGGATACGATTCATAGGTAAGACCTAGTTCTATCCCGCAGGGGGAGCGTGGTTTTCTAAAATCAAATCACCCATAGGGTAATTGATCACATAAATTGGGCAACTACAAGACTTGATTTCTAGAGGCAACGCTTTTTTCCTCATCCATGCAAGGCACAGCCATTGGCCTAGTCTTCTAGAATAGAGTTGCCCGAGAACCTATTTATCTAGCGTAGGGCTTTCACTTAATCTGTTGGAAAGCTACCTGACTAATCGGGTCCACCCGTCCGTAGGATGGTGCCATTAGGGCATTCCATCCTCCCACTTTCCACCCTACTCACGCGTCAATTTGTTTTCTAATTAATCATACCACACTATTTGACATAAACAAACATGTTCCTTAATTAAGACCCTTTTCACAAGGTTCGTTAAAACAACCTTTTTCTACAATACAATCATACCAAAGACAAGATTTATAAAAACAAAGTTAAACATGAATCAATTTCATACAAGCCAAAGTGGCTCTCTTATTCTTTTCCTTTATACTGCCGATGATCTAGAATTCGGCCTTCCAGCCTCTACATGCTGGGCAAAACCCTACGAGACCATACACCTCATCGGCGAGGACTCAAGCCGGCCTGTCGCCCTCTCAGGCTCCATCGCTCGATCCTCCCGCCCCTCAGAGGGATGTCTGCGCATTAGGGTGGGCTAATTCACCACACTAGCCTGGGCTCTCAGAACTAGGCAGCATCATCACAATCACTTGCCTCAATCGGCAAACCTCATTCTCCCAATGGTATGAGGGATACCATGGGCCAACTCCGGGCCTTACTAACGTCTCCGCCGTCCAGCTACACAAGCACAAGAACGGGGCAGCGTCAAGGCAGGGAGAAGTTGTACCTGTACCTTAATTTAACCAAGATAACAATCCATTTACTCACTAAACCATATGACTAGGATCCATGTCACCTTCTTTAAGAAAATAATCTTTTTCACAAAGATTTTAGCATTTCAACTTGAGATTGCGATAAGACATTCTTTATTAAGGCATATGCTATTGCTTAAAAGAATACAAACTTTAAATGGTAAATCAATCAAATAGATCACTGTAACAATCAATAGAGAAGCTGGGGCCATACCTCAACCCCTAAGAATGATATGTAAATAAAAAACAAAATATGTATATACCTTATAGAAATTTATCGTTTATCTCGTTGTCCTTGCTTGTCAACAAGAGCTTTAGAACTTGACATATGAGAATAGAGTCTTCTAATACCTTGTCCTTTGATTAAAATCATCCAATAATCTCCAAGCTTTATCTCCTCTTACTCATACTGTGATTCTTCTCTCTTTCTAGGATCTATGGCAAAATAGCCTTCTCCTACAAGGCTACGGCATACTATTCTTTCTCTAAAAGAAAAGCTATGGAGTTTTGGTCTCTTCCTTCGAAAGACCATAGAAATCTAAGCTTCTTTTCTAAGATATTAGATAAGAATGAAGGGATATAAGCATCTTCAACTCTAGGATTACCTTGAGGCTACTTGCTGTGTCTTCTCACAGTTTTCTCTATGTAGAGACCCTGACAGAAATAGCAAACTGTTTCGGCCATAACTCTCTGATAAAAACTCAGAATATGGTCCTGTAACCAGTCAAAAGAACGGGAAGGTATTTGGTCTACAAGCCGTCGCGGGCAGAATAAGCAAAAACGTCTGTATATGGCCACAAACACGCCATCTTTGGAAACACGTTGTTTTTCCACATTTTTAGTATGCATGGACTCTAAATGTGTAAAAGTACTCTAAGTACGACCTCTTATCACCTAAACTCGAAATTCTATTTTTGGGGATACTTATCTCTTAATAGAACTATTCTTATGTTCTTATTTCTTTTAGGATTTTTGGGGCTAATATTTTTATTCTAACACTTTTCTAATGTTTCTAGCCTTATTGTCTCACTCTTTCTAATTACACTCTCTTTTCTTATTGAAATCTATATTAAAAGAGACACATACATACATGGCTTGGGAGGGACGTTACAATCTCCCCCACTTAAAAGATTCGAGATGTCCTCATCTCGCGAGCTAGGGTAGTATCTAAGTAAATCCTCCTGTCTCTTTCAAAGTGGTGTCCCCACTAGGTAGAAATCTTCTTTTTATCTAAACATTGTTCCGAGTCCCTTATTTCATGTGTGTGGCTCGTTTTGTTGTGCCTCCAAAAGGTCTATTATTCTAAAGTTAATTGGCCTTATTATCCTAAGTTCATGCATCCATATACCTCTCATATGCTATGTATCTTCAAATTCCTTATTCTATACCCCCCCATGTAATATGGTACTTAACAAATTGTCATGGAAAAACGTAAGGGAATCAATCCTTTATGCAATTTAACCTATGATAGCAATTTCATAATCTTAGTATCGTCTTGTAGAATACCTCTATTCATCATGCACATTACTTCACATAAATCTTGCACCAATCCTCTTCTATTTACTCATAGAAATACTTGTTGAATTCGGTTATCTTTAACCCTGCTATCCCTATTTCTTGACCTAATTTTTGCTCTAGCTCATGATTCCTTGTAGCCAAGAGTGGACTTGACATTCCTCTTGAATTAGGGGACCTCTTCTTGATTAACATGGAAGGACTCATGTCCTTCTCGACACTTTCTATATAAAAACTTTATCACAGTCTCTGGCTATAATTATGGCTTCTGAAATAGAGGATGGTTTCACATTCTTGATGAGGTTATCCAAAGATAGATTAAGCTTCCAAATGAATCGATGGAGAAGAGTTACCTCATCCATCTTTGGAGCAAATCGAAGAAGTTTAACAAAAGTTTGGTGGTATTCTTTTAGGGTCTTCCTTTCTTGGGTTAGCTCAGAAAATTCATTCATTTTATCCTCTCAAAATCCTGGAGGACAAAACCTTTCATGAAGGTATACTTTCATGGCATCTCATAACTGATTCTAGCTCCAGTGGTTAGATTGACAACAATGCTTTTAACTTTTTAGCTCAAATGGTTAGATTGACAACAATGCTTTTAACTTTTTAGCTCCAATGGTTAGATTGACAACAATGTTTCTAACTAATTTGGCATTTCTTATGATTTTTAGACGCGAGCAAGGGTGAGCTTGCTTCTTTCATTATATCCATTAAAAGTTCAAAACTATCAAATACTTATCATAGCACCACATTTGAAGGCAGTCACGATTAATACATCTGAGATCTTCATTTTTTTGAGAATTACACATCTGGTATCTTGGGATTAACACATCTAAGAGCATGATCCTCTGGGAATTACACATCCAACCAAGACCCATGTTTGTCTGAGATGGTTTAAAGATCTTGGATGATCGTCCTAGTGTACAGTATCGAATGGATGGCATTCACACGTCAATTGTTCAAATCTTAATGGAGTTACAATCTTAATAATTTATAATATGCAAGTTAATGAGATATATCCTGAAAATTTCTCTAAACAAGTTTCGGTCTATCCTTCCAGTCTCTCACTAGTTTCTTAATTTGATCACCCTATGTTTTTTTCTCACAAAAGGTTTTCTCCCCAATCTTATTTCTCGAATTTATTGTACAAATATCTTGCGTGTGCACCCCCAAGATACAAGCACAATTTCATAGGATGATCGTCTCACATGTGAGGATATTCAAATCACTTCTATGGCCAGTAGAGATGATTGATTCGTCCTCATATGATAAACAATCACTTGTTTTAATCCCTTTGATAGTTAACCTTTGAAAAATAAATCCTAGGAACTAAGATCAGCTCTAATACCACTTGTAAGGTTCCCCCCTTCCACAAATAGGGGAAACACTTAAGATAGTCCGCTAAGTCTTATCTTAGAGAAAATTTCCTACTCATTGACACCTTGACCATACAGAGATTCAAGGATACGATTCATAGGTAAGACCTAGTTCTATCCCGCAGGGGGAGCGTGGTCTTCTAAATTTCCTACTCATCGACACCTTGACCATACAGAGATTCAAGGATACGATTCATAGGTAAGACCTAGTTCTATCCCGCAGGGGGAGCGTGGTCTTCTAAAATCAAATCACCCATAGGGTAATTGATCACATAAATTGGGCAACTACAAGACTTGATTTCTAGAGGCAACGCTTTTTTCCTCATCCATGCAAGGCACAGCCGTTGGCCTAGTCTTCTAGAATAGAGTTGCCTGAGAACCTATTTATCTAGCGTAGGGCTTTCACTTAATCTGTTGGAAAGCTACCCGACTAATCGGGTCCACCCGTCCGTAGGATGGTGCCATCAGGGCATTCCATCCTCCCACTTTCCACCCTACTCACACGTCAATTTGTTTTCTAATTAATCCTACCACACTGTTTGACATAAACAAACATGTTCCTTAATTAAGACCCTTTTCACAAGGTTCGTTAAAACAACCTTTTTCTACAATACAATCATACCAAAGACAAGATTTATAAAAACAAAGTTAAACACGAATCAATTTCATACAAGCCAAAGTGGCTCTCTTATTCTTTTCCTTTATACCGCCGATGATCTAGAATTCGGCCTTCCAGCCTCTACATGCTGGGCAAAACCCTACGGGACCATACACCTCATCATCGGCCCGCTGGTGGCGAGGACTCAAGCCGGCCTGTCGCCCTCTCAGGCTCCATCGCTCGATCCTCCCGCCCCTCAGAGGGATGTCTGCGCACTAGGGTAGGCTAATTCACCGCACTAGCCTGGGCCCTCAGAACTAGGTAGCATCATCACAATCACTTACCTCAATCGGCAAACCTCATTCTCCCAATGGTATGAGGGATACCATGGGCCAACTCCGGGCCTTACTAACGTCTCCGCCGTCCGGTTACACAAGCACAAGAACGGGGCAGCGTCAAGGCAGGGAGAAGTTGTACCTGTACCTTAATTTAACCAAGATAACAATCCATTTACTCACTAAACCACATGACTAGGATCCATGTCACCTTCTTTAAGAAAATAATCTTTTTCACAAAGATTTTAGCATTTCAACTTGAGATTGCGATAAGACATTCTTTATTAAGGCATATGCTATTGCTTAAAAGAATACAAACTTTAAATGGTAAACCAATAAAATAGATCACTGTAACAATCAATAGAGAAGCTGGGGCAATACCTCAACCCCTAAGAATGATATGTAAATAAAAAACAAAATATGTATATACCTTATAGAAATTTATCGTTTATCTCGTTGTCCTTGCTTGTCAACAAGAGCTTTAGAACTTGACATATGAGAATAGAGTCTTCTAATACCTTGTCCTTTAATTAAAATCATCCAATAATCTCCAAGCTTTATCTCCTCTTACTCATACTGTGATTCTTCTCTCTTTCTAGGATCTATGGCAAAATAGCCTTCTCCTACAAGGCTACGGCATACTATTCTTTCTCTAAAAGAAAAGCTATGGAGTTTTGGTCTCTTCCTTCGAAAGACCATAGAAATCTAAGCTTCTTTTCTAAGATATTAGATAAGAATGAAGGGATATAAGCATCTTCAACTCTAGGATTACCTTGAGGCTACTTGCTGTGTCTTCTCACAGTTTTCTCTATGTAGAGACCCTGACAGAAATAGCAAACTGTTTCGGCCATAACTCTCTGATAAAAACTCAGAATATGGTCATGTAACCAGTCAAAAGAACGGGAAGGTATTTGGTCTACAAGCCATCGCGGGCAGAATAAGCAAAAACGTCTGTATATGGCCACAAACATGCCATCTTTGGAAACACGTTGTTTTTCCACATTTTTAGTATGCATGGACTCTAAATGTGTAAAAGTACTCTAAGTACGACCTCTTATCACCTAAACTCGAAATTCTATTTTTGGGGATACTTATCTCTTAATAGAACTATTCTTATGTTCTTATTTCTTTTAGGATTTTTGGGGCTAATATTTTTATTCTAACACTTTTCTAATGTTTCTAGCCTTATTGTCTCACTCTTTCTAATTACACTCTCTTTTCTTATTGAAATCTATATTAAAAGAGACACATACATACATGGCTTGGGAGGGACGTTACAAAACCTAACCAAATTCTTAATTGGATCCCATCACTACAGTGGTTGGGCGGTTGGCTAACCCATGGGACTGGATGGGGTTAGGCTGGACTGATGGATCCGTAAATCGAGACTCAAACTTTTGTTTTTATGATAGATAAAATAAATCCCGGACAGTAACTATTCTATGGATAGGAATCAACGGCTGTGCCTCTTGAATGGGGAAAAAAGCGTTGATCCCAATGATCTAAGTGCAAGTTTCTTCCTTAATCTGACCATGTATCTTATAGATGCAATTGGATCAGCTCAATCAGAAATGATCTTGACTACGTTAGAGTAAAAAGTTATCCTGGTGGAATCACCCGTGCTTTCCGGTAAAGAAAGTTTTCCGGGTTTGGTTTTGGAACAATCGACGGAGACCTCCTATAATCATAGCAAGAGGATGTGTGAAACTGCACTAGTAGCAGCATATCATAATATGTGCATCATAGTATGTGAATCATACTGATGAACATCTCAGAATGTGTGTGAAGTAGCATATCAAAACCTTCTACGTGCAATCAAGAGAATCCTCTAGAGGCACACAGCAACCTACAAATCCCCAAACCCCATCCAATATACAGGGTACCCTCACGTCAACAAAAGAATGAATGAGATGTGAGGTAAAATGAATGGATGAGTTGTGAGTGAATGTGATGTGGTCTAATTCAATCAGATGTGAATGAATGTGATGTGATGAGATGTGGATATGGGTGGATGCAAGTGGATGAGATCTGATGAGGATAAATTGAGGAAAGATGTGATGAGATGAAAATGATGTGATTGGATGAGAATAGGAATACTTGTGAAATGGTTGTGGAATTAAATAATGTGGTTGATGTGGAACAATGTGGAAAGACGAGAGTTCGTTATAGAAACTGTATTTATGACCTATTTTTAAATAAATGTTTTATGTCAAGAATGCTGGGAGGCATTTTGACCGTCTTGTGAATGAGGTCGTGGAGACCTAATCAATTAAGTTGCAAACAGCTGACGGAGAGTCAATGGAGGACGTCTCGCGTAGCAATGTTGGTCTTGACCACCCTCAGTTTGATTAAAATGGTGAGCTTCTGGTATGGTGGATGAGGGACCAAGGAAGCGGCCTATGAGTGAAGCATCCTAGAGGGTGCTGACCATACGGTGCTTGGGCTTTGGGTCACTGCTGAGGATACCCACACGTGCATCGTGGAAGATATTGGAACAAGGAGTAAGAGTTGTTTTCGAAATTTAGGTATGGATCTGGTTGTTTGACCTTGCTTGTCCTCAACAGATGAGTCCATGGCCCTTTTATATGGATCCGTTGGTTGATCTTGTTGATCTTTAACGAAGTTTCCATTTTGATATGTGAATATATTGCCGGTTACTTATGAGCTAGGAACTATCGAAAAGGCCCCTGGTGGGTGGACACAGGTGGTGAGCGTTCTGGTTGCCAATGATGCCATAGGTACACCAATGAAGGAATGATTGGAAATAAGGATTTAACCAAATATTTTGAAGATTATGATGAGTGACTCAATGGTTTCATAAAATGATTGTTTTTAAAGATAGCTGATTCTGTGAAAAAGGCAATTTCATATTGGGTGTGTTAGTGGTGTGACTAGTTTTAAGTTTGCATGAATATCCGGTTAGGGGGCTTGGGAGCTCTTTTCCCTGGTACCCAAGACAAAACCTAACCAAATTCCTAATTGTATCCCATCACTACAGTGGTTGGGCGTTTGGTTAACCCAAGGGATTGCATGGGGTTAGGCTGGACTGCTGATGGATCCCTAAATTGAGACTCAATTCTGTTATGGTATGATAGATGAAGTAAATCCCAAACAAAAAATTGTTCTATGGAAAAGAATCAATGGATGTGCCTCTTAATGAGGAAAAAAGTGTTGGTCTCTATGATCCAAGTGCAATCTTTTCCCTGATTTGACTATGGGACTTACGGGTTTGGTCAGATCAGTTCTGTTAGTTAAGGCTTTTCACTACGTTAGAGAAACGTTATCCTAGAGGAATCGCCCGTGCTTTTTGGGCAAGGGAAGTTTTTTCGAGTTTGGTTTTGGAAGAACCGATGGATTAGTCTCTGTCAGAATATCTGTGGGTTTCATAGCTGGTATCAGAGGAAATTTGGCTAATGTGGATCAACCAAGAAGCCAAAAATGTAAAAAATTTATGAAGAAGCACTAAAAGGTTGTAATTGTGTGATAAATTCATACAAATTATTATTCAGACTGGAATTCATAAATTGATAATTGGGTCTTCAGATGGAAGTACTGCAATTATATGGAATCCTTGACTTGCTTGAGGCCTAGATATAATGGTATTTACCTTATAGTTTCAAGGACCGTGAGTGAAGACTACCCGTATATACCAAGGGTATAACTGTAGCACTTTACTGCTGGTAGTATATATACGAGTAAATCTAAGATCTTGAAATTATAAGATAAAATGCTATCTAGATGATGAATTCAAATGTGGTTGATATGATTTTAAAATTCTGATTGAGAACTGATGAGTTGAATTGGATTTTGATTGAAAAATGATGATTCCTGAATTTTTGGTTGAAAAGCGATAAACTGAGCAAAACCACAATGAGGATGAATGGGACGAGTCCCTATGTTGATGTTTGTAACTAGAATGATGCTAATGACTTCAGCAAATCACTATGAGATTAGTGGGTGCTGACAGCTACTATTAACTCTTGACCGAGTGGATCAAGTTAAGGGATGATGACAAATTAAAAATCTATAAAATTGAAATCCCCCATGGACTACTGCTTATATGGAAATTTTGGTCTAATCGACCATTATTGTGTTAAAGATATGTATGATATATTCTGAATGAATTGTTATCTGATAATGCGAGTATCTTTATCCCACGATTCTATGGGGAGCCGACCTATCTAAAGAACCCCACAATAAGATGAATCAAAAATCGGATTTGAATCATAAATAAACGGACTTAACAAGATTTTTTGTTTTGATAGGAACATGGATCAAGGTCGTCATAGTAGAAATGATAACCCCCAACTCGATGTGGAAGAGCTCGACTTGGATGTTTGTAAAACTCTTCATAGTTTGCAGCCTGGGCCTTTCAAGGGTGAAGGGAAATCTTGGGCAAGGCGAGAATAGTAGAAACAGCCAGAGTGGCATGGAGAAACCACTGCGAGACAAACCATCTGGATCGGAATACCCAGACATGGAATGATCTCAAAATTTACCTGAGGACGAGGTTCCGTCCTCCTGGCTTTTTGGAAACAAAGATGAACGAATTCTTAGAGCTAACCCAGGGGAGCAGAACTATTAAAGTATATCACCAAGTGTTCGCTCTCCTCCTCAAATACTCACCACCGTTGAATGAAGAACAACTGATGGCCAGGTTCATTTGGGGACTGAACGAACCTTTGAATATTTTGGTGAAGAATGCCAAGCCAGTTTCCATGGCTGAAGCAGTGCGGATGGCAAAGCATTTCTCCAAGACCTTTGATGTCAAGGACCCACACCAAAGGTCTTGGAGATTTTGGTGAAGAATGCCAAGCCAGTTTCCATGGCTGAAGCAGTGCGGATGGCAAAGCATTTCTCCAAGACCTTTGATGTCAAGGACCCACACCAAAGCCAGCACCATCACCTTTGGTTTTTAGTTCCTCAAGGTGATTCCAACCTTCCACCACCTAAGAGATATCAGGGTCAACAAGCCCAGGATATGGAAAGTTTCAGAATGGAAGAAATGTCCTTTTCCCGAAACTCAATCTCTTGGAATTCAACTTCAGAAGTTCCACCCTTGAACAAGGGAGTGAAATGCTATATTTATCAAGGATTTGGACACTCATAGTAATCAGCAATATATTCACATATCAAAATGGAAACTTTGTTGAAGATCAGCAAGATCAACCAACGGATCCATATAAAAGGGCCATGGACTCATCCGTTGAGGAGGACCAGCAAGGTCAAACAACCAGATCCATACCCAAATTCAAAAAACAACTCTTACTCCTTGTTCCAATATCGCACGTGTGGGTATCGTTGGCGACCCAGAGCCCGAGCACCATATGGTCAGCACCCTCTAAGATCCTTCGCAGGTGACCTAGTGCTTCACTAATAGCTCGCTTCCTTGGTCCCTCATCCATCATACTGGAAGCTCACCATTTTAATCGAACTGAGGCTGGTCAAGACCTCGGCCAATCTTGCGACGCGAGACGTCCTCCATTGTCTCTCTATCAGCTATTGCAACTTAATTAATTAGGTCTCCACGACCTCATTCACAAGACGGTCAAAATGCTTCCCCAACATTCTTGACAAAAAACTATCCATACATTCATATCTATCACTTTACATCCACATATATTCATGTTACATCACATCACATTCTTTCACATACAGATCTATATCCGTTCTTTCACATACATCCACATCCATTCTTTCACATACTCATTCACATCCATTCTTCACATACACATTCACATCCATTCTTCTCATACACATCCTTATCCATTCTTTCACATACTCATTCACATCCATTCCTCACATACACATTCACATTCATTATCATCACATACATTCACTCACATCCCATATCATTTATTTATATTCTGATTCACATGACATCACATTTCATCCATTCATTCACACTTATCTGATTCACATCGCATCTCATCACATCTATCCACCTCACATTCTCATCACCTCTATTCACATCACATCCATCCATTCCCATCTATCTGATTCACATCACACCTCATCACATCTATCCACATCACATTCTCATCACTTCTATTCATCCATTCATCCATTCATCCATTCCCATCTATCTGATTCACACCACATCACATCCATCCATTCATCCATTCCCATCTATCTGATTCACATCACACCTCATCACATCTATCCACATCACATTCTCATCACTTCTATTCATATCACATGCTAATGATGCCATAGGTACACAGTTAAAGGAATGATTGGAAATAAGGATTTAATCGGATATTTTGAGGATTATGATCAGTGACTCAATGGTTTCATAAAATGACTATTTTTAAAGATAGCTGATTCTGTGTGAAAAAGGCAATTTTACATTGGGTGTGTAAGTGGTGTGACTAGTTTTAAGTTTGCATAAATATCCGGTTAGGGGGCCTAGGAACTCTTTTCCCTGGTACTCGGGATAAAACCAAACCAAACTCCTAATTGGATCCCATCACTACAGAGGTTGGGCGGTTGGCTAACCCATGGAACAGGATGGGGTTAGGCTGGACTGATGGGTCCCTAAATTGAGACTGGACTGATGGATGGGGTTAGGCTGGATTGATGGATCCCTAAATTGAGACTCAATTTTGTTATGGTACGATAGATGAAGTAAAGCTCGGACAAAATATTGTTCTATGGAAAAGAATCAACAGCTGTGCCTCTTAATGAGGAAAAAAGCGTTGGTCTCTATGATCCAAGTGTAATCTTTTCCCTAATCTGACTATGGGACTTACGGGTTTGGTTAGATCAATTCTTTTAGTTAAGGCTTTTGACTACATTAGAGAAACGTTATCCTGGAGGAATTGCCCATGCTTTCCGGGCAAGGGAAATTTTTTCGGGTTCGGTTTTAGAAGAACGGATGGATTAGTCTCTCTCCGGATATCCGTGGGTGAGGCTTTGAGTGTGGGACCCTGCCCATGCATGAAGTGCTACTTCCACTGCTAGCACCCCTGAATTCGTTGCACGGTGGGGACATGGATTCCACAGCTGGTATCAGAGTAAATTTGGCTAATGTGGATAAACCAAGAAGTCAAAAATGTAAAAAATTTATGAAGAAGCAGTAAAAGGTTGTAATTGTGTGATAAAATTCATACAAATTGTTATTCAGACTGAAATTCATAAATTGATAATTGGGTCTTCAAATGGAAGTACTGCAATTATACGGAATCCCTGACTTGCTTGAGGCCTAGACATGATGGTGTTTACCTTATAGTTCCAAGGACTGTGACTACCCGTATATACCGAGGGTATAACTCCAGCTCTTTACTGGCAGTATATATACGAGTAAATCTAAGATCTTGAAATTATAAGCTAAAATGCTATCCAGATGATGAATTCGAATGTGGTTGATATGATTTTAAAATTCTGATTCAGAACTGATGAGAGTTGAATTAGATTTTGATTGAAAAATGATGATTCTTGAATTTTTGGTTAAAAAATGATAAACTGAGCAAACCATAATGAGGATGAATGGGACGAGTCCCTCTGTTGATGTGTGTAACTAGAATGACGATAATGACTTCAGCAAATCACTATGAGATTAGTGGATTATGCTGACAGATTGCTACTGTTAACTCTTGACCCAGTGGATCAAGTTAAGGGATGACAAATTAAAAATCTATAAAATTGAAATCTCCCATGGAGTACTGTTCAGATGGAAATTTCAGTCTAATAGACCGTTATTGTGTTAAAGATATGTATGATATATTCTGAATGAATTGTTATCTGATAATGCGAGTATCTTTATCCCATGATAATGCGAGTATCTTTATCCCATGATTCTGTGTGGGGGGAGCCGACCTATATAAAGAAAACCAGAATCAGATGAATTAAAAATCGGATTTGAATCATAAATAAACGGACTTAACAAGATTTTTCGTATTGATAAGAACATGGATCGAGGTCGTCGTGGTAGAAATAATAACCCCCAACTCGATGTGGAAGAGCTCGACTTGGATGTTTGTAAAACTCTTCATAGCTCTCGCAGCCTGGGCCTTTCAAGGGTGAAGGGGAAAACTTGGGCGAGGCTTTGGAGAAGTGGATCGAAGCAATGGAAGAGTACTTTGATGTCACTGGGTACAATGAGAAGAGCAAAATGGCTCTTGCAAGGATGAAGATAGTAGAAACAGCTAGAGTGGCATGGAGAAACCACTGCGAGGAGACAAACCGTATGGATCGAAATACCTAGGCATGAATGATCTCAAAATTTACCTAAGGACGAGGTTCTATCCTCTCAGCTTTTTGGAAACAAAGATGAACGAATTCTTAGAGCTAACCTAGCAGAACTATTGAAGTATATCACCAAGCATTCGCCCGGGTCAGGCGCCCGGGTCAAGGCCATGTGGGTACACACACACACCTATATCTCTCTTAACTTATACAATTTTGCTACCTAATTTTTCTAAACTAAGGGTTTTTATTGGACCCTTGAATTTTCTAACCTGTTTCTCATAGAATTTTGGGAACTTGTGGGTAGTGTAAAAAAAAGTTCTTTGACCAAATATTGGGTCACTTAATGAGCTGAGATTTCATTCATTTTCTGGTATGAGCTGAGATTTCTTTTTAGCTTCTCTTGGATTTTCATCTGGAGACCATAAATGAGTTTGGCTTTTTTATTACTATAGAACACACACACACACACACACACACACACACACACACACACAATACACAATACACACATCATACCTATCATAATGTCAAATCTTTTTTATTTATTGCTTGGTATAACCTTTTTACTTTAATGTGGACACCAGGCTCTATACTTTGACTTGGAGGAGTCCCAAAATATAACTTATTGGTTAACACAATTTGAGTAACTTTATTGTTATCATATTAAACCTAACTCCAGCTCTACAATGAGGAGATGGGTAACACTACACAGAGAAGATGATGGCACCCTTTTTGCTTTTGGACTACTCTATTTAAGGCTCCACTATATGCCTGCAATGATGAGAGGCCACATGGGCTGCTGATGCATGAAGATGCCTCAACTGAGGATTTGCTATAAATCAAGACAAATTTGGGGTGAGTGGCACACACTCACTAGTCTGCTTGTGTATTGCTTACTCAGGTCCCTCACTTAGCCCTTTAGGTATGTTTTGTCATCATGGCTCTATTGCTTACTATGATCGGTGCGCCTTCTTCATAGGTGCAATGTATATTTGAATTTCTATTTTTACCTAATGTGGTTGCACAATGTCTTTAATTTGGATAATGGAGCTCTATTATAAAACCCTTTGCTTTTCTAATGATTACATAGCACATAAGAGATAATTGCTTGTGGAATGCATTACTGGTATAGACTACATGCCGTTATTTGATCTCATCAGAATCGTTACACATCTGAACCAGTGGCTTATGTACTAAATAATCTACTTGGCTTCATGATGTCTGGTAAACCCTGGCTTACTACTTGGGGCAAATAGAGTCTGAATATACTAGTACGCTGTAGGTATTGTTAACATAGGAGCTCTGTATTAGGGACTTTATTTGCTTTCATCTCTTTGGGATAGATGTCCTCTGGACTTTCACTTTCTAATGATTAATGGGTAATACGTGTCCACAAGAAATTAACCTAGATATTGCTTGGCAAAATCCTAGAGAGGTTTTTTTACCATGAGACTTATTTCTTTTGTTGACGTGAGGATACCTTGCATATTGGATGGGGTTTGTGGATTTGTAGGTTGATGTGTGCCTCTAGAGGATTCTCTTGATTGCACGTAGAAGGTTTTGATATGCTGCTTCACACATTCTGAGATGTTCATCAGTATTATTCACATACTATGATGCACATATATTATGATATGCTGCTACTAGTGCAGTTTCACACATCCTCTTGCTATGATTATGGGAGGTCTCGTCTGTTGCTTTGGCATGCATACTTTTTGAATTGCAACTCAGACTGTTGGACTATTTTTTGCAGCTTCTATGCTTTCAAAAACGGATTGTTGAATATTTCCTGTAGTAGCTACCCTTTTTAGATGAGGCCGATGCTAGCCACAGCATTGTGCCTTGTGGAGATATTATACCATGAGTCTTACTACTCATGTCATAGGTTGACTTGGAGGTACCCTACATATTATCAGTGTTCCAGGCATTACTAGTTTTCTATGTGGAGAGAATTAGCTCTATCACCTGGTGTGGTTCTGCTATGCTACTTCACACATTCTAGTTCATGCTTTATGATTCACATACTCTGTTGCACATAGTATGTTGTGATGCTAATGGGGCTTTTTCACACATTCCCTTGCTATGACTGTGGGTGGGCCAGTTTGATGCTATAACATGGACATTCTCTACCTTGCAGGATCATACATGTAGAATTTTTTCTTATTGCTTGCAATATCTCAGACTGTTTAGGCTAACTATTGCCTCAAGTAGCTGGCCTTTTTGATAATAGGATTACTGCTTATCTTGGACTAGCCAGTATTGCTCCTAAACATGAGTGGCTTGATACTGTTGGTTTTTTAATTTACTATTGAAATTTGTTTATTTGCAAGTGTCCTTGATTGGGCTAAGTGCTCACCCTTTTTGGCCAAGTGCCCTTTTTCATATACTAAAGCTCTACTTGGATTTGGTCTACGCCCGAAATTACATGTCGACTCCCTTAAAACAAAATATAAGGGACATTTCATTCAGGGATGATTGATTGTGGGCAAGGAGCGATTCGAAACCCAGACACCGACTTATTTCTTTTGTTGATGTGAGGGTACCCTGCATATTGGATGGGGTTTGTGGATTTGTAGGTTGCTGTGTGCCTTTAGATGACTCTCTTGATTGCACGTAGAAGGTTTTGATATGCTGCTTCACACATTCTGAGATGTTCATCAGTATGATTCACATACTATGATGCACATATATTATGATATGCTGCTACTAGTGCAGTTTCACACATCCTCTTGCTATGATTATGGGAGGTCTCGTCTGTTGCTTTGGCATGCATACTTGCAGGCTTAGACTACTGAACTATTTTTTGCAGCTTATATGCTTTCAAAAATGGATTGTTTGAATATTGCCGCTGCCCTTTTTTAGATGAGGCCGATGCTAGCCAGGGTTGTTCCTTGTGGAGATATTATACCATGAGTCTTACTACTCATGTCATAGGTTGACTCGGAGGTACCCTGCATATTATCAGTGTTCTGGGCATTACTAGTTTTCTATGTGCAGAGAATTAGCTCTATCACCTGCTGGTGTGGGGGATTTGATTTTGCAAGCTTTTTTTGCCGAGCTTTTTGGATCAATGAACAAGTAGTCCGAGCTTTGCAAAGGACCAAGAACTTACTATGAGCTTTGTAAAGGACCAAGAACTTACTTACATATAAATAACAAGCTTTGAAAGATCAACAATATAAATTTCAGTCTTTTAAAGATCTAGTCCATAAAAATATTAATTACAAAGTCTTTTGATCCACATCGTACTTATTGATATAATTACATATATACATATACCTATCTAAATTCATGCACCTCATACATATACACATACAAAATATACATATACATATATACATGCAAGAGCTACGTAGCTACATACTAACATATATACATACATACATACATACATACTTTCTTACTTACTTAAATATAAAAAACAATCCTTTAAAGATAAAAAATTTATATACCGATCTTTAAAGTTCCAAACCATGAAAATCTCGATTACAAAGTCTTTTGATCCACATCATACTTATTGATATAATTATATATATACATATATCTACCTAAATTCATACACCTCGTACATATACATATACATATACATATACATATACATATACATATACATATACATATATATATACATACATACATACAAGAGCTACCACGCACTAACATATATACATACATACATACTTTCTTACTTACTTAAATATAAAATACAATCTTTTAAAGATAAAAAATGTATATATAGATCTTTAAAGTTCTAAACCATGACAATCTCGATTACAAAGTCTTTTGATCCACAAATTATAGCATTCTTCTACGTGTTATCCCGACCTATCCTCTAATGAGAAATTTCCCAGACATGCTTTGGCTACCTCCATGTCATTCTCTATCCCCATATAGTGCCTTTTTAACTCTTGGCATGCACGTCCCAAGCCTCCACATCCCGCAAAAACATCCAAGACACCATCTCCTTCACTTGAGAAGGTCTCCACTACAATGAAATGCAATCATAAACGTGCATCTAAGTATTTTGAAAAAGTAGCTATGAAAATGAACACAATGAAAATTGTTTCACCTAAACAACATAGGAGATCTTTCTGCACCACCTTGAATGTAGCGCTCCAAGACCATCGTGCGTTGGAATGGATGCTTCTTATTCTTCTCAAAAATGAAATTAATAATAGGGACATGGCAATTTACTTGATAGAACATACTAAGCGCCAATGTATCCACCTACCATAATGAGAAAACATTATGTTTGGATATCCATACCACATAACATGTATACATAAAGGGAAATATTTGAGAGATTATGACTTACCCGTTCTCCATTCTCATACAAATAACTTAATTCCACATGAACAGACATTGTTCGATGCATGACCAATCCAACTTTCTTTCCCATGACCAATCCAACTTTCTTTCCCATGGAATATATTTTAGGAAGTTGATCCATTAGACTCAAATACACAAACCAACCCTCATCAGCCAACCACAAACAAACCAACAAAACTGAGTGTGGCACGTATCAATGATGAAGAAACTTGATTCCATGAGGGACACCCATCCGTATCTACATCAACAACCTGTAAACCTGTAGGAAAGTCGGCCCATACGAGGCGAGCCACTGTATTTGAGGGAGCACCTCTATGAGATAGAGCCTTGGGAATCTTCATCAAGAATTCTTCCACACTACATAAAAGATTTATGATGTTTGGTTTTGGTAAGTATAACTTGGAAAACTAATTATATGGTGAAATTATTCTTTTTACCTATCTGAGCCCTCTGAAAGAGTGTGGACATCTACCAGCAATATGTGTGAAAAACATCTCTCACTTGCAACAAGTAAACAAGACAAAAAATGAGATGCATTTCGAAAGCACACACTTCTCAAAATAAATTTGCGATGGATAGTACTCTTACTAGTCATGTTCATGATGTCACGTTGTCCTGACACCTCCCCCTCTTGAAGATGCTCTGGAGGGTCTCTCTCCATTTATGGGGTCTCCCTCTTGAACATCATGCATAATGTCAAGACATCTCTTTGTTCGCCTCTCACGTTGCACTTGAGATGATGTAGATGTATGCTCTTGGTGTGATTGTGGCACTTGTGACAGTGGAGTGGATGGTTTTGGGGCCACTTGGAGGATCCAACTACTGGAGACTGGGTCAAGTTTGTTGGCTGTGGGGAAGGTATTCTAGAGTCTTCTTGAGTTGGGGGCTCTCTTTCAAGCTCAAATTGGTAATTCTTAAATTCTTCAAGAAATAGATCAAGATAATTTAGTAAAAAGGTAGAAATCCCCAGACCTTTTTGTATATGTATATGTATGTAGGTTTATATGCATGTATATATATGTGTATATGTATGTGTATATATGTATGTATATATATATATATATATATATATATATATATATATATATATAACATATGTATATGTATCTATGTATATGTATATGTATATGTATATGTATGTGTATATGCATATGTATATGTGTATATATATATATATATATATATATATATATATATATATATGTATATTTACATGTATATGTATGTAGGTATGTATGTATATATATATAAATATATATATATATTTATATGTATATGTATGTAGGTATGTATCTATGTATATGTATGTAGGTATATGTATCTATTTATATGTATATGTATGTAGGTATGTATATAACAAAACTTAACAACGTTTCTTTAAAATCTCATATGCCAAACCTTAAATGTAACATGAACTATGTATGTATGTATGTATGTATGTATGTATGTACAAATTTGTAAAAAATTTGTACGTATGTATGTTTGTATGTACAAATTTGTAAAAAATTTGGCCAGCATCTCCTTTGCATTTTCTAAAAAATCCCAAAATAAACTTCAAAACTTAACAATGTTTCTTTAAAATCTAACATGCCAAATTTTAAATGTAACTTGAACTTTGTATGTATGTAGGAATTTAGTATATAATTTAGTGTATGTACGTAGGTATGTATTTATTTATGCATATGTATATGTACATATATGTTTACGTATGTATTTGTATATGTATATATATGTATGTATATGTATCTAATATGTATATGCATATGGATAGTTTCCTATGACATGAGTAATAAGACTCATTATATAATATATCCCATAAGGAACAACGCTGGCTAGCATCGGCCTCATCTAAAAAGGGTAGCTACTACAGGAAATATTCAAACAATCCGTTTTTGAAAACATATAAGCTGCAAAAAAATAGTTCAGCAATCTGAGCCTGAAATTCAAAAAGTATGCATGCCAAAGCAACAGACGAGACCTCCTATAATCATAGCAAGAGGATGTGTGAAACTACACTAGTAGCAGCATATCATAATATATGTGCATCATAGTATGTGAATCATACTGATGAACATCTCAGAATGTGTGAAGCAGCATATCAAAACCTTCTACATGCAATCAAGAGAATCCTCTAGTAGAGGCACACAGCAACCTACAAATCCACAAACCCCATCCAATATGCAGGGTACCCTCACCTCAACAAAAGAAATAAGTCTCATGGTAAAAATACCTCTCTAGGATTTTGCCAAGCAATATCTAGGTCCATGTCTTGTGGACACGTATTACCCATTAATCATTAGAAGTGAAAGTCCAGAGGACATTTATCCCAAAGAGATGAAAGCAAATAAAGTCCCTAATATAGAGCTCCTATGTTAACAATACCTATAGCATACTAGTATATTCAGACCCTATCTGCCCCAAGTAGTAAGGGTTTACCATACATCATGAAGCCAAGTAGATTATTTAGTACATAAGCCACAGGTTCAGATGTGTAACCATTCTGATGAGATCAAATGACGGCATGTAGTCTGTATAAGTAATGCATTCCACAAGCAATTATCTCTTATGTGCTATGTAATCATTAGTGAAAAGCAAAGGGTTTTATAATAGAGCTCCATTATCCAAATTAAAGATATTGTGCAACCACATTAGGTAAAAATGGAAATTCAAATATACATTGCACCTATGAAGAAGGCGCACCGATCATAGTAAGCAATAGAGCCATGATCACAAAACATACCCAAAGGGCTAAGTGAGGGACCTGAGTAAGCAATACACAAGCAGACTAGTGAGTGTGTGCCACTCACCCCAAATTTGTCTTGATTTATAGCAAATCCTCCGTCGAGGCATCTTCATGCATCAGCAGCCCATGTGGCCTCTCATCATCGCAGGCATATAGTGGAGCCTTAAATAGAGCAGTCCAAAAGCAAAAAGGGCGCCATCATCTTCTCTGTGTAGTGTTACCCATCTCCTCATTCTAGAGTCGGAGTTAGGTTTAATATGATAACAATAAAGTTACTCAAATTGTGTTAACCAATAAGTTATATTTTGGGACTCCTCCAAGTCAAAGTATATAGCCTGGTGCCCACATTAAAGTAAAAAGGTTATCCAAAGCAATAAATAAAAAAGATTTGACATTATGACAGGTATGATGTGTGTATTGTGTGTGTGTGTGTGTGTGTGTGTGTGTGTGTGTGTGTGTGTGTTCTATAAAAAAGCCAAACTTGTTTATGGTCTCTAGATGAAAATCCAAGAGAAGCTAAAAAGAAATCTCAGCTCATACCAGAAAATGAATGAAACAGAAATTCTAGCCTTTAGTCATTAAGTGACCCAATATTATTAAGGGACTAAGGTTATGTAGAAGGGTGAGAGAAGGGTGTGAGTGTGAATGGACTTAAGGTCCACTTGCTCACCTATTTAAAGGTGGAGCTATGAGGCATTTTGTATTGAGCAAGGCCTAGTTGTATTCATAAACAACTTAATAAGCAAGAGATTGTTCTTGTATTTTGTGAGCTCTTTTCCTCCACACACTTGATCTAGCATGAGCACCACGTTTTCTCAACATGGTATCTAGAGCTTGGTTGATTAGAACCACTTGTGGTATAGAACAGGTCAAAAATCTTCACTTTTTCTTATCTTTCCTTGTGTGGAGCTCAACCCCTTCCACCACTAGTAGCTTGTAGAGGGCATATCTCTCAAAGCTTTCTTCATGGGAGATGTAGAGAAGGCGTAGGCATTCATGGTCGTACGATCAATTTCTACATTCATCATCTATACACGATGGCATTACGTCTGCACAGCAAGTTAGCGTCGAGTTTCTGCAACGCAGCAGTCCGTACATGCATTCTCAGCGTGTAGTCCACCATTTGCCAAAGGGTTTGAGGGCTTTTGAATCCCACTTAATCCCCTACCTACAACTCAAGTTTGAGCTTCAACCGTCCACTGCTACGCCGGTTGTAGTCAAAAGACCAGGTGCCTCTTCACTTTCTTCTTCAAGCTTTCCATTAAAGCTTCAAGTGTGAATGTTTTCTTGCTCTAATCACCTCCTCCCTTGAAGCTTTCCATTAAAGCTTCAAGTGTGAATGTTTTCTTGCTCTAATCACCTCCTCCCTTGATCTAATCATCCAAGTGATGAAGTGAATGTTTGTTGCTGAGTTTTCTCTTGATTTTGAAGGCTGTCCATCCATATTTGAATATTTGTTTTTACCTGATGTGGTTGCACAATGTCTTTAATTTGGATAATGGAGCTCTATTATAAAACCCTTTACTTTTCCCTAGTAATTACATAGCACATAAGAGATAAAATCTTGTGGAATGCATTACTTGTACAGACTATATGCCGTTATCTGATCTCATCAGAATGGTTACACATCTGAACCTGTGGCTTATGTACTAAATAATCTACTTGGCTTCATGATGTATGGTAAACCCTAGCTTACTACTTGGGGCAGATAGGGTCTGAGTACTAGTATGCTGCCGCAGGTATTGTTAACATAGGAGCTCTGTATTAGGGACTTTATTTGCTTTCATCTCTTTGGGATAGATGTCCTCTGAACTTTCAATTCTAATGATTAATGGGTATAAGAGAAATCTTAATTCTGATAATGGTATCCTCTCAATGCTCTTGGTCTAATCAATGGCTGCATTGATTGGGTATAGCTTGCTTTCTTGATATAACTTGTGTTGTGAATTTCTTTACTATATAGAGACCTATGACATGTGTAGTGTTGAGTGACATTGACGACAAGTGGTTGAGTCCCCTGATACCCTACAAGACACATCCAGACTAACACTTTTGTTTGTCTATTTGTATGGATGCAAGTAACAGGACTCACCTTCTCCGGATTGCATGTGTGAAAAAGGGTTTCTCTGCCGCCGAGGATCTGCCTCGGCTTGTTGTGTTTTTTTTCTCTCACTAGATCTAAATCTCATCTTGAAGTTTTACTTGAGACACTTAGTGCTCCAAAAACATGATGTATTACATAGTTGATGAAATATATCATGTTTCCATTCATATCTTGAGTATAGAGTGCCTTTTGAATTTGGTATTCAGTTGGAGGGTATTGTATTATATTCAAAACAAAAACACACACTCTAGCTACAGGGGCTACTCTCTTTGGAGTTAGTCCACATACTCATACTCAAACTCTTTATACCTCAGCTATATTTATACAATTCTCGCTATCATTGTGCTTTTAGCGGATAGTCTTAAAGATTGAATTGTATGCCGATTGAGGTTGGTTGGAGCTTGGCTCACAGCCATGGTGCCCTTATGTTGGGCTGGTTTTAGGAAGTCTAGCTTCAATAGTACCTTTATTTTGTCTGATACTGTGTTTTATGTCTCATAGATTTTACCCCTTTTCAGAGGGTCAGAGATTCCTCCTGACCATTCACGGTCAGAGGCCTGCCAGCACGTTTTGGCATGCATCAAGACCGAAGAAGCACAAGATATTATTGTGTTCTTGGTTCGACAAGAGCCGTGCCAACATGGCTCTCTTATACAACTCCTGTCCTTTAATGATTGGGTTAAGCTTTTGGTTGAGCTAGATAAGGATAAGGAAAGTCTACAAACAATTCTTGCGCATCACTGTGCCTCTGGCCGATAGTCTTAAGGATAGAATTGCTTGTTTAGATTGAGGTTGGAGCTTGACTCATAGCCATAGTGCTGCCTTTGATGGGCTAGTTATAGGTAGTCCACCTTCAAAAATACTCTTTTCTTTCTCTGTTTAACGATTTACATGCAGGTCACTACATTTACTTGGCAACATAGCCACCAGTGGATTCCAACTGGAATATATATGTATGGCAAACATTGCCAAAGAGCCTAACTAAGGCTTCCCAGTCTACTCAGTCTTCACACATCAATATCTTTTGGTGGGCAATAGGCTATCCACGCAAGTGGTAGCCTATCGCTCCACTTGTGTGGGTACACACACACATCTATATCTCTCTTAACTTATACAATTTTGCTACCTAATATTTTTCTAAACTAAGGGTTTTTCTTGGACCCTTGAATTTTCTAACCTATTTCTCATAGAATTTTGGGAACTTGTGGGGGTAGTGTTGAACATGTTCTTTAACCCAATATTGGGTCAGTTAATGACAAGGCTAGAATTTCTATTTCATTCATTTTTTGGTATGAGCTGAGATTTCTTTTTAGCTTCTCTTGGATTTTCATGTGGAGACCATAAATGAGTTGGCTTTTTTATTGCTATAGAACACACACACACACACACACACACAATACACCCATCATACCTGTCATAATGTCAAATCTTTTTTATTTATTGCTTGGGATAACCTTTTTACTTTAATGTGGGCACCAGGCTATATACTTTGACTTGGAGGAGTCCCAAAATATAACTTATTCGTTAACACAATTTGAGTAACTTTATTGTTATCATATTAAACCTAACTCCGGCTCTACAATGAGGAGATGGGTAACACTACACAGAGAAGATGATGGCACCCTTTTTGCTTTTGGAGTGCTCTATTTAAGTCTCCACTATATGCCTGCAATTTTGAGAGGCCACATGGGCTGCTGATTTATAAAGATGCCTCGACTGAGGATTTGCTATAAATCAAGATAAATTTGGGTTGAGTGGCACACACTCACTACTCTGCTTGTGTATTGCTTACTCAGGTCTCTCAGTTACCCTTTGGGTATGTTTTGTGATCATGGATCTATTGCTTACTATGATCGATGCGCCTTCTTCACAGGTACAAAGTATATTTGAATATTTGTTTTTACCTGATGTGGTTGCACAATGTCTTTAATTTGGATAATGGAGCTCTATTATAAAACCCTTTGCTTTTCACTAGTAATTACATAGCACATAAGAGATAAAATCTTGTGGAATGCATTACTTGTACAGACTATATGCCGTTATCTGATCTCATCAGAATGGTTACACATCTGAACCTGTGGCTTATGTACTAAATAATCTACTTCGCTTATGTACTAAATAATCTACTTGGCTTCATGATGTATGGTAAACCCTGGCTTACTACTTGGCTTACTACTTGGGGCAAATAGGGTCTAAGTACTAGTATGCCGCAGGTATTGTTAACATAGGAGCTCTGTCTTAGGGACTTTATTTGATTTCATCTCTTTGGGATAGATGTCCTCTGAACTTTTAATTCTAATGATTAATGGGTATAAGAGAAATCTTAATTCTGATAATGGTATCCTCTCAATGCTCTTGGTCTAATCAATGGCTGCATTGATTGGGTATAGCTTGCTTTCTTGATATAACTTGTGTTGTGAATTTCTTTACTATATAGAGACCTATGACATGTGTAGTGTTGAGTGACATTGATGACAAGTGGTTGAGTCCCCTGACACCCTACAAGACACATCCAAACTAACACTTTTGTTTGTCTATTTGTATGGATGCAGGTAACAGGACTCACCTTCTCCGGATTGCATGTGTGAAAAAGGGTTTCTCTGCCGCCGAGAATCTGCCTCGGCTTGTTGTGTTTTTTTTCTCTCACTAGATCTAAATCTCATCTTGAAGTTTTACTTGAGACTCTTAGTGCTCCAAAAACATGATGTATTACATAGTTGATGAAATATATCATGTTTCCATTCATATCTTGAGTATAGAGTGCCTTTTGAATTTGGTATTCAGCTATAGGGTATTGTATTATATTCAAAACAAAACAACACACTCTAGCTACAGGGGCTACTCTCTTTGGAGATAGTCCACATACTCATACTCAAACTCTTTATACCTCAGCTGTATTTATACAATTTTCGCTATCATTGTGCTTTTAGCGGATAGTCTTAAAGATTGAATTGTATGTGGATTGCGGTTGGAGCTTGGCTCACAGCCGTGGTGCCCTTATGTTGGGCTGGTTTTAGGAAGTCTAGCTTCACTAGTACCTTTATTTTGTCTGATACTGTGTTTTATGTCTCATAGATTTTACCCCTTTTCAGAGGGTCAGAGATTCCTCCTGACCATTCACCATCAAAGACCTGCCAGCACGTTTTGGCATGCATCAAGACCGACGAAGCACAAGATATTATTGTGTCCTCGGTTAACATGGCTCTCTTCTACAACTGCTGTCCTTTAATGATTGGGTTAAGCTTTTGGTTGAGCTAGATAAGGATAAGGAAAGTCTACAAACAATTCTCGCGCATCACTGTGCCTCTGGCCGATAGTCTTAAAGTGTCATGAGAATATATTTTAAGTCCTCTAGAAAAATATTATTTATCCCCTCTTAAGTAATTTGGGGACGCCTAGATTACTCTTGCGTCATGTCGGCTAGGTTAATATCGTGGGTGATACCACTATAAATATTAATACGTGCGGTATATGACGTATGTTTGAGGCCATCTATGATTATTTCAGTTAGGTTTGTATGGCAGGGTGATTCCTAGGGTACTTACGCCTGGTAGTCATGAGTTGGTGATGATTTGTGCCTGTTTAATATTTGTGGGATTAATTTAATATTTGTGGGATTAATTTAATAATTAATTGGGCTTATATTTTCAGGTGATGAAGACTATGGGAATTGAAGAGTTTACTTTGGAAGAAATGTCTTGGTTCATCACATTTCATTTTTGGCAAGCATAGTAGCTTGTAACCTTAGCAAATGATTTTTCCATTTTGAACTTTAAGAAAGATACATTTATTTATGTGGAATTTATTAAAGCCTATGGCTTTACCCTAGTCCCAATATTTGACACTCTATTTTTGTAAAAGAAGAGTGCCGTGCTCTCTAAAAAGCACATCTTGTATATTTTGGGGGCTATGGCCTAATTTTGCTGAAAAAAAGAAAGCTAATAAAGAAATACTCTTGTGTGGGGGGAGGCCACGCACAAGAGGGGGGAAGATTGCACCCAATATGGTCTATTGAGCTAAGTATTTTAATTTTGTTTAAGTGTTTAAATTTCAATTGATTTGATTTAGTTGAAGCTTGCAAAGCAATGGTTTTTATGGTTGAATTAATTCTTGTGAATTCTCTACTCTTCCACAATCAATTCCTAGAATAAGATTTCGGTTGCATAAAGATAGAATTGCTTGTTTAGATTGAGGTTGGAGCTTGACTCATAGCCATAGTGCTGCCTTTGATGGGCTAGTTATAGGTAGTCTACCTTCAAAAATACTCTTTTCCTTCTTTGTTTAACGATTTACATGCAGGTCACTACATTTACTTGGCAACATAGCCAATGGATTCCAACTGGAATATATATGTATGGCAAACATTGCCAAAGAGCCTAACTAAGGCTTCCCAGTCTACTCAGTCTTCACACATCAATATCTTTTGGTAGGCAATAGGCTATCCACGCAAGTGGTAGCCTATCGCTCCACTTGTGCAGGTACACACACACATCTATATCTCTCTTAACTTATACAATTTTGCTACCTAATATTTTTCTAAACTAAGGGTTTTTATTGGACCCTTGAATTTTCTAATCTGTTTCTCATAGAATTTTGGGAACTTGTGGGTAGTGTTGATCATGTTCTTTAACCCAATATTGGGTCAGTTAATGACAAGGCTAGAATTTCTGTTTCATTCATTTTTTGGTATGAGCTGAGATTTCTTTTTAGCTTCTCTTGGATTTTCATGTGGACACCATAAATGAGTTTGGCTTTTTTATTGCTATAGAACACACACACACACACACACACAATACACCCATCATACTTGTCATAATGTCAAATCTTTTTTTTTTATTGCTTGGGATAACCTTTTTACTTTAATGTGGGCACCATGCTATATACTTTGACTGGGAGGAGTCCCAAAATATAACTTATTCGTTAACACAATTTGAGTAACTTTATTGTTATCATATTAAACCTAACTCCGGCTCTACAATGAGGAGATGGGTAACACTACACAGAGAAGATGATGGCACCCTTTTTGCTTTTGGAGTGCTCTATTTAAGTCTCCACTATATGCCTGCAATTTTGAGAGGCCACATGGGCTGCTGATGCATGAAGATGCCTCGACTGAGGATTTGCTATAAATCAAGACAAATTTGGGTTGAGTGGCACACACTCACTACTCTGCTTGTGTATTGCTTACTCAGGTCCCTCAATTGGCCCTTTGGGTATGTTTTGTGATCATGGCTCTATTGCTTACTATGATCGATGCGCCTTCTTCTTCACAAGTACAAAGTATATTTGAATATTTGTTTTTACCTGATGTGGTTTTACAATGTCTTTAATTTGGATAATGGAGCTCTATTATAAAACCCTTTACTTTTCACTAGTAATTACATAGCACATAAGAGATAAAATCTTGTGGAATGCATTACTTGTACAGACTATATGCCGTTATCTGATCTCATCAGAATGGTTACACATCTGAACCTGTGGCTTATGTACTAAATAATCTACTTGGCTTCATGATGTATGGTAAACCCTGGCTTACTACTTGGGGTAGATAGGGTCTGAGTACTAGTATGCCGCAGGTATTGTTAACATAGGAGCTTTGTATTAGGGACTTTATTTGCTTTCATCTCTTTGGGATAGATGTCCTCTGAACTTTCAATTCTAATGATTAATGGGTATAAGAGAAATCTTAATTCTGATAATGGTATCCTCTCAATGCTCTTGGTCTAATCAATGGCTGCATTGATTGGGTATAGCTTGCTTTCTTGATATAACTTGTGTTGTGAATTTCTTTACTATGTAGAGACCTATGACATGTGTAGTGTTGAGTGACATTGACGACAAGTGGTTGAGTCCCCTGACACCCTGCAAGACAGACTAACACTTTTGTTTGTCTATTTGTATGGATGCAGGTAACAGGACTCACCTTCTCCGGATTGCATGTGTGAAAAACGGTTTCTCTGCCCTGCCGAGGATCTGCCTCGGCTTGTTGTGTTTTTTTTCTCTCACTAGATCTAAATCTCATCTTGAAGTTTTACTTGAGACACTTAGTGCTCCAAAAACATGATGTATTACATAGTTGATGAAATATATCATGTTTCCATTCATATCTTGAGTATAGAGTGCCTTTTGAATTTGGTATTCAGTTGGAGGGTATTGTATTATATTCAAAACGAAAACACACACTCTAGCTACAGGGGCTACTCTCTTTGGAGTTAGTCCACATACTCATACTCAAACTCTTTATACCTCAGCTATATTTATACAATTCTCGCAATCATTGTGCTTTTAGCGGATAGTCTTAAAGATTGAATTGTATGCCGATTGAGGTTGGAGCTTGGCTCACAGCCATGGTGCCCTTATGTTGGGCTGGTTTTAGGAAGTCTAGCTTCAATAGTACCTTTATTTTGTCTGATAATGTGTTTTATGTCTCATAGAATTTACCCCTTTTCAGAGGGTCAGAGATTCCTCCTGACCATTCACGGTCAAAGGCCTGCCAACACGTTTTGGCATGCATCAAGACCGAAGAAGCACAAGATATTATTGTGTTCTCGGTTCGACAAGAGCCGTGCCAACATGGCTCTCTTATACAACTCCTATCCTTTAATGATTGGGTTAAGCTTTTGGTTAAGCTAGATAAGGATAAGGAAAGTCTACAAACAATTCTCGCGCATCACTGTGCCTCTGGCCGATATTCTAAAGATAGAATTGCTTGTTTAGATTGAGGTTGGAGCTTGACTCATAGCCATAGTGCTGCCTTTGATGGGCTAGTTATAGGTAGTCCACCTTCAAAAATACTCTTTTCTTTCTCTGTTTAACGATTTACATGCAGGTCACTACATTTACTTGGCAACATAGCCAGTGGATTCCAACTGGAATATATATGTATGGCAAACATTGCCAAAGAGCCTAACTAAGGCTTCCCAGTCTACTCAGTCTTCACACATCAATATCTTTTGGTGGGCAATAGGCTATTCACGCAAGTGGTAGCCTATCGCTCCACTTGTGCAGGTACACACACACATCTATATCTCTCTTAACTTATACAATTTTGCTACCTAATATTTTTCTAAACTAAGGGTTTTTCTTGGACCCTTGAATTTTCTAACCTATTTCTCATAGAATTTTGGGAACTTGTGGGGGTAGTGTTGAACATGTTCTTTAACCCAATATTGGGTCAGTTAATGACAAGGCTAGAATTTCTATTTCATTCATTTTTTGGTATGAGCTGAGATTTCTTTTTAGCTTCTCTTGGATTTTCATGTGGAGACCATAAATGAGTTTGGCTTTTTTATTGCTATAGAACACACACACACACACACACACACACACACACACACACACAATACACCCATCATACCTATCATAATGTCAAATCTTTTTTATTTATTGCTTGGGATAACCTTTTTACTTTAATGTGGGCACCAGGCTATATACTTTGACTTGGAGGAGTCCCAAAATATAACTTATTCGTTAACACAATTTGAGTAACTTTATTGTTATCATATTAAACCTAACTCCGGCTCTACAATGAGGAGATGGGTAACACTACACAGAGAAGATGATGGCACCCTTTTTGCTTTTGGAGTGCTCTATTTAAGTCTCCACTATATGCCTGCAATTTTGAGAGACCACATGGGCTGCTGATGCATGAAGATACCTCGACTGAGGATTTGCTATAAATCAAGATAAATTTGGGTTGAGTGGCACACACTCACTACTCTGCTTGTGTATTTCTTACTCAGTTCCCTCAGTTGGCCCTTTGGGTATGTTTTGTGATCATGGCTCTATTCCTTACTATGATCGATGCGCCTTCTTCACATAGGTACAAAGTATATTTGAATATTTGTTTTTACCTGATGTGGTTGCACAATGTCTTTAATTTGGATAATGAAGCTCTATTATAAAACCCTTTGCTTTTCACTAGTAATTACATAGCACATAAGAGATAAAATCTTGTGGAATGCATTACTTGTACAGACTATATGCCGTTATCTGATCTCATCAGAATGGTTACACATCTGAACCTGTGGCTTATGTACTAAATAATCTACTTGGCTTATGTACTAAATAATCTACTTGGCTTATGTACTAAATAATCTACTTGGCTTCATGATGTATGGTAAACCCTGGCTTACTACTTGGGGCAGATAGGGTCTGAGTACTAGTATGCCACAGGTATTGTTAACATAGGAGCTCTGTGTATTAGGGAATTTATTTGCTTTCATCTCTTTGGGATAGATGTCCTCTGAACTTTCAATTCTAATGATTAATGGGTATAAGAAAAATCTTAATTCTGATAATGGTATCCTCTCAATGCTCTTGGTCTAATCAATGGCTACATTGATTGGGTATAGCTTGATTTCTTGATATAACTTGTGTTGTGAATTTCTTTACTATATAGAGACCTATGACATGTGTAGTGTGTTGAGTGACATTGATGACAAGTGGTTGAGTCCCCTGACACCCTGCAAGACACATCCAGACTAACACTTTTGTTTGTCTATTTGTATGGATGCAGGTAACAGGACTCACCTTCTCCGGATTGCATGTGTGAAAAAGGGTTTCTCTGCCACCGAGGATCTGCCTCGGCTTGTTGTGTTTTTTTTCTCTCACTAGATCTAAATCTCATCTTGAAGTTTTACTTGAGACACTTAGTGCTCCAAAAACATGATGTATTACATAGTTGATGAAATATATCATGTTTCCATTCATATCTTGAGTATAGAGTGCCTTTTGAATTTGGTATTCAGCTGTAGGGTATTGTATTATATTCAAAACAAAAACACACACTCTAGCTATAGGGGCTACTCTCTTTGGAGATAGTCCACATACTCATACTCAAACTCTTTATACCTCAACTATAATTATACAATTCTCGCTATCATTGTGCTTTTAGCAGATATTCTTAAAGATTGAATTGTATGACGATTGAGGTTGGAGCTTGGGTCACAGCCGTGGTGCCCTTATGTTGGGCTGGTTTTAGGAAGTCTAGCTTCAATAGTACCTTTATTTTGTCTAATACTGTGTTTTATGTCTCATAGATTTTACCCCTTTTCAGAGGATCAGAGATTCCTCCTGACCATTCACGGTTAAAGGCCTGCCAGTACGTTTTGGCATGCATCAAGACCGAAGAAGCACAAGATATTATTGTGTCCTCGGGTTTGACAAGAGCGGTGCCAACATGGCTCTCTTCTACAACTCCTGTCCTTTAATGATTGGGTTAAGCTTTTGGTTGAGCTAGATAAGGATAAGGAAAGTCTACAAACAATTCTCACGCATCACTGTGCCTCTGGCCGATAGTCTTAAAGATAGAATTGCTTGTTTAGATTGAGGTTGGAGCTTGACTCATAGCCATAGTGCTGCCTTTGATGGGCTAGTTATAGGTAGTCTACCTTCAAAAATACTCTTTTCCTTCTCTGTTTAACGGTTTACATGCATGTCACTACATTTACTTGGCAACATAGCCAGTGGATTCCAACTGGAATATATATGTATGGCAAACATTGCCAAAGAGCCTAACTAAGGCTTCCCAGTCTACTCAGTCTTCACACATCAATGTCTTTTGGTGGGCAATAGGCTATCCACGCAAGTGGTAGCCTATCGCTCCACTTGTGCGGGTACACACACACATCTATATCTCTCTTAACTTATACAATTTTGCTACCTAATATTTTTCTAAACTAAGGGTTTTTATTGGACCCTTGAATTTTCTAACCTGTTTCTCATAGAATTTTGGGAGCTTGTGGGTAGTACTAGTATGCTGTAGGTATTGTTAACATAGGATCTCTGTATTAGGGACTTTATTTGCTTTCATCTCTTTGGGATAGATGTCCTCTGGACTTTCACTTCTAATGATTAATGGGTAAAAGAGAAATCTTAATTCTGATAATGGTATTCTCTTAATGCTCTTTGGGATAGATGTCCTCTGGACTTTCACTTCTAATGATTAATGGGTAAAAGAGAAATCTTAATTCTGATAATGGTATTCTCTTAATGCTCTTGGTCTAATCAATAGCTGCATTGAATGGGTACAGCTTGCTTTCTTGATATAACTTGTGTTGTTGTGAATTTCTTTACTATATAGAGACCTATGACATGTGTAGTGTTGACTGACATTGATGAGACAAGTGGTTGAGTCCCGTGACACCTGCAAGACACATCCAGACTAACACTTTTGTTTTTCTGTTTGTATGGATGCAGGTAACAGGATTCACCTTCTCCGGATTGCATGTGTGAAAAAGGGTTTCTCTGCCGCGGCGAGGATCTGCCTCGGCTTGTGGTGTTTTTTTTCTCTCACTAGATCTAAATCTCATCTTGAAGTTTTACTTGAGACACTTAGTTCTCCAAAAACATGATGTATTACACAGATGATAAAATATATCATGTTTTCATTCATATCTTGAGTATAGAGTGTCTTTTGAATTTGGTATTTAGCTGTAGGGTATTGTATTATGTTCAAAACAAAAACACACACTCTAGCTACAGGGGCTACCCTCTTTGGAGATAGTCCACATACTCATACTCAAACTCTTTATACCTCAGCTGTATTTATACAATTCTCGCTATCATTGTGCTTTTAGCTGTGCTTTTAGTCGATAGTCTTAAAGATTGAATTGTATGCCGATTGAGGTTGGAGCTTGGCTCACAGCCGTGGTGCCCTTATGTTGGCAGGTTTTAGGAAGTCTAGCTTCAATAGTACCTTTATTTTGACTCTAGTACCTTTATTTTGACTCTAGTACTCTGTTTTATGTCTCATAGATTTTACCCCTTTTCAGAGGGTCAGAGATTCCTCCTGACCATTCACCGTCAAAGGCCAGCAGGCATGCATCAAGACCAAAGAAGCACAAGATATTATCGTGTCATCGGTTCAACAAGAGCCGTTCCAACATGGCTCTCTTCTACAACTCCTATCCTTTAATGGTTGGGTTAAGCTTTTGGCTGCGCTAGATAAGGATAAGGAAAGTCTACAAACAATTCTCGCCATCATTGTGCCTCTGGCCGATAGTCTTAAAGATATAATTGCTTGTTTAGATTGAGGTTGGAGCTTGACTCATAGCCATAGTGCCTTTTGTGGGCTTTTTATAGGTAGTCTACCTTCAAAAATACTCTGTTCCTTCTCTGTTTAACGGTTTACATGCAAGTCACTACATTTATCTTACAACATAGACAGTGGATTCCAAGTGGAATATATATGTAAGGTAAACATTGCCAAAGAGCCTAACTAAGGCTTTCCAGTCTACTCAGTCTTCACACATCAATATCTTTTGGTGGGCAATAGGCTATCCACACAAGTGGTAGCCTATCGCTCCATTGTGCGGAACGTATGCCCGGGTCAGGAGTGGGTACACACACACACCTATATCTCTCTTAACTTATACAATTCTGCTACCTAATATTTTTCTAAACTAAGGGTTTTTTTGGACCCTTGAATTTTTTAACCTGTTTCTCATAGAATTTTGGGAGCTTGTGGTTAGTGTTGAACATGTTCTTTAACCCAATATTGGGTCACTTAATGACTAAAGGCTAGAATTTCTGTTTCATTTATTTTCTGGTATAAGCTGAGATTTCTTTTTAGCTTCTCTTGGATTTTCATTTGGAGACCATAAATGAGTTTGGTTTTTTATTGCTATAGAATACACACACACACACACACACACACAATACACACATCATACCTATTATAAAATCTTTTTTATTTATTGCTTGGGATAACCTTTTTACTTTAATGTGGGCACCAAGCTATATACTTTGACTTGGAGGAGTCCCAAAATATAACTTATTGGTTATAACACAATTTGAGTAACTTTATTGTTATCATATTAAACCTAACTTCGGCTCGGGTAACACTACATACAGAAGATGATGCCACCCTTTTTGCTTTTGGACTGCTCTATTTAAGGCTCCACTATATGCCTGCAAAAATGATGAGAGGTCACATGGGCTGCTGATGCATGAAGATGCCTCGAGTGAGGATTTGCTATAAATCAAGACAAATTTGGGGTGAGTGACACACACTCACTAGTCTGCTTGTGTATCGCTTACTCAGGCCCCTCACTTAGCCCTTTGGGTATGTTTTGTGATCATGGCTCTATGCTTACTATGATCGGTGCGCCTTCTTCACATGTGCAATGTATATTTGAATATTTGTTTTTACCTGATGTGGTTGCACAATGTCTTTAATTTGGATAATGGAGCTCTATTATAAAACCGTTTGCTTTTCACTAATGATTACATAGCACATAAGAGATAATTGCTTGTGGAATATGCATTACTTGTACACGACATGCCGTTATTCTGATCTGATCAGAATGGTTACACATCTGAACCTGTGGCTTATGTACTAAATAATCTACT
This sequence comes from Cibotium barometz, assembly GCF_041138505.1. Lineage (NCBI taxonomy): Eukaryota > Viridiplantae > Streptophyta > Polypodiopsida > Cyatheales > Cibotiaceae > Cibotium > Cibotium barometz. The sequence continues at coordinate 1,079,599 of NC_141064.1, read as the reverse complement.
TGGCTTCATGATGTATGGTAAACCTTGGTTGGGGTAGATAGGGTCTGAGTACTAGTATGCTGTAGGTATTGTTAACATAGGAGCTCTGTAGTATTAGGGACTTTATTTGCTTTCATCTCTTTGAGGTAGATGTCCTCTGGACTTTCACTTCTGGGTAAAAGAGAAATCTTAATTCTGATTATGGTATTCTCTCAATGCTCTTGGTCTAATCAATGGCTACATTGATTGGGTACAACTTGCTTTCTCGATATAACTTGTGTTGTGAATTTCTTTACTATATAGAGACCTATGACATGTGTAGTGTTGAGTGACATTGATGACAAGTGGTTGAGTCCCGTGACACCTGCAAGACACATCCAGACTAACACTTTTGTTTGTCTGTTTGTATGGATGCAGGTAACAGGACTCACCTTCTCCGGATTGCATGTGTGAAAAGGTTTCAGGATTTGCCTCGGCTTGTGGTGTTTTTTTTCTCTCACTAGGTCTAAATCTCATCTTGAAGTTTTACTTGAGACACTCAGTGCTCCAAAAACATGATGTATAACACAGATGATGAAATATATCATGTTTCCATTCATATCTTGAGTATAGAGTGTCTTTTGAATTTGGTATTTAGCTGTAGGGTATTGTATTATGTTCAAAACAAAAACGCACACTCTAGCTACAGGGGCTACTCTCTTTGGAGATAGTCCACATACTCATACTCAAACTCTTTATACCTCAGCAATATTTATACAATTCTTGCTATCATTGTGCTTTTAGCCGATAGTCTTAAAGATTGAAATGTATGCCGATTGAGGTTGGAGCTTGGCGCACAGCCGTGGTGCCCTTATGTTGGCTGGTTTTAGGAAGTCTAGCTTCAGTAGTTCCTTTATTTTTACTAATACTCTGTTTTATGTCTCATAGATTTTACCCCTTTTTAGAGGGTCAGAGATTTCTCCTGACCATTCACCGTCAAAGGCCTGCCAGCATGTTTTGGCATGCATCAAGATCGAAGAAGCACAAGATATTATCGTGTCCTCGGTTCGACAAGAGCCGTGCCAACATGGCTCTCTTCTACAACTCCTGTCCTTTAATGATTGGGTTAAGCTTTGGCTGAGCTAGATAAGGATAAGGAAAGTCTACAAACCATTCCCGCCCATCACTGTGCCTCTGGCCGCCGATAGTCTTAAAGATAGAATTGCTTGTTTAGATTGAGGTTGGAGCTTGATTCATAGCCATAGTGCCTTTGGTGGGCTAGTTATAGGTAGTCTACCTTCAAGAATACTTTGTTCCTTCTCTATTTAACGGTTTACTTAAAGGGTCACTACATTTACGTGGCATTATAGCCAGTGGATTCCAACTAGAATATATATGTATGGCAAACATTGCCAAAGAGCCTAACTAAGGCTTCCCAGTCTACTTAGTCTTCACACATCAATATCTTTTGGTGGGCAATAGGCTATCAACGCAAGTGGTAGCCTATCGCTCCACTTGTATGGAGCCTATGCTCAGGTCAGGGGTGGGTACACACACACACACCTATATCTCTCTTAACTTATACAATTTTGCTACCTAATATTTTTCTAAACTAAGGGTTTTTATTGGACCCTTGAATTTTCTAACATGTTTCTCATAGAATTTTGGGAACTTGTGGGTAGTGTTGAACATGTTCTTTAACCCAATATTGGGTCACTTAATGATGACTAAAGGCTAGAATTTCTGTTTCATTCATTTTTTGGTATGAGCTGAGATTTCTTTTTAGCTTCTCTTGGATTTTCATCTGGAGACCATAAATGAGTTTGGCTTTTTAATTGCTATAGAACACACATGTACACACACAATACACACATCATACCTGTCATAATGTCAAATCTTTTTTATTTATTGCTTGGGATAACCTTTTTACTTTAATGTGGGCACCAGGCTATATACTTTGACTTGGAGGAGTCCCAAAATATAACTTTTTGGTTAACACAATTTGAGTAACTTTATTGTTATCATATTAAACCTAACTCCGGCTCTACAATGAGGAGATGGGTATAACACTACACAGAGAAGATGATGGCGCCCTTTTTGCTTTTGGACTGCTCTATTTAAGGCTCCACTATATGCCTACAATGATGAGAGGCCACATGGGCTGCTAATGCATGAAGATGCCTCGACTGAGGATTTACTATAAATCAAGACAAATTTAGGGTGAGTGGCACAACACACACTCACTAGTCTGCTTGTGTATTGCTTACTCAGGTCCCTCACTTAGCCCTTTGGGTATGTTTTGTGTTGATGGCTCTATTGCTTACTATGTTTGGTGCGCCTTCTTCACAGGTTGTGCAATGTATATTTGAATTTTTGTTTTTACCTAATGTGGTTGCACAATGTCTTTAATTTGGATAATGGGAGCTCTATTATAAAACCGTTTGCTTTTCACTAATGATTACATAGCACATAAGAGATAATTACTTGTGGAATATGCATTACTTGTACAGACTACATGCGGTTATCTGATCTCATCAAAATGGTTACACATCTGAACCTGTGGCTTATGTACTAAATAATCTACTTGGCTTCATGAGATGTATGGTAAACCTTGGCTTACGACTTGGGGCAGGTCTAAGTACTAGTATGCTGTAGGTATTGTTGACATAGGAGCTCTGTATATTAGGGACTTTATTTGCTTTCATCTCTTTGGGATAGATGTCCTCTGGACTTTCAGTTCTAAAGATTAATGGGTAAAAGAGAAATCTTAATTCTCATAATGCTATTCTCTTGATTCTCTTAGTCTAATCAATGGTTGCATTGGTACAGCTTGCTTTCTTGATATAACTTGTGTTGTGAATTTCTTTACTATATAGAGACCTATGACATGTGTAGTGTTGAGTGACATTGATGACAAGTGGTTGAGACCCCTGACACCTGCAAGACACATCCAGACTAACACTTTTGTTTGTCTGTTTGTATGGATGCAGGTAACATGACTCACTTTCTCTGGATTGCATGTGTGAAAAAGGGTTTCTCTGCCGCCGAGGATCTGCCTCGGCTTGTTGTGTTTTTTTTCTCTCACTAGATCTAAATCTCATCTTGAAGTTTTACTTGAGATACTCAGTGCTCCAAAAACATAATGTATTACATAGTTGATGAAATATATCATGTTTCCATTCATATCTTGAGTATAGAGTGCCTTTTGAATTTGGTATTCAGCTGTAGGGTATTGTATTATATTCAAAACAAAAACACACACTCTAGCTATAGAGGCTACTCTCTTTGGAGATAGTCCACATACTCATACTCAAACTCTTTATACCTCAACTATATTTATATAATTCTCGCTACCATTGTGCTTTTAGTCGTGCTTTTAGTCTTAAAGATTGAATTGTATGCGGATTGAGGTTAGAGCTTGGATCACAGCCGTGGTGCCCTTATGTTGGCTGGTTTTAGGAAGTCTAGCTTCAATAGTACCTTTATTTTGACAAATATTGTGTTTTATGTCTCATAGATTTTACCCCTTTTCAGAGGGTCAGAGATTCCTCCTGACCATTCACTGTCAAAGGCCTGCCAGCACATTTTGGCATGCATCAAGACCAAAGAAGAACAAGATATTATTGTGTCCTCGATTCAACAAGAGCCATGCCAACATGGCTCTCTTCTACAGCTGAATACCAAATTCAAAAGATGCTCTATACTCAAGACCAAAGAAGAACAAGATATTATTGTGTCCTCGATTCAACAAGAGCCGTGCCAACATGGCTCTCTTCTACAGCTGAATACCAAATTCAAAAGACGCTCTATACTCAAGATATGAATGGAAACATGATATATTTCATCAACTATGTAATACATCATGTTTTTGGAGCACTGAGTGTCTCAAGTAAAACTTCAAGATGAGATTTAGATCTAGTGAGAGAAAAAAAACACAACAAGCCGAGGTAGATCCTCGGTGACAGAGAAACCCTTTTTCACACATGTAATCCGGAGAAGGTGAGTCATGTTACCTGCATCCATACAAACAGACAAACAAAAGTGTTAGTCTCGATGTGTCTTGCAGGTGTCAGGGGACTCAACCACTTGTCATCAATGTCACTCAACACTACACAGTCATAGGTCTCTATATAGTAAAGAAATTCACAACACAAGTTATATCAAGAAAGCAAGCTGTACCCAATCAATGCAGCCATTGATTAGACCAAGAGCATTGAGAGAATACCATTATCAGAATTAAGATTTCTCTTTTACCCATTAATCATTAGAATTGAAAGTCTAGAGGACATCTATCCCAAAGAGATGAAAGCAAATAAAGTCCCTAATACAGAGCTCCTATGTTAACAATACCTGCGGCATACTAGTACTCAGACCTTATCTGCCCCAAGTAGTAAGCCAGTAGTAGTAAGCCAGGGTTTACCATACATCATGAAGCCAAGTAGATTATTTAGTACATAAGCCACAGGTTCAGATGTGTAACCATTCTGATGAGATCAGATAACGGCATATAGTCTGTACAAGTAATGCATTCCACAAGATTTTATCTCTTATGTGCTATGTAATTACTAGTGAAAAGCAAAGGGTTTTATAATAGAGCTCCATTATCCAATTAAAGACATTGTGCAACCACATCAGGTAAAAACAAATATTCAAATATACTTTGTACCTGTGAAGAAGGCACATCGATCATAGTAAGCAATAGAGCCATGATCACAAAACATACCCAAAGGGCTAACTGAGGGACCTGAGTAAGCAATACACAAGCAGAGAGTAGTGAGTGTGTGCCAGTCACCCCAAATTTGTCTTGATTTATAGCAAATCCTCAGTCGAGGCATCTTCATGCATCAGCAGCCCATGTGGCCTCTCAAAATTGTAGGCATATAGTGGAGCCTTAAATAGAGCACTCCAAAAGCAAAAAGGGTGCCATCATCTTCTCTGTGTAGTGTTACCCATCTCCTCATTGTAGAGCCAGAGTTAGGTTTAATATGATAACAATAAAGTTACTCAAATTGTGTTAACCAATAAGTTATATTTTGGGACTCCTCCAAATCAAAGTATATAGCATGGTGCCCACATTAAAGTAAAAAGGTTATCCCAAGCAATAAGGAAAAAAGATTTGACATTATGACAGGTATGATGTGTATTGTGTGTGTGTGTGTTCTATAGCAATAAAAAAGCCAAACTCATTTATGGCTTCCAGATGAAAATCCAAGAGAAGCTAACAAGAAATCTCAGCTCATACCAGAAAATGAATGAAACAGAAATTCTAGCCTTTAGTCATTAAGTGACCCAATATTGGGTTAAAGAACATGTTCAACACTACCCAAAAGTTCTCAAAATTCTATGAGAAACAGGTTAGAAAATTCAAGGGTCCAATAAAAACCCTTAGTTTAGAAAAGTTAGGTAGCAAAATTGTATAAGTTAAGAGAGATACAGGTGTGTGTGTGTGTACCCACATGGCACTAACCTGCGCATAGGCTCCACACAAGCCTATTGCCCATGAAAAGATATTGATGTGTGAAGACTGAGTAGACTAGGAAGCCTTAGTTAAGCTCTTTGGCAATGTTTGCCATACATATATATTCTAGTTGGAATCCACTAGCTATGTTGCCAGGTAAATGCAGTGATGACCTGCATGTAAACCGTTACAGAGAAGGAAATGAGTATTTTAGAAGGTAGACTACCTGACTATGTTGCCAAATAAATGCAGTGATGACCTGCATGTAAACTGTTAAACAAAGAAGGAAAAGAGTATTTTTGAAGGTAGACTACCTATAACCAGCCCACCAAAGGCACTATGGCTATGAGTCAAGCTCCAACCTCAATCTAAACAAGCAATTCTATTTTTAAGACTATCCGCCAAAGGCACAGTGATGGCGAGAATTGTTTGTAGACTTTCCTTATCCTTATCTAGCTCATCCAAAAGCTTAACCCATTCATTAAAGGACAGGAGTTGTAGAAGAGAGCCATGTTGGCACGGCTCATGTCGAATCGAGGACACGATAATATCTTGTGCTTCTTCGGTCTTGATGCATGCCAAAACATGTTGGCAGGCCTTTCACGGTGAATGGCCAAGAGGAATCTCTGACCCTCTAAAAAGGGGTAAAATCTATGAGACATAAAACAGAGTATTATTCAAAAGAAGGGTACTATTGAAGCTAGACTCCCTAAAACCAGCCAACCTAAGGGCACCACGACTGTGAGCCAAGCTCCAACCCCAATAGGCATACAATTCAGTCTTTAAGACCATCGGCTAAAAGCACAATGATAGCGAGAATTGTATACGGCTGAGGTATAAGGAGTTTGAGTATGAGTATTTGGACTATCTCCAAAGAGAGTAGCCCCTGTAGCTAGAGTGTGTGTTTTTGTTTTAAACATAATACAATACCCTACAGCTGAATACCAAATGCAAAAGACACTCTATACTCAAGATATGAATGGAAACATGATATATTTTATCATCTGTGTAATACATCTTGTTTTTGGAGCACTGAGTGTCTCAAGTAAAACTTCAAGATGAGATTTAGATCTAGTGAGAGAAAAAAAACACAAGCCGAGGCAGATCTTGGGCAGAGAAACTCTTTTTCACTCTTGCAATCCAGAGAAGGTGAGTCCTATTACCTGCATCCATATAAACAGACAAACAAAAGTGTTAGTCTGGATGTGTCTTGCAGGTGTCAGGGGACTCAACCACTTGTCATCAATGTCACTCAACACTACACATGTCATAGGTCTCTAAATAGTAAAGAAATTCACAACAGAACTTATATCAAGAAAGCAAGCTGTACCCAATCAATGCAGCATTGATTAGACCAAGAGCATTGAGAGAATACCATTATCAAAATTAAGATTTCTCTTTTATCAGTCTAAGCCAAACCCATCTTACTCACTATATCAGAGCTATCTGTAGATTTAGAATCTTTTTAGAAAAAATATAAATCCTAATTCCAACCCTGTTTCATCCAAAAATCTTAATATGTACCTGTAGAATATACAGATGATTGTTTCCTAATTACAAAGGAAATAAGAACTTTTCCATTCTATACAAAATTTGCCTATTGAGGCAAATCTTTAATTGATGCAAAGTTACCCTAGTCTTTACAAAGTTCCATGTAAGCTTATTATTTAGATTATTTCATTCAGTTTGAGAAAAGTTTTTTTTATTGTTTAGATTTAAGATCATCCAAACTAGTCTAGAATTATAAAATTTTATCTTTTGGTTAAAGTAAAAGTGAATGTGAGATCCCCCTGTTCCCACCGAGCAACAGATTCGGGGTACTAGCAGCGGAAGTAGCACTTCTCGCGCGGGACAGGGGTCCCACATTCGGGGCCTCGCCCACGGATATCCACTAAGAGACTAATCCGTCGGTTTGTCCAAAACCGAAACCGGAAAACTTCCTTTACCCAGAAAGCATGGGCGATTCCACCAGGATAACTCTTTACTCTAACGTAGTCAAGATCATTTCTGATCGAGCTGATCCAATTGCATCTATAAGATACTTGGTCAGATCAAGGAAGAAACTTGCACTTGGATCATTGGGATCAACGCTTTTTTCCCCATTCAAGAGGCACAGCCGTTGATTCCTATCCATAGAACAATTTCTGTCCGGGATTTACTTTATCTATCGTAATAACAGAATTTTTGAGTCTTGATTTACGGATCCATCAGTCCAGCCTAACCCCATCCGATCCCATGGGTTAGCCAACCGCCCAACCACTGTAGTGATGGGATCCAATTTGGAATTTGGTTAGGTTTTGTCCCGGGTACCAAGGAAAAGAGTTCCAAGGCCCCCTAGCCGGAAGTTCATGCAAACATAAAACTAGCCACACCACTTACACACCCAATATGAAATTGCCTTTTTCTTAGCTTCAGCTAACTTTAAAACAATCCTTTAATGAAACCATAGTACCACTGATCACAATCTTCCAATTTATCTGGTTGATTCATAATTTCCCATCATTCCTTCATCAGAGTATCTATGGCATCATTAGCAACTAGAACGCTCACCACCTGTCCACACAGGGGCCATTTTCTAGTTCCTAGCCCATAATACTCGGCAATATAATCACTTATCAAGATGGACTCTCATTGAAGATCAGCAAGATCATCCAACAGATCCATATAAAGAGCCATGGACTCATCCGTTGAGGACCAGCAAGGTCGGTCAACCATATCCATGCCCGGTTTCAGAAAACAACTCTTACTCCTTGTTCCAATATCTTCCTCGACGCACGTGTGGGTATCCTAGGCGACCCAGAGCCCGAGCACCGTATGGTCAGCACCCTCTAGGATCCTTCGCAGGTGACCTAGCGCTTCACTCATAGGCCGCTTCCTTGGTCCCTCATCCACCGTACCGGAAGCTCACCATTTTAATCGAACCGAGGCTGGTCAAGACCTCGGTCGACCTTGCTACGCGAGACGTCCTCCATTGACTCTCCGTCACAGCAGTTGCAACTTTATCAGTTAGGTCTCCACGACCTTAATCACAAGACGGTCAAAATGCTTCCCCAGCATTCTTGACATAAAACAGCCATTTACAAACAGCATTTACAAACAGTTTACAAATACAGTTACTATATTAACTCTCATTTTTCCACATTGTTCCTCATTAATCCACATTATTTATTCCACATTCCATTTATATGTGTACTCATCCAATCACCTCATTTTCCATCTCTTCACTTCAAATTCCTTCACATCACATATCATATATTCACATCCATATCCACATCCATATCCACATTCACATCCATACATCCACATCTACATGATTATCTCCATTTTCACATCTTCATTTATACATCCACATCCCATATCCACATTCATACATACACATCCATATCCACATCCATACATCCACATCCACATCCACATCCACATTCACATCCATACATACATCCACATCCATACATCCACATCTACATGCTTACCTCCATTTTCACATCCTCATTTATACATCCACATCCCATATCCACATTCATACATACACATCCATACATCCACATCTACATCCACATACATACATACATCCACATCCACATTCACATTCACATACATCCACATCCACATTCCCATACATCCACATCTATACATCCACATTCCACATTCACATCTATACATCCACATCTACATTCACATTCACATTCACATACATCCACATCCCCATTCCCATTCACATCTATACATCCACATCTACATCCACATACATACATACATCCACATCCACATTCCACATTCACATCTATACATCCACATCTACATCCACATTCACATCTATACATCCACATCTACATTCACATTCACATACATCCACATCTACATCTATATCCACATTCACATCTATGCATATACATCTTCATGCATACATCCATTTTCACGTTCATATATCCATTTTCACATTCATACATCCACATCCACATCCACATCCACATCCATTCTCGTCCTATCACAACCCATATGCATCTTATCCTATCACATACACTTCTTACCTCATCCCATACACATCTTATCACATCTTAATTCATCTTATCACCTCTTATCATCTCTTATACACCTCTTATCACATCCTATCACATCTCATATCTATTTATAGAATACAAGAGAACTCTTATATTTGATATAAGATTTCTTTACACGTTTACTTATGCATAAATTCCATTTAAGGAGATTAATACTTCCGAAGAAAAATCAATCTTTTATGCATCTTCCTATGCATAAATTCATTTTAAATGAAAATGACACTTTTGAATTAAAATTCAATCTTTTATGCATCTTCCTATGCATAAATTCAATTTAGATGAGAATGACACTTTTGAATTAAAAATCATTTTTTTAAAATGCATCTTCTTATGCATAAAGTCAATTTGGTAGGAATTACACTTTTAGAATAAAAGAATTTCTCTTATGTATCTAAGTTATGCATAAAATCCATTTATGATGAAAATCACACTTTTAGTATAAAAAGAATATCTTTTATGCATACCTCCATGCATGAAATCCAATTATGATAAAAGTTACACTTTTATAATAAAATAATCAACTTTTATGCATACCTCTATGCATGAAATTCAATTGTGACAAAAGTAACACTTTTTACATTAAAATAATCATCTTTTATCCATACCTCTATACATGAAATCCAATATGATAAAAGTATCACTTTTGATATTTCAAAAAATTATCCTTTATGCATACTTCTATGCATGAAAATTAAAAATGATAAAAGTAACACTTTTGATATAAAAATTTTCCTTTATGCATACTTCTATGCATGAAAATTAAAAATGGTAAAAGTAACACTTTTAATATAAAAAATTATCTTTTATGCATACTTCTATGCATGAAAATTAAAAATGATAAAAGTAACACTTTTGATATAAAAAATTTTCCTTTATGCATACTTCTATGCATGAAAATTAAAAATGGTAAAAGTAACACTTTTAATATAAAAAATTATCTTTTATGCATACTTCTATGCATGAAAATTAAAAATGATAAAAGTAACACTTTTGATATAAAAAATTTTCCTTTATGCATACTTCTATGCATGAAAATTAAAAATGATAAAAGTAACACTTTTGATATAAAAATTTTCCTTTATGCATACTTCTATGCATGAAAATTAAAAATGATAAAAATAACACTTTTGATATAAAAATTTATGCATAATATTAAAATTCAATTTCTCCATGATTGTAATGAAATTCTTTCAATTAATCTAGGATGATAATTCCTAGAATATGGTAGGAAGTCCTCTTTTTATGCTTTGAATGAGATTATTTTATGCATAATTTTTATAAAAATTTTGCCATAGCTCCGCTGCTATGACTAATAAATCTCAATTTTTCTAAGGGATAATGCTTATCATTAAGAAAATAATTAAAATAATCTCTAATTGGATTATCAATCTATAATGGATTGAATCATTAATATACATAAACTAAAAGCATAGAAAAAAGCCATTAATTTGGCCTCAAGCATAGCTTAATCTTGGGTTAAGGAAAAGCTTTATGAAAAGCTTACAACTTGCTTGATTCTTTGTTCACAGTAGAGGCCCCCAACCAATCAATTGGTTAAGTATGTTGATGGAGCCACTAATGGGGATTGAAGAAAGAGGGAAGCTCCAAAAACTAGTGAATTATTAAATGAATTCACAATTTCTGGCTTAGGTGGAGTAGAGTAACGATGCATAAACACTATATATTTTTCAACAAGGGGGAGGCTTCTATTTATAGGAAAAATTGAGCTCCTAACCAAACAAACTGATTCTAGAATTTTCTAAATCAGTTTGGTCAATATTTGACCATTTTTAGATCAGTTAAGCTAACTTTTTGGAACTAGACTTGAATGAGGAGAGAGGAGAGATGAAATATCTCAATTTTTATGAGTTTAAAACTCATTCAAGCATGTGAAATATGCACCTCCTTTAAAGAACTCCCCTTCCTTACATATGTGTCATAATGGAATCATTTTAATATTGCTCATAGTTTTTTTACTAATAAACCTTGTACATTTTCAACTCTTCATCTTATGTGAAATATGCACCTCCTTTAAAGAATTCCCCTTCCTTACATATGTCATATTTTTAATATTGCTCATAGTTTTTTACTAATAAACCTTGTACATTTTCAACTCTTCACCTCATGTGAGCATTTACTCATTTTTGGGTATTTTCTTTTTACAAGTTGGATTTATCTCCTCCCTACACATGGATTGATGCTATTGGTCCATAGGAACCTTAATTGGACCATAGTCTAAAGATTTCTGAAAATCTAGACCCTTAGGCTAAGGTTCTTTATAGCTATTTTCAATTAATTCCAATTGCACATTGGAAAATTCTTTTTGAATTTCTGTTTCAGGGGAACTCATCTGAATTAGAAGAGATATTTTTCTATCCAAAAATATTCAAAATCTGAATATTCTCTCTCAAGAATATTTTTCTCTCTCTAGGCTAAAACAGATAGAAACAAGGTCTTTATATTTCTGAAGAGGGATTGATTACAGGGAAAGATACTAGACATCAAAAAGGGGGTGGGGGAGGAATCTTACATTCTACCCCACTTAAAAAAATGCGAGATGTCCTCATCTCGCAAACTGGGATAATTTCGCAAGATGCACGAATATGAGACTTAGAGAAAAATTTTAATCAAGATTAACCACCAAGATAAGTCTTAAAGAGAGCAAGATTCAAAATACGAACAAGGTTTAAACTTTATTCATTCTCGGAACTTATACAGTAAAGATAGAGGAACTCTTTACACTTCCATAAGCCCGTCCATCATATGGTCACAAAAGCAGTCCTCACAAGCTGCACAAGTATAAGGTAACTCATCTATGGGAATGATTCTGTGGGTTATTGCTGCGCCTATCTCAGTGGTATGAGGTGTTCTAAGAAAAGGACCTCTGAGAGGCAAGCCAAAAACTGGGTAAAGGCATATCTTCTCATGAGGAAGAAAACACGCCAGTAAGAAGACCCGCTCAGAAAACCCAGGATGCCTTGATCTCATGACGCAGTAGTATCGGGGACCCAAACCCAAGGCTTCAATAACCATGGCCAAGCGGACATTGTTGCGAAAGTGCTGCTGACCCCAGGGTGTTACCCTAGTTATGTCTTGATAGGTCCGCCATTTGGTCTGCGCTACAGAAGTTCCCAAGTGAGGGAAAAGTGAGCGCTCATACTGTTCTATGAAATCCTTCTTCACAGACTCACTTGCGTCTTGAAGGTGAGGAATCATTATGCATAAAACTAATTCTTGTTGCCAAGCCATGAAGGAGATTAGGAAGAAAGGAGATCGATGGGAGTAAGATTACTGTGAGCGACAAGTAAAAGTTACGACTTATATAAAGGAAGGAGCTAGCGTAACTTAGAAGCCAACGGTAACTTGCCACTGAAGTTTTACCGTCTTTCCATGATTTGGGTTTGGCACATTTTTCTATAGAAGGCATTCAAAACTTTGAGATGAGGAGATAAAAGAAGTTCGTAAGCTAAATCACCTACTTTCTTTGGTCCACAATATCTGGGAGATAACTTCTTCCCAAGAGATAAAGAACTTCTTTTGGGCCGTACTCGAATGAAGACCAAAACCTTGATATCCAAAACATCGATTCTCACTTCTGAACTCGTTGTTCTGAATCCTTAAAACAGGTGGGACTCTTGAGAAGTATTCAGGAAAAAGGTTCTTCCTTTTTTAAACAGAATCTTTCTTTTATTTTAGAGAGGGAATAATTATAAGATCAAAAAGGAAGATTCTTACTCCTGTATACCTCTAAGGCTGGGGGAGAATCTTACATTCTACCCCACTTGAAAAGTGCGAGATGTCCTCATCTCGCAAGGTAGAGGACAACTCTTTTTCTTAAGATCCAATTTATTCTGGGGTTCCTTATATTCTGGTCAACCCAACAGAATACGGGGATAATTATCCCTTATATAGAACTCATCATTAAATAACATATCATTCAGATCATATCATTCATATCTTTAACACGATAATGGTCCATTAGTCTGAAAATTTTCCTTCTGAACATTCCTCCACAGGAATTTTAGTTAAGCAAGTTCTCAATTTGTCATCCCTTAACTTAATCTACCGTCTCAAGTGTTAACAGTAGTACTTTGACAGCACAATCCACTAATCTCATAGTGATTTGTTGAAATCATTATCATCATTTATCATTACAGGGACTCGTCCCATTCATCCTCATTGAGGCTTCGCTCAGCTTATTACATTTCAACCAAATTTCAAGGATCATCATTTTTCAATCAGAATCCAAATCAATTCATCAATTCTCAAACAGAATTAAAAATCATATCAACCACATTCGAAATCATCCTCTGGATAGCATTAACGCTTATAATTTCAAGTCTTAGATTTACTCATATATACTGTCAGTAAAGAGCTGCAGTATACTCTCGGTATATACGGGTAGTCACGGCCCTTGGAATTATAGGGTAAATACCATCATGTCTAGGCCTCAAGCAAGTCAGGGATTCTGTATAACTGCGATACTTCCATCTAAAGACCCAATATCCAAATTACGAATCTCAATTTGAATATCAAATTGTATGAATTATATCACACAATTACAACCTTTTTGTGATTCTTGATAAATTTTTGACATATTTGGCTTCTCGGTTGATCCTCATTAACCAAATGCTCTGATACCAACTGTGAGATCCCCCTGTTCCCACCGACGAGCAACAGATTCGGGGTACTAGCAGCGGAAGTAGCACTTCTCGCGCGGGACAGGGGTCCCACATTCGGGGCCTCGCCCACGGATATCCACTAAGAGACTAATCCGTCGGTTTGTCCAAAACCGAAACCGGAAAACTTCCTTTACCCAGAAAGCATGGGCGATTCCACCAGGATAACTCTTTACTCTAACGTAGTCAAGATCATTTCTGATCGAGCTGATCCAATTGCATCTATAAGATACTTGGTCAGATCAAGGAAGAAACTTGCACTTGGATCATTGGGATCAACGCTTTTTTCCCCATTCAAGAGGCACAGCCGTTGATTCCTATCCATAGAACAATTTCTGTCCGGGATTTACTTTATCTATCGTAATAACAGAATTTTTGAGTCTTGATTTACGGATCCATCAGTCCAGCCTAACCCCATCCGATCCCATGGGTTAGCCAACCGCCCAACCACTGTAGTGATGGGATCCAATTTGGAATTTGGTTAGGTTTTGTCCCGGGTACCAAGGAAAAGAGTTCCAAGGCCCCCTAGCCGGAAGTTCATGCAAACATAAAACTAGCCACACCACTTACACACCCAATATGAAATTGCCTTTTTCTTAGCTTCAGCTAACTTTAAAACAATCCTTTAATGAAACCATAGTACCACTGATCACAATCTTCCAATTTATCTGGTTGATTCATAATTTCCCATCATTCCTTCATCAGAGTATCTATGGCATCATTGGCAACTAGAACGCTCACCACCTGTCCACACAGGGGCCATTTTCTAGTTCCTAGCCCATAATACTCGGCAATATAATCACTTATCAAGATGGACTCTCATTGAAGATCAGCAAGATCATCCAACAGATCCATATAAAGAGCCATGGACTCATCCGTTGAGGACCAGCAAGGTCAGTCAACCATATCCATGCCCGGTTTCAGAAAACAACTCTTACTCCTTGTTCCAATATCTTCCTCGACGCACGTGTGGGTATCCTAGGTGACCCAGAGCCCGAGCACCGTATGGTCAGCACCCTCTAGGATCCTTCGCAGGTGACCTAGCGCTTCACTCATAGGCCGCTTCCTTGGTCCCTCATCCACCGTACCGGAAGCTCACCATTTTAATCGAACCGAGGCTGGTCAAGACCTCGGTCGACCTTGCTACGCGAGACGTCCTCCATTGACTCTCCGTCACAGCAGTTGCAACTTTATCAGTTAGGTCTCCACGACCTTAATCACAAGACGGTCAAAATGCTTCCCCAGCATTCTTGACATAAAACAGCCATTTACAAACAGCATTTACAAACAGTTTACAAATACAGTTACTATATTAACTCTCATTTTTCCACATTGTTCCTCATTAATCCACATTATTTATTCCACATTCCATTTATATGTGTACTCATCCAATCACCTCATTTTCCATCTCTTCACTTCAAATTCCTTCACATCACATATCATATATTCACATCCATATCCACATCCATATCCACATTCACATCCATACATCCACATCTACATGATTATCTCCATTTTCACATCTTCATTTATACATCCACATCCCATATCCACATTCATACATACACATCCATATCCACATCCATACATCCACATCCACATCCACATCCACATTCACATCCATACATACATCCACATCCATACATCCACATCTACATGCTTACCTCCATTTTCACATCCTCATTTATACATCCACATCCCATATCCACATTCATACATACACATCCATACATCCACATCTACATCCACATACATACATACATCCACATCCACATTCACATTCACATACATCCACATCCACATTCCCATACATCCACATCTATACATCCACATTCCACATTCACATCTATACATCCACATCTACATTCACATTCACATTCACATACATCCACATCCCCATTCCCATTCACATCTATACATCCACATCTACATCCACATACATACATACATCCACATCCACATTCCACATTCACATCTATACATCCACATCTACATCCACATTCACATCTATACATCCACATCTACATTCACATTCACATACATCCACATCTACATCTATATCCACATTCACATCTATGCATATACATCTTCATGCATACATCCATTTTCACGTTCATATATCCATTTTCACATTCATACATCCACATCCACATCCACATCCACATCCATTCTCGTCCTATCACAACCCATATGCATCTTATCCTATCACATACACTTCTTACCTCATCCCATACACATCTTATCACATCTTAATTCATCTTATCACCTCTTATCATCTCTTATACACCTCTTATCACATCCTATCACATCTCATATCTATTTATAGAATACAAGAGAACTCTTATATTTGATATAAGATTTCTTTACACGTTTACTTATGCATAAATTCCATTTAAGGAGATTAATACTTCCGAAGAAAAATCAATCTTTTATGCATCTTCCTATGCATAAATTCATTTTAAATGAAAATGACACTTTTGAATTAAAATTCAATCTTTTATGCATCTTCCTATGCATAAATTCAATTTAGATGAGAATGACACTTTTGAATTAAAAATCATTTTTTTAAAATGCATCTTCTTATGCATAAAGTCAATTTGGTAGGAATTACACTTTTAGAATAAAAGAATTTCTCTTATGTATCTAAGTTATGCATAAAATCCATTTATGATGAAAATCACACTTTTAGTATAAAAAGAATATCTTTTATGCATACCTCCATGCATGAAATCCAATTATGATAAAAGTTACACTTTTATAATAAAATAATCAACTTTTATGCATACCTCTATGCATGAAATTCAATTGTGACAAAAGTAACACTTTTTACATTAAAATAATCATCTTTTATCCATACCTCTATACATGAAATCCAATATGATAAAAGTATCACTTTTGATATTTCAAAAAATTATCCTTTATGCATACTTCTATGCATGAAAATTAAAAATGATAAAAGTAACACTTTTGATATAAAAATTTTCCTTTATGCATACTTCTATGCATGAAAATTAAAAATGGTAAAAGTAACACTTTTAATATAAAAAATTATCTTTTATGCATACTTCTATGCATGAAAATTAAAAATGATAAAAGTAACACTTTTGATATAAAAAATTTTCCTTTATGCATACTTCTATGCATGAAAATTAAAAATGGTAAAAGTAACACTTTTAATATAAAAAATTATCTTTTATGCATACTTCTATGCATGAAAATTAAAAATGATAAAAGTAACACTTTTGATATAAAAAATTTTCCTTTATGCATACTTCTATGCATGAAAATTAAAAATGATAAAAGTAACACTTTTGATATAAAAATTTTCCTTTATGCATACTTCTATGCATGAAAATTAAAAATGATAAAAATAACACTTTTGATATAAAAATTTATGCATAATATTAAAATTCAATTTCTCCATGATTGTAATGAAATTCTTTCAATTAATCTAGGATGATAATTCCTAGAATATGGTAGGAAGTCCTCTTTTTATGCTTTGAATGAGATTATTTTATGCATAATTTTTATAAAAATTTTGCCATAGCTCCGCTGCTATGACTAATAAATCTCAATTTTTCTAAGGGATAATGCTTATCATTAAGAAAATAATTAAAATAATCTCTAATTGGATTATCAATCTATAATGGATTGAATCATTAATATACATAAACTAAAAGCATAGAAAAAAGCCATTAATTTGGCCTCAAGCATAGCTTAATCTTGGGTTAAGGAAAAGCTTTATGAAAAGCTTACAACTTGCTTGATTCTTTGTTCACAGTAGAGGCCCCCAACCAATCAATTGGTTAAGTATGTTGATGGAGCCACTAATGGGGATTGAAGAAAGAGGGAAGCTCCAAAAACTAGTGAATTATTAAATGAATTCACAATTTCTGGCTTAGGTGGAGTAGAGTAACGATGCATAAACACTATATATTTTTCAACAAGGGGGAGGCTTCTATTTATAGGAAAAATTGAGCTCCTAACCAAACAAACTGATTCTAGAATTTTCTAAATCAGTTTGGTCAATATTTGACCATTTTTAGATCAGTTAAGCTAACTTTTTGGAACTAGACTTGAATGAGGAGAGAGGAGAGATGAAATATCTCAATTTTTATGAGTTTAAAACTCATTCAAGCATGTGAAATATGCACCTCCTTTAAAGAACTCCCCTTCCTTACATATGTGTCATAATGGAATCATTTTAATATTGCTCATAGTTTTTTTACTAATAAACCTTGTACATTTTCAACTCTTCATCTTATGTGAAATATGCACCTCCTTTAAAGAATTCCCCTTCCTTACATATGTCATATTTTTAATATTGCTCATAGTTTTTTACTAATAAACCTTGTACATTTTCAACTCTTCACCTCATGTGAGCATTTACTCATTTTTGGGTATTTTCTTTTTACAAGTTGGATTTATCTCCTCCCTACACATGGATTGATGCTATTGGTCCATAGGAACCTTAATTGGACCATAGTCTAAAGATTTCTGAAAATCTAGACCCTTAGGCTAAGGTTCTTTATAGCTATTTTCAATTAATTCCAATTGCACATTGGAAAATTCTTTTTGAATTTCTGTTTCAGGGGAACTCATCTGAATTAGAAGAGATATTTTTCTATCCAAAAATATTCAAAATCTGAATATTCTCTCTCAAGAATATTTTTCTCTCTCTAGGCTAAAACAGATAGAAACAAGGTCTTTATATTTCTGAAGAGGGATTGATTACAGGGAAAGATACTAGACATCAAAAAGGGGGTGGGGGAGGAATCTTACAGTGAATCTGTCAAAACAGAGAATTGAATTGTGTAACATTATAAAATCTGAGTGTGTACCAGAGTGTAAACAATCTATGCAAGAAGTAATTTGGAAAACTAAAAACATCAGAGCTATGTGTGTATCAATAGGCTCTGCAGCAGCAGCAACAAAGCTAGTTTCAACATTTTGTTAAAAGATGAGCACTTGGCAATTTTAGCATAGTCACCTTCTGATAAGAAAAGTTGGTTCTATTCTAGTCTATTTTAGAAAAGTGATTCCTGGAATGGATCCAGTGGAGGCGGGGGCCTGTAGCTCAGGGGATTAGAGCACGTGGCTATGAACCACAGTGTCGGGGGTTCGAATCCCTCCTCGCCCACAATCAATCATCCTTGAATGAAATGTCCCTTATATTTTGTTTTGAGGGAGTCGGCATGTAATTTTGGGCGTAGACCAAATCCGAGTAGAGCTTTAGTATATGAAAAAGGGCACTTGGCCAAAAAGGGTGAGCACTTATCCCAATCAAGGACACTTGCAGATAAACAAATTTCAATAGTAAATTTAAAAACCAACAATATCAAGCCACTCATGTTTTTAGGAGCAATACTGGCTAGTCCAAGATAAGCAGCAATCCTATTATCAAAAAGGCCAGCTACTACTGGAGGCAATAGTTAGCCTAAACAGTCTTAGATACTACAAGCAATAAGAAAAAATTCTACAAGTATGATCCTGCAAGGCAGAGAATGTCCATGTTATAGCATCAAACCGGCGCACCCACAGTCATAGCAAGGGAATGTGTGAAACAACCCCATTAGCATCACAACATACTATGTGCAACAGAGTATGTGAATCATAAAGCATGAACTAGAATGTGTGAAGCAGCATAGCACCAGGTGATAGAGCTAATTCTCTGCTCATAGAAAACTAGTAATGCCCGGAACACTGATAATATGCAGGGTACCGCCAAGTCAACATATGACATGAGTAGTAAGACTCATGGTATAATATCTCCACAAGGAAAACACTGGCTAGCATCGGCCTCATCTAAAAAGGGCAGCTTTTACAGGAAATATTCAAACAATCCGTTTTTGAAAGCATATAAGCTACAAAAAATAGTTCAGCAGTCTGAGCCTGCAATTCAAAAAGTATGCATGCCAAAGCAACAGACGAGACCTCCTATAATCATAGCAAGAGGATGTGTGAAACTGCACTAGTAGCAGCATATCATAATATATGTGCATCATAGTATGTGAATCATACTGATGAACATCTCAAAATGTGTGAAGCAGCATATCAAAACCTTCTACATGCAATCAAGAGAATCCTCTAGAGGCACACAGCAACCTACAAATCCACAAACCCCATCCAATATGCAGGGTACCCTCACCTCAACAAAAGAAATAAGTCTCATGGTAAAAATACCTCTCTAGGATTTTGCCAAGCAATATCTAGGTCCATGTCTTGTGGACACGTATTACCCATTAATCATTAGAAGTGAAAGTCCAGAGGACATCTATCCCAAAGAGATGAAAGCAAATAAAGTCCCTAATACAGAGCTCCTATGTTAACAATACCTATAGCATACTAGTATATTCAGACCCTATCTGCCCCAAGTAGTAAGCCAGGGTTTACCATACATCATGAAGCCAAGTAGATTATTTAGTACATAAGCCACAGGTTCAGATGTGTAACCATTCTGATGAGATCAAATAACGGCATGTAGTCTGTATAAGTAATGCATTCCACAAGCAATTATCTCTTATGTGCTATGTAATCATTAGTGAAAAGCAAAGGGTTTTATAATAGAGCTCCATTATCCAAATTAAAGACGTTGTGCAACCACATTAGGTAAAAATGGAAATTCAAATATACATTGCACCTATGAAGAAGGCGCACCGAATCATAGTAAGCAATAGAGCCATGATCACAAAACATACCCAAAGGGCGAAGTGAGGGACCTGAGTAAGCAATGCAGATGTGTGCCACTCACCCCAAATTTGTCTTGATTTATAGCAAATCCTCAGTCTCGAGGCATCTTCATGCATCAGCAGCCCATGTGCCCTCTCATCATTGCAGTTATATAGTGGAGCCTTGAATAGAGCAGTCCAAAAGCAAAAAGGGTGCCATCATCTTCTCTGTATAGTGTTACCCATCTCTTTATTGTGAAGCCGGAGTTAGGTTTAATATGATAACAACAATAAAGTTACTCAAATTGTGTTAACCAATAAGTTATATTTTGGGACTCCTCCAAGTCAAAATATATAGCCTGGTGCCCACATTAAAGTAAAAAGGTTATCCCAAGAAACAAGCAATTATATCTTTAAGACTATCAACCAGAGGCACATTGATGGTGAGAATCTAAACAAGCAATTATATCTTTAAGACTATCAGAGGCACATTGATGGTGAGAATTGTTTGAAGACTTTCCTTATCCTTATCTAGCTCAACCAAAAGCTTAACCCAATCATTAAAGGAGAGGAGTTGTAGAAGAGAGCCATGTTGGCACGGCTCTTGTCGAACCGAGGACACGATAATATCTTGTGCTTCTTCGGTCTTGATGCATGCCAAAACATGCTGGCAGGCTTTTGACGGTGAATGGTAAGGAGGAATCTCTGACCCTCTAAAAAGGGGTAAAATCTATGAGATATAAAACATAGTATTAGTCAAAATAAAGGTACTATTGAAGCTAGACTTCCTAAAACCAGCCAACATAAGGGCACCACGGCTGTGTGCCAAGCTCCAACCTCAATCGGCATACAATTCAATCTTTAAGACTATCGGCTAAAAGCACAATGATAGCGAGAATTGTATAAATATGGCTGAGGTATAAAGAGTTTGAGTATTAGTATGTGGACTATCTCCAAAGAGAGTAGCCTCTGTAGCTAGAGTGTGTGTTTTTGTTTTGAACATAATACAATACCCTACAACTGAATACCAAATTCAAAAGACACTCTATACTCAAGATATGAATGGAAACATGATATATTTCATCATGTGTGTAATATGTCATGTTTTTAGAGCACTTAGTGTCTCAAGTAAAACATCAAGATGAGATTTAGATCTAGTGAGAGAAAAAAACACAACAAGCTAAGGCAGATCCTCGGCGCGGCAGAGAAACCCTTTTTCACACATGCAATCCGGAGAAGGTGAGTCCTATTACCTGCATCCATACAATTAGACAAACAAAAGTGTTAGTCTTGATGTGTCATTCAGGTGTCAGGGGACTCAACCACTTGTCATCAATGTCACTCAACACTACACATGTGATAGGTCTCTATATAGTAAAGAAATTCACAACACAAGTTATATCAAGAAAGCAAGCTGTACCTAATCAATGCAGCCATTGATTAGACCAAGAGCATTAAGAGAATACCATTATCAGAATTAAGATTTCTCTTTTACCCATTAATCATTAGAAGTGAAAGTCTAGAGGACATCTATTCCAAAGAGATGAAAGCAAATACAGAGCTCCTATGTTAACAATACCTACAGCATACTAGTAGTTAGACCCTATCTGCCCCAAGTAGTAAGCCAGGGTTTACCATACATCATGAAGCCAAGTAGTTTATTTAGTACATAAAGTCCCTAATACAAAGCTCCTATGTTAACAATACCTACAGCATACTAGTAGTCAGACTCTATCTGCCCCAAGTAGTAAACCAGGGTTTACCATACATCATGAAGCCAAGTTGTTTATTTAGTACATAAGCCACAGGTTCATATGTGTACTTCTCAATCCAAATGAAGCTTTTCATAAAGCTTTTCCTTAATCCAAGATTAATCTATGCTTGAGGTCAAATTAATGGCTTTTTTCTATGCTTTTAGTTTATGTATTTCATGAATATTGATGATTCAACCCATTATTGGGTTAATGATCCAATTAGGGATCATTCTAATCATTTCCTTAATGATAAGCTTTATCCTTCAAAATAAATTGAGATTTATCAGTCATAGTAGCGGACCTATGGCAAAATTTTTATAAAAATTACACGTAAAATAATTTTATTCAAAGCATGAAAAGAGAACTTCCTACCATATTCTAGGAATTATCATCCTAGATTAATTGAAAGAATTTTATTGTAATCATGGAGAAATTGATTTTTATGTTATGCATAATTGATGATTATTTTATTATAAAAGTGTTACTTTTATCATATTTGGATTTCATGCATAGAGGTATGCATAAAAGAATTATTATTTTAATATAAAAGTGTTTCTTTTATCATATTTGGATTTCATGCATAGAGGTATGCATAAAAGAATTATTATTTTAATATAAAAGTGTTTCTTTTATCATATTTGAATTTCATGCATAGAGGTATGCATAAAAGTTGATTATTTTATTATAAAAGTGTTTCTTTTTTCATATTTGGATTTCATGCATAGAGGTATGCATAAAAGTTGATTATTTTATTATAAAAGTGTGACTTTTATCATATTTGGATTTCATGCATAGAGGTATGCATAAAAGTTGATTATTTTATTATAAAAGTGTGACTTTTATCATATTTGGATTTCATGCATAGAGGTATGCATAAAAGTTGATTATTTTATTATAAAAGTGTGACTTTTATCATATTTGGATTTCATGCATAGAGGTATGCATAAAAGTTGATTATTTTATTATAAAAGTGTGACTTTTATCATATTTGGATTTCATGCATAGAGGTATGCATAAAAGTTGATTATTTTATTGTAAAAGTGTTACTTTTATCATATTGGATTTCATGTATAGAGGTATGCATAAAAGATATTTTTTTTATACTAAAAGTGTGATTTTCATCATAAATGGATTTTATGCACAACTTAGATGCATAAGAGAAATTCTTTTATTCTAAAAGTGTAATGCATAGGAAGATGCATAAATTCAAAGTGTCATTCTCATCTAAATTGAATTTATGCATAGGAAGATGCATAAAAGAATGGAATTTCAATTCAAAAGTGTTATTCTCATCCAAATTGAATTTATGCATAGGAAGATGCATAAAAGATGGATTTTAAATTCAAAAGTGTCAATTCTCATCTAAATTGAGTTTATGCATAGGAAGATGCATAAGAGATAGAATTTTAATTCAAAAGTTTCATTTTCATTTAAAATGAATTTATGCATAGGAAGATGCATAAAAGATTGATTTTTAAATGAGATGTGATAATATGTGATAAGATGCGTATGGGAAGTGATAGGATGTGATAAGAGGTGTATGAGATGTGATAAGATGTGATAAGATGCGTATGGGAAGTGATAGGATGTGATAAGAGGTGTATGAGATGTGAAAAGATGTGATAAGATGTGTATGAGATGTGATAGGATATGATAAGAGGTGTATGAGATGTGATAGAATGTGCTAAGATGAGTTAGGATGTGTTAAGATGTGTATGGGATGAGGTAGAGAGTGTATCTGATGGGATAAGATGTATATGGGATGTGTTAGGGTGAGAATAGATGTAGTATGGATGTATGGATGTAGATTCGGATGTAGATGTATGTATGTGAATGTGGATGTATGAATGAGGATGTGAAAATAGATGTATGCATGTAGATGCGTATATATGAATGTGAAATTGGATGTATGTATAATGTGGATGTATGAATGAGGATGTGAAAATAGATGTATGCATGTAGATGCGTATGTATGAATGTGAAATTGGATATAGATGTGGACGTACGAACATGGATATGTATGTAGAATAATGAATGTGAATGTGTATGTGAAATAATGAATGTGAATGTGTATGTGAAATAATGTGTAGTCTATATGAGTGAATGGATGAGAATGAATGGAATAGGGAATAAGTAATGTGGTCCGAGAGTGATAATGTGGAAAGACGAGAGTTCGTTATAGAAATTGTATTTTGTGACTGTTTGTAAATGACTGTTTTATGTCAAGAATGCTGGGGAAGCATTTTGACCGTCTTGAGGATTAAGGTCATGAAGACCGAACTGATAAAGTTGCAACTGCTGACGGAGAGTCAATGGAGGACGTCTTGCGTAGCAAGGTCGGCCGAGGTTTTGACCAGCCTCGGTTCGATTTAAATGGTGAGCTTCCAGTACGGTGGATTAGGGACCAAGGAAGCGGCCTATGAGTGAAGCACTAGGTCACCTGCGAAGGATCCTAGAGGGTGTTGACCATACGGTGCTCGGGCTCTGGGTCGCCGAAGATACCCACACGTGCGTCGAGGAAGATATTGGAACAAGGAGTAAGGGTTGTTTTCTAAAACCGGGCATGGATCTGGTTGATTGACCTTGCTGGTCCCGGATGAGTCCATGGCTCTTTTATATGGATCTGTGGGTTGATCTTGCTGATCTTCCACGGAGATTCCATTCTATTATATGAATATATTGCCTGTTACTATGAGCTAGGAACTATGGAAAAGGCCCCTGAGTGAACAGGTGGTGAGCGTTCTGGTTACCAATGATGCCATAAGTATACCGATGAATGAATGACTGAAAATAAGGATTCAACTAGAGACTTTGAGGATTGTCATCAGTGACATAATGGTTTCATTAAAGGATTGTTTGAAAGTTAGTTGATGCTGAGAAAAAGGCAATTTCATATTGGGTGTGTAAGTGGTGTGACTAGTTTTACGTTTGCATGAACTTCCGGCTAGGGGGTCTGGGAACTCTTTTCCTTGGTACCCGGGACAAAACCTAACCAAATTCCTAATTGGATCTCATCACTATAGTGGTTGGGAGGTTGGCTAACCCATGGGACTGGATGGGGTTAGGCTGGACTGATGGATCCGTAAATCAAGACTCAATTTCTGTTATTACGATAGATGAAGTAAATCCCGGATAGTAATTGTTCTATGGATAGGAATCAACGGCTGTGCCTCTTGATGGGGAAAAAAGCGTTGATCCCAATGATCCAAGTGCAAGTTTTGTCCTTGATTGACCAAGTACCTTTAAAGGTGCAGTCGGATCAGTTTGATCAGTAATGGTCTTGACTACGTTAGAGTAAAAAGTTATCCTGGTGGAATCACCGGTGCTTTCCGAATAAAGGAAGTTTTTTCGGGTTCGATTTTGGAAAAACCGACGGATTAGTCTTTTGTCTAGATATCCGTGGACGAGGCCCCGAGTGTGAGACTTTGCCCCGCGCAAGATATGCTACTTCCGCTCTTAGTACCCCGAATCCGTTGTGCAGTGGGGACAGGGATCTCACAATTAAAGGACAGGAGTTGTAGAAGAGAGCCATGTTGGCATGGCTCTTGTCGAACCGAGGACACGATAATATCTTATGCTTCTTCAGTCTTGATGCATGCCAAAACATGCTTGCAAGCCTTTGACGAGTGAATGCTCACGAGGAATCTCTGAATCTCTGAAAAGGGGTAAAATCTATGAGACATAAAACAGAGTATTAGTCAAAAGAAAGGTACTATTGAAGCTAGACTCCCTAAAACCAGCCAACCTAAGGGCACCACGACTGTGAGCCAAGCTCCAACCTCAATCGGCATACAATTCAATCTTTAAGACCATCGGCTAAAAGCACAATGATAGCGAGAATTGTATACGGCTGAGGTATAAAGAGTTTGAGTATGAGTATGTGGACTATCTCTAAAGAGAGTAGCCCCTGTAGCTAGAGTGTGTGTTTTTTGTTTTAAACATAATACAATACCCTACAGCTCAATACCAAATTCAAAAGACACTCTATACTCAAGATATGAATGGAAACATGATATATTTCATCATCTGTGTAATACATCATGTTTTTGGAGCACTAAGTGTCTCAAGTAAAACTTCAAGATGAGATGTAGATCTAGTGAGAGAAAAAAAACACAACAAGCCGAGGCAGATCCTGGGCAGAGAAACCCTTTTTCACACATGCAATCTAGAGAAGGTGAGTCTTGTTACCTACATCCATACAAACAGACAAATAAAAGTGTTAGTCTAGATGTGTCTTGCAGGTGTCAGGGGACTCAACCACTTGTCATCAATGTCACTCAACCACTTGTCATCAATGTCACTCAACACTACGCATGTCATAGGTCTCTATATAGTAAAGAAATTCACAACACAAGTTATATCAAGAAAGCAAGCTGTACCCAATCAATGCAGCATTGATTAGACCAAGAGCATTGAGAGAGTACCATTATCAGAATTAAGATTTCTCTTTTATCAGTCTAAGCCAAACCCATCTTACTCACTATATCAGAGCTATCTGTAGATTCAGAATCTTTGTAGAAAAAATCTAAATCCTAATTCCAACCCTATTTGGTCAAAAAATCTTAATATGTACCTATAGAATATATAGATGATTGTTTCCTAATTACAAAGGAAATAAGAACTTTTCCATTCTATACAAAATTTGCCTATTGAGGCAAATCTTTAATTAATACAAAGTTACCCTAGTCTTTACAAAGTTCCCTGTAAGCTTATTATTCAGATTATTTCATTCAGTTTTAGAAAAGTTTTTATTATTATTTAGATTTAAGATCATCCAAACTAGTCTAGAATTATAAAATTTTATCTTTTTGGTAAAGTAAAAGTGAATCTGTCAAAACAGAGAATTGAATTATGTAACATTATGTGAGTACTTACCCTATACCAGAGTCTAAACAATCTATGCAAGAAGTAATTTGGAAAACTAAAGACATCAGAGCTACGTGTGTATCAATAGGCTCTGCAGCAGCAACAAAGCTAGTTTCAACATTTTGTTAAAAGATGAGCACTTGGCAATTTTAGCATAGTTACCTTCTGATAAGAAAAGTTGGTTTTATTCAAGTCTATTTTAGAAAACTGGTTCCTAGAACGGATCTAGTGGAGGCGGGGGCTTGTAGCTTAGGGGATTAGAGCACGTGGCACAAACCACGGTGTCGGGGGTTCGAATCCCTCCTCGCCCAGAATCAATCATCCCTGAATGAAATGTCCCTTATATTTTATTTTAAGGGAGTCGGCATGTAATTTTGTGCATAGACCAAATCCGAGTAGAGCTTTAGTATATGAGAAAGGGCACTTGGCCAAAAAGGGTGAGCACTTAGCTCAATCAAGGACACTTGCAAATAAACAAATTTCAACAGTAAATTCAAAAACCAATAGTATCAAGCCACTCATGTTTAGGAGCAATAGGCTTGGGTTTAACCTCGCCTTCGCGTAGCAAGCCCATACCTGACTTGGGGATGGAATCGCTACTCGGCTCGGGTATAACCCCGTCTTCGCTACAACGATTTGGTGTAACATTGGCGGCTTTGCCGCCCGCCGGGCCGACTCAGGTATTGAATCGCTACTTGGGTTTGGTGTAACACGGTCTTCGCTACCCGACTCGGGTATTGAATTGCTACTTACTGTAACGTCGTCTTCACCGCCCGACTGGGACATTGAATTGCTACTTGGATTTGGTTTAACATCGTCTTCGCTAACTGACTCGGGTATTGAATCGCCACGTGGGGTTGGCATAACATCAAGGTCTAATTGAGGTTCTGTATCTCGCTTTTTCTTTTTCTTCTTACTCGTATCCATGGACAAGACTGGCTAGTCCAAGATAAGCAGCAATCCTATTATAAAAAAGGCTAGCTATCGGAGGCAATAGTCAGCCTAAGTACTCTGAGATACTACAAGCAATATGAAAAAATTCTACAAGTATGATCCTACAAGGCAGAGAATGTCCATGTTATAGCATCAAACCGGCCCCCCACCCACAGTCATAGCAAGGGAATGTGTGAAACAGCCCCATTAGCATCACAACATACTATGTGCAACAGAGTATGTGAATCATAAAGCATGAACTAGAATGTGTGAAGCAGCATAGTAGAACCACACCAGGTGTGATAGAACTAATTCTCTGCACATAGAAAACTAGTAATGCCCGAAACACTGATAATCTGCAGGGTACCTCCAAGTCAACCTATGACATGAGTAGTAAGACTCATGGTATAATATCTCCACAAGGAACAATGCTGGCTAGCATCAGCCTCATCTAAAAAGGGCAGCTACTACAGGCAATATTCAAACAATCCATTTTTGAAAGCATATAAGCTGCAAAAAATAGTTCAGCAGTCTGAGCCTGCAATTCAAAAAATATGCATGCCAAAGCAACAGACGAGACCTCCTATAATCATAGCAAGAGGATGTGTGAAACTGCACTAGTAGCAGCATATCATAATATATGTGCATCATAGTATGTGAATCATACTGATGAACATCTCAGAATGTGTGAAGCAGCATATCAAAACCTTCTACGTGCAATCGAGAGAATCCTCTAGAGGCACACAGCAACCTACAAATCCACAAACCCCATCCAATATGCAGGGTATCCTCACATCACCAAAAGAAATAAGTCTCATGGTAAATATACCTCTATAGGATTTTGCCAAGCAATATCTAGGTCCATGTCTTATGGACATGTATTACCCCCATTAATCATTAGAAGTGAAAGTCCAGAGGACATCTATCCCAAAGAGATGAAAGCAAATAAAGTCCCTAATACAGAGCTCCTATGTTAACAATACCTACAGCATACCAGTATATTCAGACCCTATCTGCCCCAAGTAGTAAGCCACAAGGTTTACCATACATCATGAAGCCAAGTAGATTATTTAGTACATAAGCCACAGGTTCAGATGTGTAACCATTCTGATGAGATCAAAATAATGGCATAGAGTTTGTACAAGTAATGCATATTCCACAAGCAATTATCTCTTATGTGCTATGTAATCATTAGTGAAAAGCAAAGGGTTTTATAATAGAGCTCCATTATCCAAATTAAAGACATTGTGCAACCACATTCGGTAAAAATAGAAATTCAAATATACATTGCACCTGTGAAGAAGGCGCACCAATCATAGTAAGCAATAGAGCCATGATCACAAAACATACCCAAAGGGCTAAGTGAGGGACCTGAGTAAGCAATACATAAGCAGACTAGTGAGTGTGTGCCACTCACCCCAAATTTGTCTTGATTTATAGCAAATCCTGAGTTGAGGCATCTTCATGCATCAGCAGCTCATGTGGCCTCTCATCCTTGCAGGCATATAGTGGAGCCTTAAATAGAGCAGTCTAAAAGCAAAAAGGGTGCCATCATCTTCTCTGTGTAGTGTTACCCATCTCCTCATTGTAGAGCCGGAGTTAGGTTTAATATGATAAAACAATAAAGTTACTCAAATTGTGTTAACCAAAAATTTATATTTTGGGACTCCTCCAAGTCAAAGTATATAGACTGGTGCCCACATTAAAGAAAAAAGGTTATCCCAAGCAATAAATAAAAAAGATTTAACATTATGACAGGTATGATGTGTGTATTGTGTGTGTGTGTGTGTGTGTGTGTGTGTGTGTGTTCTATAGCAATAAAAAATCCAAACTCATTTATGGTCTCAAGATGAAAATCCCAAATAAGCTAAGAAGAAATCTCAGCTCATACCAGAAAATGAATGAAATAGAAATTCTAGCCTTTAGTCCTTAAGTGACCCAATATTAGGTCAAAGAACATGTTCAACACTACCCACAGGTTCCAAAAATTCTATGAGACACACGTTAGAAAATTCAAGGGTCCAATAAAAACCCTTAGTTTAGAAAAATTAGGTAGCAAAATTGTATAAGTTAAGAGAGATATAGGTGTGTGTGTACCCACGTGGCCCTGACCGGGCACAGGCTCCACACAAGCCTATTTCCCACCAAAAGATATTGATGTGTGAAGACTGAGTAGACTAGGAAGCCTTAGTTAGGCTCTTTGGCAATGTTTGCCATACATATATATTCCAGTTAGAATCCACTGGCTATGTTGCCAGGTAAATGCAATGATGACCTGCATGTCAAACAAAGAAGGAAAAGAGTATTTCTGAAGGTAGACTACCTATCACCAGACCACCAAAGGCACTATGGCTATGAGTCAAGCTCCAACCTCAATCTAAACAAGCAATTCTATCTTTAAGACTATCGGCCAGAGCCACAGTGATGGCGAGAATTGTTTGTAGACTTTCCTTATCCTTATCTAGCTCATCCAAAAGCTTAACCCAATCATTAAAGGACAAGAGTTGTAGAAGAGAGCCATGTTGGCACAGCTCTTGTCGAACCGAGGACACAATAATATCTTGTGCTTCTTCAGTCTTGATGCATGCCAAAACATGCTGGCAGGCCTTTGACAGTGAATGGTCAGGAGGAATCTCTGAATCTCTTAAAAGGGGTAAAATCTATGAGACATAAAAGAGAGTATTAGTCAAAAGAAAGGTACTATTGAAGATAGACTCCCTAAAACCAGCCAACTCAAGGGCACCACAGCTGTGAGCCAAGCTCCAACCTCAATCGGCACACAATTCAATCTTTAAGAGCACAATGATAGCGAGAATTGTATACGGCTGTATACGGCTGAGGTATAAAAGGTTTGAGTATGAGTATGTGGACTATCTCCAAAGAGAGTAGCCCCTATAGCTAGAGTGTGTGTTTTCGTTTTAAACATAATACAATACCCTACAGCTCAATACCATATTCACAAAAGACACTCTATACTCAAGATATGAATGGAAACATGATATATTTCATCATCTGTGTAATACATCATGTTTTTGGAGCACTAAGTGTCTCAAGTAAAACTTCAAGATGAGATGTAGATCTAGTGAGAGAAAAAAAACACAACAAGCCGAGGCAGATCCTGGGCAGAGAAACCCTTTTTCACACATGCAATCCAGAGAAGGTGAGTCTTGTTACCTACATCCATACAAACAGACAAATAAAAGTGTTAGTCTAGATGTGTCTTGCAGGTGTCAGGGGACTCAACCACTTGTCATCAATGTCACTCAACACTACGCATGTCATAGGTCTCTATATAGTAAAGAAATTCACAACACAAGTTATATCAAGAAAGCAAGCTGTACCCAATCAATGCAGCATTGATTAGACCAAGAGCATTGAGAGAGTACCATTATCAGAATTAAGATTTCTCTTTTATCAGTCTAAGCCAAACCCATCTTACTCACTATATCAGAGCTATCTGTAGATTCAGAATCTTTGTAGAAAAAATCCGAATCCTAATTCCAACCCTACTTGGTCAAAAAATCTTAATATGTACCTATAGAATATATAGATGATTGTTTCCTAATTACAAAGGAAATAAGAACTTTTCCATTCTATACAAAATTTACCTATTGAGGCAAATCTTTAATTGATGCAAAGTTACCCTAGTCTTTACAAAGTTCCCTGTAAGCTTATTATTCAGATTATTTCATTCAATTTTAGAAAAGTTTTTTTTATTGTTTAGATTTAAGATCATCCAAACTAGTCTAGAATTATAAAATTTTATCTTTTTTGGTAAAGTAAAAGTGAATCTGTCAAAACAAAGAATTGAATTGTGTAACATTATAAAATTTGAGTGAGTACCTACCATGTACCAGAGTCGTAAACAATCTATGCAAGAAGTAATTTGGAGAACTAAAAACATCAAAGCTACGTGTGTATCAAGAGGCTCTGCAGCAGCAGCAGCAAAGCTAGTTTCAACATTTTGTTAAAAGATGAGCACTTGGCAATTTTAGCATAGTTACCTTCTGATAAGAAAAGTTGGTTCTATTCCAGTCTATTTCAGAAAAGTGGTTCCTGGAATGGATCCAGTGGAGGCGGGGGCCTGTAGCTCTCAGGGGATTAGAGCACGTGGCTATGAACCATGGTGTCAGGGGTTCGAATCCCTCCTCGCCCACAATCAATCATCCTTGAATGAAATGTCCCTTATATTTTGTTTTAAGGGAGTCGGCATGTAATTTTGGGCGTAGACCAAATCCGAGTAGAGCTTTAGTATATGAAAAAGGGCACTTGGCCAAAAAGGGTGAGCACTTAGCCCAATCAAGGATACTTGCAGATAAACAAATTTCAAGAGTAAATTAAAAAACCAACAGTATCAAGCCACTCATGTTTAGGAGCAATATTGGCTAGTTCAAGATAAGCAGCAATCCTATTATCAAAAGGCCAGCTACTCGAGGCAATAGTTAACCTAAACAGTCTGAGATACTACAAGCAATAAGAAAAAATTCTATAAGTATGATCCTACAAGGCAGAGAATGTCCATGTTATAGCATCAAACCGGCCCATCCACAGTCATAGCAAGGGAATGTGTGAAACAGCCCCATTGGCATCACAACATACTATGTGCAACATAGTATGTGAATCATAAAGCATGAAAACACCATATTAGATAATTTGGGAAAAATCCCATTCCCATTTGAAAAATGGGAGCATGGTGAACTTGTCCAAAAGTTTGTCAAAAACCCCTCATGTGACATATCATCGGAAAGATCTTGAAGAGTAGAATCTAAATCTATGATCTCCGACAAATTTGGAGTTAGTATGTTTAAGATATGTCCAAAACTATATGGAGTAATTGACCCAAATTACCTAATATTTGACTTTGAACTAGAATGTGTGAAGCAGCATAGCAGAACCACACCACGTGTCATAGAGCTAATTCTCTGCACATAGAAAACTAGTAATGCCCGGAACACAGGGTACCGCCAAGTCAACATATGACATGAGTAGTAAGACTCATGGTATAATATCTCCACAAGGAAAACACTGGCTAGCATCGGCCTCATCTAAAAAGGGCAGCTTTTACAGGAAATATTCAAACAATCCATTTTTGAAAGCATATAAGCTACAAAAAATAGTTCAGTAGTCTAAGCCTGCAATTCAAAAAGTATGCATGCCAAAGCAACAGACGAGACCTCCTATAATCATAGCAAGAGGATGTGTGAAACTGCACTAGTAGCAGCATATCATAATATATGTGCATCATAGTATGTGAATCATACTGATGAACATCTCAGAATGTGTGAAGTAGCATATCAAAACCTTCTACATGCAATCAAGAGAATCCTCTAGAGGCACACAGCAACCTACAAATCCACAAACCCCATCCAATATACAGGGTACCCTCACCTCAACAAAAGAAATAAGTCTCATGGTAAAAATACCTCTCTAGGATTTTGCCAAGCAATATCTAGGTCCATGTCTTGTGGACACGTATTACCCATTAATCATTATTAGAGGTGAAAGTCCAGAGGACATCTATCCCAAAGAGATGAAAGCAAATAAAGTCCCTAATACAGAGCTCCTATGTTAACAATACCTACAGCATACTAGTATATTCAGACCCTATCTGCCCCAAGTAGTAAGCCAGGATTTACCATACATCATGAAGCCAAGTAGATTATTTAGTACATAAGCCACAGGTTCAGATGTGTAACCATTCTGATGAGATCAAATAACGGCATGTAGTCTGTACAAGTAATGCATTCCACAAGCAATTATCTCTTATGTGCTATGTAATCATTAGTGAAAAGCAAACGGTTTTATAATAGAGCTCCATTATCCAAATTAAAGACATTGTGCAACCACATTAGGTAAAAATAGAAATTCAAATATACATTGCACCTGTGAAGAAGGCGCACCGATCATAGTAAGCAATAGAGCCATGATCACAAAACATACCCAAAGGGCTAAACGGACCTGAGTAAGCAATACACAAGCACACTAGTGAGTGTGTGCCACTCACCCTAAATTTGTCTTGATTTATAGAAGCAAATCCTCAGTCTCGAGGCATCTTCATGCATCAGCAGCCCATGTGCCCTCTCATCATTGTAGTTATATAGTGGAGCCTTGAATAGACCAATCCAAAAGCAAAAAGGGTGCCATCATCTTCTCTATGTAGTGTTACCCATCTCCTCATTGTAGTGTTACCCATCTCCTCATTGTAGAGCCGGAGTTAGGTTTAATATTGTAAGGCTCCTCCCTTTAAAAATGGGAGAAACACTTAAGATAGTCCGCTAAGTCTTATCTTGGGAAAAATTTCCTATTCATCGACACCTTGACCCTGCAGAGATTCAAGGATACGATTCATAGGTATGACCTAGCTCTATCCCGCAGGGGGAGCGTGATTTCCTAAACATCAAATCACCCATAGGGCAATTGATCAAAAATTGGGCAACTACTAGACTTGATGTCTAGAGACAACGCTTTTTTCCTCATCTCATGCAAGGCACAGCCGCGCTGACCTAGTTTTCTAGAATAGAGTTGCCCAAGAACCTAACTATCTAACGTAGGGCTATCACTTAATCATTTGGAAAGCTACCCGACTAATCGGGTCCACCCATCCGTAGGATGGTGCCGTCAGGGCATTCCATCCTCCCACTTTCCACCCTACTCACGCATCAATTTGTTTTCTAATTAGTTCTACCACACTGTTTGACATAAATAAGCATATTCCTTAATTAGGGCCCTTCTTCACAAGGTTCGTTATAACAGCCTTCTTACACAATACAATCATACCAAAGACAAGATGCAATTATATAAAAAGTTTATACATGAATCCATTTCCATACAAGCCAATCCGGCTCTCTTATTCTTATTCTGCCGATGATCTAGAATTCGGCCTTCCAGCCTCTACATGCTGGGCATAACCCTAAGGGACCATACACCTCATCTTCGGCTGCTGGCGAGGACTCAAACCGGCCTGTCGCCCTCTCAGGCTCCATCGCTCGATCCTCCCGCCCCTCAGAGGGATGTCTGCGCACTAGGGTGGGCTTATTTACCGCACTAGCCTGGGCCCTCAGAACTAGGCAGCCTCATAATCTCTCGCCTCAATCGGTGATCCTTATTCTTCCAAAGGTATGAGGGATACCTTGGACCATTACCGGGCTTTGCTAACGACGCCGCCCGGCTACACAAGCACGGAACGGAGTTAGCGTTGAAGCTAAAAAAAAATCTTGAATTCCAAAGATAACAACTTCAATGCAATTTTCTAAGTATAGCATTCACAATTCATGAGGATAGCAATTTCAACGCAATTTATCGAAAACAACATCACATCATTCGTAATTTCATATAATTTTTATGTCCTCATTTTAAAAGAAAAAGACACCATTCATTAATACTAATTTTAAGGAAAAATCTCTTCTTTTGAAAATTAACCAAGCTAACTTGGCCACCGTTTTCTTGAGGGGCTTGAAAAGGGTGGACTGGAGCCGCGTTGGGCGCATCTCCCTCCATCTCGTTGTTACGTGCGCCTCTTGAGGCAATATTTTGCCATCTCCGAGATGAGGCCATCTTAGGCGTCTCCTTGTAGAGCTCGCTGCTGCGATCGAAACGCTTCAGTCGGATCTGAATTCCGAGCTCGTTTGCTCACCGTATGAGCAAAAGAATATGGCGCACGAACCCTCGCTTGAGCAAAAAATCCCTTACTAAAGTCTACGCAAATGGGAGGGGGGGGGATTGTTGAGATGTCCTTAAGGCCAAAGGCAAAAACGTGGAGAGGGCTGGGAGGGGTTGCTGCAAGCCTCTCTGTAAGTCTATTCACACGGGGGGGGGGGGGGGGGGGGAGAAGAGCTAAGGACACTGGTCCATGGCAAGAGGAGGATGGAGGAAAATTGGCTTATCTGAAAAGAGCCAAATGAGGGGGTGTGAGAGGGGTGGCTGCAAGGGCGGCTGTACTTGCAGCAAGTACGCTACGGCGGTACGGACGGCGGCACAACAGGGCATGCGCTACACAGAAGTGCGTGCCGAGACTGAGGAGCACCCCGGGGGTTTATATAGCTGAGGGGTGAGGGTACGGGCGCTGCGCAAAGCAGGGACGAAAGGACGGTGTACCTTCAAAGGCTATGGATCAGTGGCCTGCATGGGTCTACCGGAAAGGTACGGTGTCGGTTGTCTGGGAAAGGAGTGGTACGCATGTACCTTATCCGGTCTGGGTGTCCGCCCAAGGGTACGCGTGGACCAAACAGTGGGCGGCCGTCCTTTGGTCCTTGGGCGGCCATTGTACGGGCGCCCTAGTAAGTGTGTACGGACCAAATTTTGGGGCGGGGTACCCAAATTTGGGACGCCCGCCTCGATTTGCGTGCCGGACCGCCCCGGGGGGCGAAAATTTTTTTTGTCCGGGAGGTTCTCCTGGTCGCAGGGGTTCAGACCGTTCGTCAATCGGACGTGTGGTCGTGCATTTATTAAGGTTTAAAGGTCGCCGTTTTCTAACTAAAATGATTGAAATTAGCGTATAGGCTTGATCCGGTGTCCGTTTTGGATGCTGTAAAATCCTATATTAGGGTAAAATCACGCGCAGATTCCAAATTTGGGCTCAGAATTTGAAGATTCTAAGTGGAAATGACTCAAATAATAAAATTATTGATATTTATACCATAAAAACTCATAATTACATGGACATTTCTTTATTAGTGAAGATGGGTACGTTACATCCTTCCCCCCTTAAAGAAATCGAGATGTCCTCATCTCGTCATGAATTGGGGATAATCCTTTAAGAGTGTAGCTTCATCTTCCCAAGTTGCATCCTCTTCAGGGTAATCTTTCCACTGAACTAGATGTTCTACAAGAGTTCTATTTCGGAGTTGCCTTTCCCTAGAATCTATGATGCTATTGGGCTGTAATTCAAGGACTCCTTGAGTAGGGATTACAACTTGTTCATCATCAAGAATATGATCGAGACTGGGGACATATGGCTTTAACAAACTTACATGAAATACATTATGGACTTTGATATGGGCTGGAAGTTGGAGTTTATAGGCACTTTTACCTAGACACTTGATAACTGTATAAGGACCACTTTTACCTAGACACTTGATAACTGTATAAGGACCACAATACCTAGGGCTGAGCTTCTTATATTTCCCAAGTGATAGAGAACTTCGTTTGGGGCGCACTCGTAGAAGAACTTTGTCTCCTTCCTTGAAGATCCTTTCAGACCTCTTGTTGTCAGCATAATGCTTTTGTCGATCTTGGGCAGCTTTAATATCCCTTTGGATAGCTTTGGTTTGTTCCTCCATTTCTTCGAGCATTTTTCTGGATGCCTCAACTCTTATGGTCGGATCAGAGAAATTTAGAGGAGACAAGCATTCTTGCCCATAGAGTGCTTTGAATGGTGACATTCCTATGCTTTGATGATAAGACGCATTGTAGGCAAATTCTACCAGAGGAAGGTATTGAATCCACCTTCTGGGTTCCTGTCCACAGTATGCTCTGAGAATGTCTTTAATTACTTGATTGACTCTTTCAGTCTGCCCATCGGTCTCTGGATGATAAGCTGTGCTAAAGCAAAGTTGAGTCCCCAGAGCTTGAAATAAAGACTGCCAGAATTTTGAGGTGAAGTCAGAATCCCGATCACTTACTATCCTTTTTGGGACACCATGAAGTTTGAAGACTTCCTTGATGAATATACGAGCAACATCAGAAGCTTTGAAGGTCTTTTTTGCTGGTATAAGGTGAGCTACTTTGGTAAGTAAGTCTACTACTACTAGAATGGAGTCATATCCTCCTTGAACAGTGGGGAGACTTGTGACAAAATCCATACTAATGCACTCCCACTTCATTTGGGGAATATCTAAGGGTTGAAGCTTTCCAGGCATCTTGACCCTTTCAGCCTTGATCCTTTGGCATGAGAGACATTGTTTCAAGTACCGAAGCACATCATTTTTCAAGCCTGCCCAATGAAAGCTCCTTCTTACTGCATTTAATGTTTTTGCATAACCTGGGTGTCCTGCAGAGCAGGGCTATCATGAGCTTCATGGAGGATTAGCTTCTTTAAAGCAGGATCCTTAGGGATACATAGCCTGTGACCGATTGAAGTAAAGGCTTCCTTCATGAGTGGAGTATCCCTTGATTAGATTCTTCTCTTTCTCTGAGTGTCCCCCTTCTTCTACTAACTTTATCATCCTTTGATAATCTGGGTCATGAGATGAGACTTCTTCCACCTTGACTAGTATGGGATTATTTGGCATTGAAACTGCATTCAAGAAAGATTTGCGGCTAAGTGCATCTGCTACCACATTATCTTTCCCAGGACGGAATTTGATGTCGAAATCATATTCTTGTAGAATTTCAACCCATCTCCTTTGCCGCATGTTGAGGTTAGGCTGGGTGAAGATCCACTTTAGACTTTTGTGGTCAGTTACAAGCTGGAATTTGCCTCCCAAGAGATAATGTCTCCATAATTTAAGGCAATGAACAACTGCTAAGAGTTCCAAATCATGGGTGGCATAGTTTGCTTCATATTGCTTCAGCTTGCGGGAAGTATAAGCGATTGGTCTTCCTTCTTGGCCTAAGACACCACCAAGTGCTAGACTACTAGCATCGGTAAACCACTTCAAATTCCTTGGAGAAATCAGGAAGCTTTAAGACTGGGGCAGAAGTAATAATGACTTTCAGCTGATCAAAGCTGTTTTGATGGATTGGCAGCCACACTATTTTGCAATCCTTCTTAAGAAGATCTGTCAAGGGTGCAGCTACCAAGGCATAATCTTTGATAAAAATCCTATACCAACCCGTGATTCCCAAGAATCCACGAACTTCACGAACTGATTTAGGGGGTGGCCATTCTAGAATATCCTTGACCTTGGCAGGGTCTACTGAGATACCATCTTTGGAGACGATGAATCCAAGATATTCAATTTGATGAGTAAAGAAGGTACATTTGCTCTTCTTGGCATAGAGTTTGTGTCTGCGCAGCAATTGCAGAACTCTACGCACATGCTCCTCATGCTCTTCCATTGATTTGGAATAGATTAGGATGTCATCAAAGAAAACAAGCACAAACTCATCCAAGTACGGGCGGAATATATCTTGCATTAGGCGGTTGAAGGTTGCAGGGGCATTGGTTAACCCGAATGACATTACAGTAAACTCATAGTGGCCATAACGGGTATTGAAGGCTGTTTTGGGTATATCTGCTTCCTTGACTTTGATCTGATAGTAACCAGACCTCAAATCTATTTTTGAGAAGACTTTGGCCCCATGAAGCCTGTCAAGAAGTTCATCGATGCGAGGGATAGGATACTTATTTTTGACAGTGACTTGATTTAGCCCTCGATAATCTATGCAGAGGCGGAGAGTCCCGTCCTTCTTCTTTTGGAAAAGAACAGGTGCTCCCCAAGGAGAGCTACTGGGGCGTACAAATCCTTGTTCAATGAGTTGGGAAAGTTGCTCCTTAAGTTCAATGGCTTCAGGAAGGGACATTTTATAGGGAGTTTTTGAGACGGGTTGAGCTCCAGGGATCACCTCGATTTCATGGTCGACTTCTCGAGGAGGCGGTAACCATGTAAGCTCGTCAGGGAAGATGTCAGAGAATTCTTGGAGCCAAGAGGGTTCTGTCTCCATACTAGGTTCAATGACTTTGTTGAGTTTGACTAAGAAAACTTGCTGACCCTTACGTGTCCCCTTGAGAAGATGTTTTGCCTTGACTACCCTAGACTTAGGTTTTCCTGTGATCCCTTGAACAGATATTACTTGGCCATGCTCATTTTCAAAAGTGATACTCCCCTTGGTTACAATGAATGCTAGCTTTGTTTGCAATTAACCAATCCATCCCAAGGATTCCATCATAAATTCCTAGTGGCAAG
The DNA here is from genome assembly GCF_041138505.1 of Cibotium barometz. NCBI lineage: Eukaryota > Viridiplantae > Streptophyta > Polypodiopsida > Cyatheales > Cibotiaceae > Cibotium > Cibotium barometz. The sequence goes on along the minus strand of NC_141064.1, from coordinate 1,039,376 downwards.
ACTCTAAAGTGACCATGAGTTTGCTCATTACCCAGCTCAAAATCAAGGTTTCCTATAGAGTGGCGAGATATTACTTCTTTCCCACTGGCTAACTCTACAATCATTTTTCTAGCTGATTTTTGACTCAAGTTTAATTTTTGCAAGCACCTAGGAGAAAGGAATGAATGGGTACTGCCACAATCGATCAAAAGCTGAAATGGCTTACCGTGATGAGTGGCGAGGGCTTGGATTACACCAAATTGTTTATTCGGACCTTGGTGTTCTACTGCCGCATGGACAGTGGCGCGCTCTTCTTCAGCCTCTTCCAAGGTTGGTTCTTCACTTATAACACAGGCAGTTCTAGCAACTGGTCCTCCGCGGCCTCTGCCCCACGACCACTGCCTCTTGCACCTTGGTGGGTAGGGGTTCCACGGCCTTGATTTCCTCTATTACCTTGGGGGAATGATGTTGCCATCTTGGGACAGTTGGCTCTAAAGTGTCCCGGCTCATTGCACTCAAAACACAGAGGGCCTTCTCTAGAAGAAGCAGCATACGAGCGGGGGGCAAAAGAGTTGCCTTGTCGCCCTCTGTTGTAGTAGGGGAAATTCTGTTGAGGTTTCTTGTAGGGTTGATCTCTAAGGTTTGCCTCAGGGTAAGATCTCTTTTGATTCTTCGGTTTGTTAGCCTTCATTTCTTTCACAAGGGGCTTTGCTCGTATGAGAGCATCCTGTAAAGTGGTTGGCCTCATTGCTTCAAGGCGGGAATCTAGGGGTTCATTTAGCCCTTGGCAGAAACGAGCCACTTGCTGGGAAGTAGTCATAGCTGGGGCATACTTCCGAAGGGTAATAAATTTGGAATAATAGTCCTCAAGAGTTAAGGTGCACTGTCTAAGACTAAAGAACTCATTCATCTTTATGGATTCATGGGATGGAGGAAGATATCTTTCCTTCACTGCCTGCTTGATGTCTTCCCACGTTTGAGAATGCTCGGTGACCTCCTTGTCACGGCACCACTGTTTCCACCAGAGTTTAGCATCTCCAGTGAGGCGAAACCGTGCGAGCATAGACTGATTTGCTACTCCAGTACCGGCAGCAGCAGAGAAATAATCGTCCATCGCCTCAATCCAGACTTCAGCATCCTTCTCAACCTTTGAACCTTCTCCTTTAAAGGAGGGAGGTTGCATTTGCTTGAGTAGGAGCTTCTTCTCCTGGGTATCAGTGTAAAGCGCATTGGGAAGTGGAGAGTGGTCATCCTGGCCATCATCGTAAAAACAATTTTTAAGATTACAAGATTCATATTTGCACAACGCTTAATTTTTTTGGAGAGCAAAACTATTGAAATTATTTTATTTCCAAATATTTACAAGGACAAGTTTTATTACAAAGATCTGAGACTAATATAATTAGTCTTATTTGACATCAAGGGAAATTCCTAGGCTTCACTGTGACATAAGGGTAGAGCGGTCCACATATGTGAAATATGGGGGTTCCGCTGTAGTTTCTAAGACCCTAAAAACTGATGGTAAGGGTGGTAAACTCTGGATTGGGGTAGGTCCCAACACCGCTACTCTATCAGCAGGTAAGACCTGCATCACTTTATCATACACCCAACGATCCTGAGGTATGCGAACCCCATCTATAGTCACCGAGGTGTCGTCCCTGGGGGTACCGACGAACCAAAATAAGCGGACCATCTTCAGCTTCTCAATCCAACGAATCCGCTTAAGGTCGGTGGTGAGGTTCCCAGTCTGATCTGCTCGGATGAAGAAGTATCTCGGCCCACGACTCCAGAAATCTCTACCCCATCCTCTCTGAATACGAGAGAAATGAGGGAGGGATATCTTCTCTAATATCTGCACCATGGTGTCGCGGAACTCGAAATTCGAGGAGTGACTAGCAGTCTCGAAGATGCATTGGAAAACTAGAAATTTGGAGTAGGCATCTTCCTCTTCCTACAATCATTCAAACATCAATTTAATTTATTTGTTTTAGTAGGATGTCTTTACTAATTAGCATTATGTTAGGTAAAACATTTATTACAAAACAATCCTTAAACTGCAATTCCTAGGAGTCAAACTTGCTCTGATACCAATTGTAAGGCTCCTCCCTTTAAAAATGGGAGAAACACTTAAGATAGTCCGCTAAGTCTTATCTTGGGAAAAATTTCCTATTCATCGACACCTTGACCCTGCAGAGATTCAAGGATACGATTCATAGGTATGACCTAGCTCTATCCCGCACAGGGGGAGCGTGATTTCCTAAACATCAAATCACCCATAGGGCAATTGATCAAAAATTGGGCAACTACTAGACTTGATGTCTAGAGACAACGCTTTTTTCCTCATCTCATGCAAGGCACAGCCGCTGACCTAGTTTTCTAGAATAGAGTTGCCCAAGAACCTAACTATCTAACGTAGGGCTATCACTTAATCATTTGGAAAGCTACCCGACTAATCGGGTCCACCCATCCGTAGGATGGTGCCGTCAAGGCATTCCATCCTCCCACTTTCTACCCTACTCACGCATCAATTTGTTTTCTAATTAGTTCTACCACACTGTTTGACATAAATAAGCATATTCCTTAATTAGGGCCCTTCTTCACAAGGTTCGTTATAACAGCCTTCTTACACAATACAATCATACCAAAGACAAGATGCAATTATATAAAAAGTTTATACATGAATCCATTTCCATACAAGCCAATCCGGCTCTCTTATTCTTATTCTGCTGCCGATGATCTAGAATTCGGCCTTCCAGCCTCTACATGCTGGGCATAACCCTACGGGACCATACACCTCATCTTCGGCTGCTGGCGAGGACTCAAACCGGCCTGTCGCCCTCTCAGGCTCCATCGCTCGATCCTCCCGCCCCTCAGAGGGATGTCTGCGCACTAGGGTGGGCTTATTTACCGCACTAGGGTGGGCTTATTTACCACACTAGCCTGGGCCCTCAGAACTAGGCAGCCTCATAATCTCTCGCCTCAATCGGCAATCCTTATTCTTCCAAAGGTATGAGGGATACCTTGGACCATTACCGGGCTTTGCTAACGACGCCGCCCGGCTACACAAGCACGGAACGGAGTTAGCGTTGAAGCCAAAAAAAAATCTTGAATTCCAAAGATAACAACTTCAATGCAATTTTCTAAGTATAGCATTCACAATTCATGAGGATAGCAATTTCAACGCAATTTATCGAAAACAACATCACATCATTCGTAATTTCATATAATTTTTATGTCCTCATTTTAAAAGAAAAAGACACCATTCATTAATACTAATTTTAAGGAAAAATCTCTTCTTTTGAAAATTAACCAAGCTAACCTGGCCACCGTTTTCTTGAGGGGCTTGAAAAGGGTGGACTGGAGCCGCGTTGGGCGCATCTCCCTCCATCTCGTTGTTACGTGCGCCTCTTGAGGCAATATTTTGCCGTCTCTGGGATGAGGCCATCTTAGGCGTCGCCTTGTAGAGCTCGCTGCTGCGATCGAAACGCTTCAGTCGGATCTGAATTCCGAGCTCGTTTGCTCACCGTATGAGCAAAAGAATATGGCGCACGAACCCTCGCTTGAGCAAAAAATCCCTTACTAAAGTCTATGCAAATGGGGGGGGGGGGGAATTGTTGAGATGTCCTTAAGGCCAAAGGCAAAAACGTGGAGAGGGCTGGGAGGGGTTGCTGCAAGCCTCTCTGTAAGTCTATTCACACGGGGGGGGGGGGGAGAAGAGCTAAGGACACTGGTCCATGGCAAGAGGAGGATGGAGGAAAATTGGCTTATCTGAAAAGAGCCAAATGAGGGGGTGTGAGAGGGGTGGCTGCAAGGGCGGCTGTACTTGCAGCAAGTACGCTACGGCGGTACGGACGGCGGCACAACAGGGCATGCGCTACACAGAAGTGCGTGCCGACTGAGGAGCACCCCGGGGGTTTATATAGCTGAGGGGTGAGGGTACGGGCACTGCGCGCAAAGCAGGGACGAAAGGACGGTGTACCTTCAAAGGCTATGGATCAGTGGCCTGCATGGGTCTACCGGAAAGGTACGGTGTCGGTTGTCTGGGAAAGGAGTGGTACGCATGTACCTTATCCGGTCTGGGTGTCCGCCCAAGGGTACGCGTGGACCAAACAGTGGGCGGCCGTCCTTTGGTCCTTGGGCGGCCATTGTACGGGTGCCCTAGTAAGTGTGTACGGACCAAATTTTGGGGCGGGGTACCCAAATTTGGGACGCCCGCCTCGATTTGCGTGCCGGACCGCCCCGGGGGGCGAAAATTTTTTTTGTCTGGGAGGTTCTCGTGGTCGCAGGGGTTCAGACCGTTCGTCAATCGGACGTGTGGTCGTGCATTTATTAAGGTTTAAAGGTCGCCGTTTTCTAACTAAAATCATTGAAATTAGCGTATAGGCTTGATCCGGTGTCCGTTTTGGATGCTGTAAAATCCTATATTAGGGTAAAATCGCGCGCAGATTCCAAATTTGGGCTCAAAATTTGAAGATTCTAAGTGGAAATGACTCAAATAATAAAATTATTGATATTTATACCATAAAAACTCATAATTACATGGACATTTCTTTATTAGTGAAGATGGGTACGTTACAAATATGATAACAATAAAGTTACTCAAATTGTGTTAACCAATAAGTTATATTTTGGGACTCCTCCAAGTCAAAGTATATAGCTTGGTGCCCACATTAAAGTAAAAAGGTTATCCCAAGCAATAAATAAAAAAGATTTGGCATTATGATGTGTGTATTGTGTGTGTGTGTGTGTGTGTGTGTGTGTGTGTTTTATAGCAATAAAAAATCCAAACTCGTTTATGGTCTCCAGATGAAAATCCAAAAGAAGCTAAAAAGAAATCTCAGCTCATACCAGAAAATGAATGAAACAGAAATTCTAGCCTTTAGTCATTAAGTGACCCAATATTGGGTCAAAGAACATGTTGAACACTACCCACAAAATTCCAAAATTCTATGAGAAACAGGTTAGAAAATTCAAGGGTCCAATAAAAAACCCTTAGTTTAGAAAAATTAGGTAACAAAATTGTAGCAAAAAGGGCGCCATCATCTTCTCTGTGTAGTGTTGCCCATCTCTAGCCGGAGTTAGGTTTAATATGATAACAATAAAGTTACTCAAATTGTGTTAACCAATAAGTTATATTTTGGGACTCCTCCAAGTCAAAGTATAAAGCCTGGTGTCCACATTAGAGTAAAAAGGTTATCCCAAGCAATAAATAAAAAAGATTTGACATTATGATAGGTATGATGTGTGTATTGTGTGTGTGTGTGTGTGTTCTATAGCGATAAAAAAGCCAAACTCATTTATGGTCTCCAGATGAAAATCCGAGAAGCTAAAAAGACATCTGAGCTCATACCAGAAAATGAATGAAATAGAAATTCTAGCCTTTAGTCATTAAGTGACCCAGTATTCAGTTAAAGAACATGTTCAACACTACCCTCCACAAGTTCCCCAAATTCTATGAGAAACATGTTAGAAAATTCAAGGGTCCAATAAAAACCCTTAGTTTAGAAAAATATTAGGTAGCAAAATTGTATAAGTTAAGAGAGATATAGGTGTGTGTACCGATCCCTGACCCGAGCATAGGCTTCGTACAAGTGGAGCGATAGGCTACCACTTGCGTGGATAGCCTATTGCGCCCACCAAAAGATATTATGTGTGAAGACTGAGTAGACTGGGAAGCCTTAGTTAGGCTCTTTGGCAATGTTTGCAATATATATATATTCCAGTTGGAATCCACTGGCTATAATGCCACGTAAATGTAGTGACCTGCATGATGTAAACCGTTAAACAGAGAAGGAAAAGACTATTTTTAAAAGTAGACTACCTATAACTAGCCCACCAAAGGCACTATGGCTATGAGTCGAGCTCCAACCTCAATCTAAACAAGCAATTCTATCTTTAAGACTATCGGCCAAAGGCACACTGATGGGCGAGAATTGTTGACTTTCCTTATCCTTATCCAGCTCAGCCAAGGCTTAACCCAATCATTAAAGAACAGGAGTTGTAGAAGAGAGCCATGTTGGCACGGCTCTTGTCGAACCGAGGACACGATAATATCTTGTGCTTCTTCGATCTTGATGCTGCATGCCAAAACATGCTGGCAGGCCTTTGACGGTGAATGGTCCAGGAGGAATCTCTGACCCTCTGAAAAGGGGTAAAATCTATGAGACATAAACCAGAGTATTAGTCAAAATAAAGGTACTATTGAAGCTAGACTTCCTAAAACCAGCCAACATAAGGGCTGTGAGCCAAGCTCCAACCTCAATCGGCATACAATTCAATCTTTAAGACTATAGCCTAAAAGCACAATTATAGCGAGAATTGTATAAATATGGCTGAGGTATAAAGAGTTTGAGTATGAGTATGTGGACTATCTCCAAAGAGAGTAGCCCCTGTAGCTAGAGTGTGCGTTTTTGTTTTGATTATAATACCCTACAGCTGAATACCAAATTCAAAAGACACTCTATACTCATATGAATGGAAACATGATATATTTCATCATCTATGTAATACATCATGTTTTTGGAGCACTAAGTGTCTTAAGTAAAACTTCAAGATGAGATTTAGATCTAGTGAGAGAGAAAAAACACCACAAGCCCTTTTTCACACATGCAATCCGGAGAAGATGAGTCATGTTACCTGCATCCATACAAACAGACAAGCAAAAGTGTTAGTTTGGATGTGTTTGCAGGTGTCAGGGGACTCAACCACTTGTCATCAATGTCACTCAACACTACACATGTCATAGGTCTCTATATAGTAAAGTCATAACGAGAAAGCAAGCTATTATACCCAATCAATGCAGCCATTGATTAGACCAAGAGCATTGAGAGAATACCATTATCAGAATTAAGATTTCTCTTTACCCATTAATCATTAGAAGTGAAAGTCCAGAGGACATCTTTCCCAAAGAGATGAAAGCAAATAAAGTCCCTAATACAGAGCTCCTATGTTAACAACACCTATAGCATACTAGTGCTCACACCCTATTTGCCCCAAAGTAGTAAGCCATAGTAAGCCAGGGTTTACCATACATCATGAAGCCAAGTAGTTTATTTAGTACATAAGCCACAGGTTCAGATGTAAAACCATTTTGATGAGATCAAAATGTGTAACCATTCTCATGAGATCAGATAACGGCATGTAGTCTGTACAAATAATGCATATTCCACAAGCACTTATCTCTTATGTGCTATGTAATCATTAGTGAAAAGTAAAGGGTTTTATAATAGAGCTCCATTATTCAAATTAAAGACATTTTGCAACCACATTAGGTAAAAACATAAATTCAAATATACATTGCACCTGACGAAGGCACACCGATCATAGTAAGCAATAGAGCCATGATCACAAAACATACCCAAAGGGCTAAGTGAGGGACCTGAGTAAGCAAAACACAAGCAGACTAGTGAGTGTGTGCCACTCACCCCAAATTTGTCTTGATTTATAGCAAATTTATAGAAAACTTATCTTGATTTATAGCAAATCCTCAGTCGAGGCATCTTCATGCATCAGCAGCCCATGTGGCCTCTCATCATTGCAAGCATATAGTGGAGCCTTAAATAGAGCAGTCCAAAAGCAAAAAGGGTGGCATCATCTTCTCTATGTAGTGTTACCCATCTCCTCATTGTAGAGCCAGAGTTAGGTTTAATATGATAACAATAAAATTATTCAAATTGTAATAACCAATAAGTTATATTTTGGGACTCCTCCAAGTCAAAGTATATAGCTTGATGCCCACATTAAAGTATAAAAAGGTTATCTCAAGCAATAAATAAAAAAGATTTGACATTATGACAGGTATGATGTGTGTATTGTGTGTGTGTGTGTGTGTGTTCTATAGCAATAAAAAAGCCAAACTCATTTATGGTCTCCAGATGAAAATCCAAGAGAAGCTAAAAAGAAATCTCATCTCATACGAGAAAATGAATGAAAAAGAAATTCTAGCCTAGTCATTAAGTGACCCAATATTGGGTTAAAGAACATGTTCAACACTACCCACAAGTTTCCAAAATTCTATGAGAAATAGGTTAGAAAATTCAAGGGTCCAATAAAAACCCTTAATTTAGAAAAATATTAGGTAGAAATATTGTATAAGTTAAGAGAGATATAGGTGTGTGTGTACCCACCCCTGACCCGGGCATAGGCTCCGTACAAGTGGAGCAATAGGCTACCACTTGCGTGGATAGCCTATTGCCCACCAAAAGATATTGATGTGTGAAGACTCAGTAGACTGGGAAGCCTTAGTTAGGCTCTTTGGCAATGTTTGCCATACATATATATTTCAATTGGAATCCACTGGCTATGTTGCCAGGTAAATGTAGTGACCTACATGTAAACCGTTAACAAAGAAGGAAAAGAGTATTTTTAAAGGTAGACTACCTATAACTAGTCCACCAACACTATGGCTATGATCAAGCTCCAACCTCAATGTAAACAAGCAATTCTATCTTTAAGACTATCGGCTAGAGGCACAGTGATGGGCAAGAATTGTTTGTAGACTTTCCTTATCCTTATCTAGCTCAACCAAAGCTTTACCAAGTCATTCAAGGATAGGAGTTGTAGAAGAGAGCCATGTTGGCACGGCTCTTCTCGAATCAAGGACACGATAATATCTTGTGCTTCTTCGATCTTGATGCATGTCAAAACATGCTGGGAGTACCCACAACCTCCCAAAATTTTATGAGAAACAGGTTAGAAAATTCAAGGGTCCAATAAAAACCCTTAGTTTAGAAAAATATAAATAGCAAAATTGTATAAGTTAAGAGAGATATAGGTCTGTGTGTGTACCCACCCATGACCCGGGCATAGGCTCCGCACAAGTGGAGCGATAGGCTACCACTTGTGTGGATAGCCTATTGCCCACCAAAAGATATTGATGTGTGAAGATTCAGTAGACTGGGAAGCCTTAGTTAGGCTCTTTGGCAATGTTTTCCATACATATATATTCCAATTGGAATCCATTGGCTATGTTGCGAGGTAAATGTAGTGACCTGCATGTAAACTATTAAACAGAGACGGAAAAGAGTATTTTTGAAGGTAGACTATCCATAACTAGCCCACCAAAGGCACTATGGCTATGAGTCAAGCTCCAACCTCAATCTCAACAAGCAATTCTATCTTTAAGACTATCGACCAGAGGCACAGTGATGGCGAGAATTGTTTGTAGACTTTCCTTATCCTTATCTAGCTCAGCCCCAAAAGCTTAACCCGATTATTAAAGGATAGGAGTTGTAGAAGAGAGCCATGTTGTAGAAGAGAGCCATGTTGGCATGGCTCTTGTCCGAACCGAGGACACGATAATATCTTGTGTTTCTTTGGTCTTGATGCATGCCAAAACATGCTGGTAGGCCTTTGACGGTGAATGGTCAGGAGGAATCTCTGACCCTCTGAATGAAAAGAGGTAAAATCTATGAGACATAAAACAGAGTATTAGTCAAAAAAAGGTTCTATTGAAGCTAGACTTCCTAAAACCAGTCAACATAAGGGCACCACAGCTGTGAGCCAAGCTCCAACCTCATTCGGCATACAATTCAATCTTTAGGACTATCGCGCCTAAAAGCATTATGATAGCGAGAATTGTATAAATATGGCTGAGGTATAAAGAGTTTGAGTATGAGTATGTGGACTATCTCCAAAGAGAGTAGCCCCTGTAGCCAGACTGTGTGTTTTTGTTTTGAACATAATACAATACCCTACATCTAAATACCAAATTCAAAAGACACTCTATACTCAAGATATGAATGGAAACATGATATATTTCATCATCTATGTAATACATCATGTTTTTGGAGCACTGAGTGTCTCAAGTAAAACTTCAAGATGAGATTTAGATCTAGTGAGAAAAAAAACATAACAAGCCGAGGTAGATCCTTGGCGACAGAGAAACCCTTTTTCACACATGCAATCGAGAGGTGAGTCCTGTTACCTGCATCCATACAAAGAGACAAACAAAAGTGTTAGTTTGGATGTGTCTTACACGTACCTGTCAGGGGACTCAACCACTTGTCATCAATGTCACTCAACACTACACATGTCATAGGTCTCTCTATAGTAAAGAAATTCACAACACAAGTTATATCAAGAAAGCAAGCTGTACCCAATCAATGCAGCCATTGATTAGACGAAGAGCATTGAGAGAATACCATCATTAGAATTAAGATTTCTCTTTTACCCATTAATCATTAGAAGTGAAAGTCCAGAGGACATCTATCCCAAAGAGATGAAAGCAAATAAAGTCCCTAATACAGAGCTCCTATGTTAACAATACCTGCAGCATACTAGTACTCAGACCCTATCTGCCCCAACAAGTAGTAAGCCAGGGTTTACCATACATCATGAAGCCAAGTAGATTATTTAGTACATAAGCCACAGGTTCAGATGTGTAACCATTCTAATGAGATCAGATAACAGCATGTAGTCTGTACAAGTAATGCATATTCCACGAGCAATTATCTCCTATGTGCTATGTAAACATTAGTCAAAAGCAAAGGGTTTTATAATAGAGCTCCATTATCCAAATAAAAGACATTGTGCAACCACATTAGGTAAAAACTAAAATTCAAATATACATTGCACCTGTGAAGAAGGCGCACGGATCAAAGTAAGCAATAGAGCCATGATCACAAAACATACCCAAAGGGCTACTAAGTGAGGGACCTGAGTAAGCAATATACAAGCAGACTAGTGAGTGTGTGCCACTCAGCCCAAATTTGTCTTGATTTATAGCAAATCCTTAGTCAAGGCATCTTCATGCATCAGTAGCCCATGTGGCCTCTCATCATTGCAGGCATATAGTGGAGCCTTAAATAGAGCAGTCCAAAAGCAAAAAGGGTGGCATCATCTTCTCTGTGTAACCCATCTCCTCATTGTAGAGCCGGAGTTAGGTTTAATATGATAACAATCAAATTACTCAAATTGTAAGTTATATTTTGGGACTCCTCCAAGTCAAAGTATATAGCCTGGTGCCCACATTAAAGTAAAAAGGTTATCCCAAGCAATAAATAAAATAGATTTGACATTATGATAGGTATGATGTGTGTATTGTGTGTGTGTGTGTGTGTGTGTGTGTGTGTGTTCTATAGCAATAAAAAAGCCAAACTCATTTATGGTCTCCAGATGAAAATCCAAGAGAAGCTAAAAAGAAATCTCAGCTCATGCCAGAAAATGAATCAAAAAGAAATTCTAGCCTTTAGTCATTAAGTGACCCAATATTGGGTTAAAGAACATGTTCAACACTACCCACAAGTTCCCAAAATTCTATGAGAAACACGTTAGAAAATTCAAGGGTCCAATAAAAACCCTTAGTTTAGATAAATATTAGGTAGCAAAATTGTATAAGTTAAGAGAGATATAGGTGTGTGTGTGTACCCACCCCTGACCCGGGCATAGGCTCCGCACAAGTGGAGCGATAGGCTACCACTTGCATGGATAGCCTATTGCCCGCCAAAAGATATTGATGTGCCAAGACCGAGTAGACGGGGAAGCCTTAGTTAGGCTCTTTGGCAATGTTTGCCATACATATATATTCCAATTGGAATGCACTGTCTATGTTGTCAGGTAAATGTAGTGACCTGCATGTAAACCGTTAAAAAGAGAAGGAACGGAATATTTTTGAAGGTAGACTACCTATAAATAGCCCATAAAAGGCACTATGGCTATGAGTCAAGCTCCAACCTCAATCTAAACAAGTAATTCTATCTTTAAGACCATCGACCAGAGGCACAGTGATGGTGAGAATTGTTTGTAGACTTTCCTTATCCTTATCTAGCGCAGCCAAAAGCTTAACCCAATGATTAAAGGACATGAGTTGTAGAAGAGAGCCATGTTGGGGCAGGGCTCTTGTCGAACCGATGACATGATAATATCTTGTGCTTCTTTGGTCTTGATGCATGCCAAAACATGCTAGCAGGCCTTTGACGGTGAATGGTCAGGAGGAATCTCTGACCATCTGAAAAGGGGTAAAATCTATGAGACATAAAACAGAGTACTAGTCAAAATAAAGGTACTATTGAAGCTAGACTTCCTTAAACTAGCTACCATAAGGGCACCACGGCGATGAGCCAAGCTCCAACCTCAATCGGCATACGATTCAATCTTTAAGACTATTGGCTAAAAGCACAATGATAGCAAGAATTGTATAAATACGGCTAAGGTATAAAGAGTTTGAGTATGAGTATGTGGACTATCTCCAAAGATAGTAGCCCCTCTAGCTAGAGTGTGTTTTCGTTTTGAACATAATACAATACCCTACAGCTGTGAATAACAAATTCAAAAGACACTCTATACTCAAGATATGAATGGAAACATGATATAGTTCATCATCTGTGTATTACATCATGTTTTTAGAGCACTGAGTGTCTCAAGTAAAACTTCAAGATGAGATTTAGATCTAGTGAAAGAAAAAAAACACCACAAGCCGAGGCAGATCCTAGGCATGGCAGAGAAACCCTTTTTCACACATGCAATCCAGAGAAGGTGAGTCTTGTTACCTGCATCCATACAAACAGACAAACAAAAGTGTTAGTCTGGATGTGTCTTGCAGGTGTCCGGGGACTCAACCACTTGTCATCAATGTCACTCAACACTACACATGTCATAGGTCTCTATATAGTAAAGAAATTCACAACACAAGTTATATCAAGAAAGCAAGTTGTACCCAATCAATGCAGCCATTGATTAGACCAAGATCATTGAGAGAGTACCATTATCAGAATTAAGATTTCTCTTTTACCCATTAATTATTAGAAGTGAAAGTCCACAGGACATCTATCCCAAAGAGATGAAAGCAAAAAAAATCCCTAATATGTTAACAATGCCTACAGCATACTAGTACTCAGACCCTATCTGCCCCAAGTAGTAAGCCAGGGTTTACCATACATCATGAAGCCAAGTAGATTATTTAGTACATAAGCCACAGGTTCAGATGTGTAACCATTCTGATGAGATCAAAAACCGCATGTAGTATGTACAAGTAATCAATAGCTACAGCATACTAGTACTCAAACCCTATTTGCCCCAAGTAGTAAGCCAGGGTTTACCATACATCATGAAGCCAAGTAGATTATTTAGTACATAAACCACAGGTTCAGATGTGTAACCATTTTGATGAGATCGGAATGGTTACATAAGCCACAGGTTCAGATGTGTAACCATTCTGATGAGATCAGATAACGGCATGTAGTCTATACAACTAATGCATATTCCACAAGCAATTATCTCTTATGTGCTATGTAATCATTAGTGAAAAGTAAAGGGTTTTAAAGAAAGTCTAGCCTTTAGTCATTAAGTGACCAAGAGCTCCCAAAATTCTATGAGAAACAGGTTAGAAAATTCAAGGGTCCAATAAAAACCCTTAGTTTAGAAAAATATTAGGTAGCAAAATTGTATAAGTTAAGAGAGATATAGGTGTGTGTGTGTACCCACCCATGACTCGGGCATAGGCTCCGCACAAGTGGAGCGATAGGCTACCACTTGCGTGGATAGCCTATTGCCCACCAAAAGATATTGATGTGTGAAGACTGAGTAGAATGGGAAGCCTTAGTTAGGCTCTTTGGCAATGTCTGCCATACATATATATTCCAATTGGAATCCACTGGCTATGTTGCAAGGTAAATGTAGTGACCTGCATGTAAATTGTTAACACAGAAGGAAAAGAGTATTTTTGAAGGTAGACTATCTATAACTAGCCCACCAAAGGCACTATGGCTATGAGTCAAGCTCCAACCTCAATCTAAACAAGCATATCTATCTTTAAGACTATCGGCTAGAGGCACAGTGATGGCAAGAACTGTTTGTAGACTTTCCTTATCCTTATCTAGCTCAGCCAAAAGCTTAACCTAATCATTAAAGGACAGGAGTTGTAGAAGAGAGCCATGTTGGACATGATAATATCTTGTGCTTCTTTGGTCTTGATGCATGCCAAAACATGCTGGTAGGCCTTTGACGATGAATTGTCAAGAGGAATCTCTGACCCTCTGAAAAGAGGTAAAATCTATGAGATATAAAACAGAGTATTAGTCAAAATAAAGGTACTATTCAAGCTAGACTTCCTAAAACCAGCCAACATAAGGGCACCACGGCTGTGAGCCAAGCTCCAACCTCAATCGGCATACAATTCAATCTTTAAGACTATCGCCTAAAAGCACAATGATAGCGACAATTGTATAAATAAGGCTAAGGTATAAAGAGTTTGAGTATGAGTATGTGGACTATCTCCAAAGAGAGTAGCCCGTGTAGCTAGACTGTGTGTTTTCGTTTTGAACATAATACAATACCCTACAGCTAAATTAAATACCAAATTCAAAAGACACTGTATACTCAAGATATGAATGGAAACACCATATATTTCATCATCTGTGTAATACATCATGGTTTTGGAGCACTGAGTGTCTCAAGTAAAACTTCAAGATGAGATTTAGATCTAGTGAGAGAAAAAAAACATAACAAGCCGAGGCAGATCCTCGACGGCGGCAGAGAAACCCTTTTTCACACATGTAATCCAGAGAAGGTGAGTCCTGTTACCTACATCCATACAAAAAGACAAACAAAAGTTTTAGTCTGGATGTGTCTTGCAGGTGTCAGGTGACTCAACCACTTGTCATCAATGTCACTCAACACTACATATGTCATAGGTCTCTCTATAGTAAAGAAATTCACAACACAAGCTATATCAAGAAAGCAAGCTGTACCCAATCAATGCAGCCATTGATTAGACCAAGATAATTGAGAGGATACTATTATCAGAATTAAGATTTCTCTTATACCCATTAATCATTAGAAGTGAAAGTCGAGAGGACATCTATCCCAAAGAGATGAAAGCAAATAAAGTCCCTAATACAGAGCTCCTATGTTAACAATACCTACGGCATACTAGTAGTCAGACCCTATCTACCCCAAGTAGTAAGCCAGGGTTTACCATACATCATGAAGCCAAGTAGATTATTTAGTACATAAGCCACACATTCAGATGTGTAACCATTCTGATGAGATCAGATAACGGCATATAGTCTGTACAAGTACTGCATTCCACAAGATTTTATCTGTTATGTGCTATGTAATCACTAGTGAAAAGCAAAGGGTTTTATAATAGAGCTCCATTATCCAAATTAAAGACATTGTGCAACCACATCAGGTAAAAACAAAAATTCAAATATACTTTGCACCTGTGAAAAAGGTGCATCGATCATAGTAATAAGTAATAGAGCCATGATCACAAAACATACCCAAAGGGCTAACTGAGGGACCTGAGTAAGCAATACACAAGCAGAGTAGTGAGTGTGTGCCACTCACCCCAAATTTGTTTTGATTGATAGCAAATCCTCAGTCGAGGCATCTTCATGTATCAGTAACCCATGTGGCCTCTCAAAATTGCAGGCATATAGTGGAGCCTTAAATAGAGCAGTCCAAAAGCAAAAAGGATGCCATCATCTTCTCTGTGTAGTGTTACCCATCCCCTCATTGTAGAGCCGGAGTTAGGTTCAATATGATAACAATAAAGTTACTCAAATTGTGTTAACCAATAAGTTATATTTTGGGACTCCTCCAAGTCAAAGTAAATAGCCTGGTGCCCACATTAAAGTAAAAAGGTTATCCCAAGCAATAAATAAAAAAGATTTGACATTATGACAGGTATGATGTGTGTATTGTGCGTGTGTGTGTTCTATAGCAATAAAAAAGCCAAACTCATTTATGGTCTCCAGATGAAAATCCAAGAGAAGCTAAAAAGAAATCTCAGCTCATACCAAAAAATGAATGAAACACAAATTCTAGCCTTGTCATTAAGTGACCCAATATTGGGTTAAAGAACATGTTCCAACACTACCCCCACAAGTTTCCAAAATTCTATGAGAAACAGGTTAGAAAATTCAAGGGTCCAATAAAAACCCTTAGTTTAGAAAAATATTAGGTAGCAAAATTGTGTAAGTTAAGAGAGATATAGGTGTGTGTGTATGTGTGTACCCACCCTTGACCCGAGCATAGGCTCTGCACAAGTGGAGCATAAGGCTACCACTTGCGTGGATAGCCTATTGCCCACCAAAAGATATTGATGTGTGAAGACTGAGTAGACTGGGAAGCCTTAGTTAGGCTCTTTGGCAATGTTTGCCATACATATATATTCCAGTTGGAATCCACTGGCTATGTTTGCCATACATATATATTCCAGTTGGAATCCACTGGCTATGTTGCCAAGTAAATGTAGTGACTTGCATGTAAACCGTTAAACAGAGAAGGAAAAGAGTATTTTTGAAGGTAGACTACCTATAACTAGCCCACCAAAGGCAGCACTATGGCTATGAGTCAAGCTCCAACCTCAATCTAAACAAGCAATTCTATCTTTAAGACTATCAACCAGAGGCACAGTGATGGGCGAGAATTGTTTGTAGACTTGCCTTATCCTTATCAAGCTCCACCAAAAGCTTAACCCAATCATTAAAGGACAGGAGTTGTAGAAGAGAGCCATGTTGGCACGGATCTTGTCGAACCGAGGACACGATAATATCTTGTGCTTCTTCGGTCTTGATGCATGCCAAAACATGCTGGCAGGCCTTTGACGGTGAATGGTCAGGAGGAATGTCTGACCCCCTGAAAAGGGGTAAAATCTATGAGACATAAAATAGAGTATTAGTCAAAATAAAGGTACTATTGAAGCTAGACTTCCTAAAACCAGCCAACATAAGGGCACCACGGCTGTGAGCCAAGCTCCAACCTCAATCGGCATACAATTCAATCTTTAAGACTATCGGCTAAAGCATAATGATAGAGCAAGAATTGTATAAATACGGCTGAGGTATAAAGAGTTTGAGTATGAGTATGTGGACTATCTCCAAAGAGAGTAGCCCCTCTAGCTAGAGTGTGTGTTTTCGTTTTGAACATAATACAATACCCTACAGCTAAATACCAAATTCAAAAGACACTCTATACTCAAGATATGAATGGAAACATGATATATTTCATGAACTATGTAATACATCATGTTTTTGGAGCACTGAGTGTCTCAAGTAAAACTTAAAGATGAGATTTAGATCTAGTGAGAGAGAAAAACACAACAAGCCGAGGTAGATAGAAAGAGAAACCCTTTTTCACACATGCAATCCAGAGAAGGTGAGTCCTGTTACCTACATCCATACAAATAGACAAACAAAAGTGTTAGTCTGGATGTGTCTTGCAGGTGTCAGCAGGGGACTTGTCATCAATGTCACTCAACACTACACATGTCATAGGTCTCTATGTAGTAAAGAAATTCACAACACATGTCATAGGTCTCTATGTAGTAAAGAAATTCACAACACAAGTTATATCAAGAAAGCAAGCTGTACCCAATCAATGCAGCCATTGATTAGACCAAGAGCATTGAGAGAATACCATTATCAGAATTAAGATTTCTCTTTTACCCATTAATCATTAGAAGTGAAAGTCCAGAGGACATCTACCCCAAAGAGATGAAAGCAAATAAAGTCCCTAATACAGAGCTCCTATGTTAAAAATACCTACAGCATACTAGTACTCAGACTCTATCTGCCCCAAGTAGTAAGCCAAGGTTTACCATACATCATGAAGCCAAGTAGATTATTTAGTACATAAGCCACAGGTTCACATGTGTAACCATTCTGATGAGATCAGATATAACGGCATGTAGTCTATACAAGTAATGCATATTCCACAAGCAATTATCTCTTATGTGCTATGTAATCATTAGTGAAAAGTAAAGGGTTTTATAATAGAGCTCCATTATCCAAATTAAAGACATTGTGCAACCACATTAGGTAAAAACAAAAATTCAAATATACATTGCACCTATAAAGAAGGTGCACCGATCATAGTAAGCAATAGAGCCATGATCACAAAACATACCCAAAGGGCTAAATGAGGGACCTAAGTAAGCAATACACGCAGAGTAGTGAGTGTGTGCCACTCACCCCAAATTTGTCTTGATTTATATAGCAAATCCTCAGTCGAGGCATCTTCATGCATCAGCAGCCCATGTGGCCTCTCATCATTGCAGGCATATAGTGGAGCCTTAAATAGAGCAGTCCAAAAGCAAAAAGGGCGCCATCATCTTCTCTGTGTAGTGTTACCCATCTCCTCATTGTAGAGCTGGAGTTAGGTTTAATATGATAACAATAAAGTTACTCAAATTGTGTTAACCAATAAGTGATATTTTGGGACTCTAAGTCAAAGTATATAACCTGGTGCCCACATTAAAGTAAAAAGGTTATCCCAAGCAATAAATAAAAAAGATTTGACATTATGACAGGTATGATGTGTGTGTGTTGTGTGTGTGTGTGTGTGTGTGTGTGTGTGTGTTCTATAGCAATAAAAAAGCCAAACTCATTTATGGTCTCCAGATGAAAGTCCAAGAGAAGCTATGAAAAAATCTCAACTCATACTAGAAAATGAATGAAAAAGAAATTCTAGCCTTTAGTCATTAAGTGACCTAATACTGGGTTAAAGAACATGTTCAACACTACCCACAAGTTTTCAAAATTCTATGAGAAATAGGTTAGAAAATTCAAGGGTCCAATAAAAACCCTTAGTTTAGAAAAATATTAGGTAGCAAAATTGTATAAATTAAGAGAGATATAGGTGTGTGTGTGTACCCACCCCTGACCCAGGCATAGGCTCCGTACAAGTGGAGCGATAGGCTACCACTTGCATGGATCGCCTTTTGCCCACCAAAAGAGTGAGTAGACTGGGAAGCCTTAGTTATGCTCTTTCGAAATGTCATACATATATATTCTAGTTGGAATCCACTGGCTATGTTGCCAGGTAAATGTAGTGACCTGCATGTAAACCGTTAATAAATAGAGAAGGAAAAGAGTATCTTTGAATGTAAACTACCTATAGCTAGCCCACCAAAGCACTATGGCTATGAGTCAAGCTCCAACCTCAATCTGAAAAAGCAATTCTATCTTTAAGACTATCGGCCAGAGGCACAGCGATGGGGGAGAATGGTTTGTAGACTTTCCTTATCCTTATCTAGCTTCGCCAAAGCTTAACCCAATCATTAAAGGACAGGAGTTCTAGAAGAGAGCCATGTTGGCAGCACGGCTCTTGTCGAGCCGAGGACACGAGAATATCTTGTGCTTCTTCGATCTTGATGCATGCCAAAACATGTTGGCAGGCCTTTGATGTTGAATGGTCGGGAGGAATCTCTGACCCTCTGAAAAGGGGTAAAATCTATCAGACATAAAACAGAGTATTAGTCAAAATAAAGGTACTATTGAAGCTAGACTTCCTAAAACCAGCCAACATAAGGGCACCACGGCTATGAGCCAAGCTCCAACCTCAATCGGCATACAATTCAATCTTTAAGACTCTATCGGCTACTAAAAGCACAATGATAGAGCGAGAATTATATAAATACGGCCAAGGTATAAAGAGTTTGAGTATGAGTATGTGGACTATCTCCAAAGAGAGTAGCCCCTGTAGCTAGAGTGTGTGTTTTGTTTTGAACATAATAGAATATCCTATAGCTGAATACCAAATTCAAAAGACACTCTATACTAAAGATATGAATGGAAACATGATATATTTCATCATCTGTGTAATACATCATGTTTTTGGAGCACTACGTGTCTCAAGTAAAACTTCAAGATGAGATTTCGATCTAGTGAGAGAAAAAAAACACAACAAGTCGAGGCAAATCCTCGACGTGGCAGAGAAACCCTTTTCACACATGCAATCCAGAGAAGGTGAGTCCTGTTACCTACATCCATACAAATAGACAAATAAAAGTGTTAGTCTGGATGTGTCTTGCAAGTGTCAGGGGACTCAACCACTTGTCATCAATGTCACTCAACACTACACATGTCATAGGTCTCTATATAGTAAAGAAATTCACAAAAGTTATATCAAGAAAGCAAGCTGTACACCCAATCAATGCAGCCATTGATTAGACCAAGAGCATTGAGAGAATACCATTATCAGAATTAAGATTTCTCTTTTACCCATTAATCATTAGAAGAGAAAGTCTAGAGGAAATCTATCCCAAAGTGATGAAAGCAAATAAAGTCCCTAATACAGAGCTCCTATGTTAACAATACCTATAGCATACTAGTACTCACACCCTATCTACCCCAAGTAGTAAAGCCAGGGTTTACCATACATCATGAAGCCAAGTAGATGATTTAGTACATAAGCCACAAGTTCATATGTGTAACCATTCTGATGAGATCAAATAACGGCATCATGTAGTCTATACAAGTAATGCATATTCCACAAGCAATTATCTCTTATGTGCTATGTGATCATTAGTGAAAAGCAAAGGGTTTTATAATAGAGCTCCATTATCCAAATTAAAGACATTGTGCAACCACATTAGGTAAAAACTAAAATTCAAATATACATTGCACCTGTAAAGAAGGCGCACCGAGATCATAGTAAGCAATAGAGCCATGATCACAAAACATACCCAAAGGGCTACTAAGTGAGAGACCCGAGTAAGCAATACACAAGCAGACTAGTGAGTGTGTGCCACTCACCCCAAATTTGTCTTGATTTATAGCAAATCCTCAGTCGAGGCATCTTCATGCATCAGCAGCCCATGTGGCCTCTCATCATTGCAGGCATATAGTGGAGCCTTAAAAAGGGCAGTCCCAAAGAGAAAAGGGAGCCATCATCTTCTCTGTGTAGTGTTACCCTGGGTCTCCTCATTGTAGAGCCGGAGTTAGATTTAATATGATAACAAAATAATTACTCAAATTGTGTTAACCAATAAGTTATATTTTGGGACTCCTCCAAGTCAAAGTATATAGCTTGGTGCCCACAATAAAGTAAAAAAGTTATCCCAAGCAATAAATAAAAAAGATTTGACATTATGACAGGTATGATGTGTGTATTGTGTGTGTGTGTATTTTATAGCAATAAAAAAGCAAAACTCATTTATGGTCTCCAGATGAAAATCCAAGAGAAGCTAAAAAGAAATCTCAACTCATACCAAAAAATGAATGAAAAAGAAATTCTAGCCTTTAGTCATTAAGTGACCCAATATTGGGTTAAAGAACGTGTTCAACACTACCCACAAGTTCCCAAAATTCTATGAGAAACACGTTCAAAAATTCAAGGGTCCAATAAAAACCCTTAGTTAAGAAAAATACTAGGTAGCAAAATTGTATAAGTTAAGAGAGATATAGGTGTGTGTGTGTACCCACCCCTGACCCGGGCATAGGCTCCGCACAAGTGGAGCGATAGGCTACCACTTGCGTGGATAGCCTATTGCCCACCAAAAGATATTGATATGCCAAGACCAAGTAGACTGGGAAGCCTTAGTTAGGCTCTTTGGCAATGTTTGCCATACATATATATTCCAATTAGAATCCACTGTCTATGTTGTCAGGTATATGTAGTGACTTGCATGTAACCGTTAAACAAAGAAGGAACATAGTATTTTTGAAGGTAGACTACCTATAAATAGCCCATAAAAGGCACTATGGCTATGAGTCAAGCTCCAACCTCAATCTAAACAAGCAATTCTATCTTTAAGACTATCGCGGCCAGAGGCACAGTGATGGCGAGAATTGTTTGTAGACTTTCCTTATCCTTATCTAGGGCAGCCAAAAGCTTAACCCAATCATTAAAGGACAGGAGTTGTAGAAGAGAGCCATGTTGGGACAGCTCCTGTCAAACCGATGAAACGATAATATCTTGTGCTTATTTGGTCTTGATGCATGCCAAAACATGCTGGTAGGCCTTTGACGGTGGTGAATGGTCAGGAGGAATCTCTAACCCTCTGAAAAGGGGTAAAATGTATGAGACATAAAACAGAGTACTAGTCAAAATAAAGGTACTATTGAAGCTAGACTTCCTAAAACCAGCCAACATAAGGGCACCACAGCTGTGAGCCAAGCTCCAATCTCAATCGGCATACAATTCAATCTTTAAGACTATCGGCTAAAAGCACAATGATAGCGAGAATTGTGTAAAAACGACTGAGGTATAAAGAGTTTGAGTATGAGTATGTGGACTATTTCCAAAGAGAGTGGCCCTTGTATCTAGACTGTGTGTTTTTGTTTTGAACATAATACAATACCCTACAGCTAAATACAAAATCTACGAGACATAAAACAGAGTATTAGTCAAATAAAAGTACTATTGAAGCTAGACTTCCTAAAACCAGCCAACATAAGGGCACCACCGTTGTGAGCCAAGCTCTAACCTCAATCGGCATACAATTCAATCTTTAAGACTATCACCTAAAAGCACAATGATAGTGAGAATTGTATAAATACGACCGAGGTATAAAGAGTTTGAGTATGAGTATGTGGACTATCTCCAAAGAGAGTAGCCCCTGTAGCTAGACTGTGTCAGCCCAAAAGCAAAAAGGGTGCCATCATCTTCTCTGTGTAGTGTTACCCATCTCCTCATTGTAGAGTCGGAGTTAGGTTTAATATGATAACAATAAAGTTACTCAAATTGTGTTTACCAATAAGTTATATTTTGGGACTCCTCCAAGTCAAAGTATATAGCTTGGTGCCCACATTAAAGTAAAAAGGTTATCCCAAGCAATAAATAAAAAAGATTTGACATTATGACAGGTATGATGTGTGTATTGTGTGTGTGTGTGTGTGTGTGTGTGTGTGTTCTATAGCAATAAAAAAGCCAAACTCATTTATGGTCTCCAGATGAAAATCCAAGAGAAGCTAAAAAGAAATCTCAGCTCTTACCAGACAATGAATGAAAAAGAAATTCCAGCCTTTAGTCATTAAGTGACCCAATATTGGGTTAAAGAACATGTTCAACACTACTCACAAGTTCCCAAAATTCTATGAGAAACACGTTAGAAAATTCAAGGGTCCAATAAAATCCCTTAGTTTAGAAAAATATTAGGTAGTAAAATTGTTTGTACCCACCCTGACCCGGGCATAGGTTCCGCACAAGTGGAGCGATAGGCTACCACTTGCGTGGATAGCCTATTGCCCACCAAAAGATATTGATGTGTGAAGAATGAGTAGACTGGGCAGTCTTAGTTGGGCTCTTTGGCAATGTTTGCCATACATATATATTCCAGTTGGAATCCACTGTCTATGTTGTCAGGTAAATGTAGTGACCTGCATGTAAACCATTAAACACAGAAGGAACACAATATTTTTGAAGGTAAACTACCTATAAATAGCCCACAAAAGGCACTATGGCTATGAGTCAAGCTCCAACCTCAATCTAAACAAGCAATTCTATCTTTAAGACTATTGGCCAGAGACACAGTGATGGCGAGAACTATTTTTAGACTTTCCTTATCCTTATCTAGCTACTTAGCTATGCAGCCAAAAGCTTAACCTGATCATTAAAGGATAGGAGTTGTAGAAGAGAGCCATGTTGGCACGGCTCTTGTCGAACCGATGACACGATAATATCTTGTGCTTCTTGGGTCTTGATACATGCCAAAAAATGCTGGCAGGCTTTTGACAGTGAATGGTCAGGAGGAATCTCTGACCCTCTGAAAAGGGGTAAAATCTATGAGACATAAAATAGAGTACTAGTCAAAATAAAGGTACTACTGAAGCTAGACTTCCTAAAACCAGCAAACATAAGGGCACCACGGCTGTGAGCCAAGCTCCAATCTCAATCGGCATACAATTCAATCTTTAAGACTATCGCCTAAAAGCACAATCATAGCAAGAATTGTATAAATACGACTGAGGTATAAAGAGTTTGAGTATGAGTATGTGGACTATCTCCAAAGAGAGTAGATCTGTAGAGCTAGAGTGTGTGTTTTTGTTTTGAACATAATACAATACCCTACAGCTGAATACCAAATTCAAAAGACAATCTATACTCAAGATATAAATGGAAACATGATATATTTCATCAACTATGTAATACATCATGTTTTTGGAGCACTAAGTGTCTCAAGTAAAACTTCAAGATGAGATTTAGATCTAGTGAGAGAAAAAAAACACAAGAAGCTGAGGTAGATCCTCGACGACAGAGAAACCCTTTTTCACACATGCAATCCGGAGAAGGTGAGTCCTATTATGTGCATCCATACAAACAAACAAACAAAAGTGTTAGTTTGGATGTGTCTTGCAGGTGTCAGGGGACTCAACCACTTGTCATCAATGTCACTCAACACTACACATGTCATAGGTCTCTATATTGTAAAGAAATTCACAACACAAGTTATATCAAGAAAGCAAGCTATACCCAATCAATGCAGCCATTGATTAGACCAAGAGCATTGAGAGGATACCATTATCAGAATTAAGATTTCTCTTATACCCATTAATCATTAGAATTGAAAGTTCAGAGGACATCTATCCCAAAGAGATGAAATCAAATAAAGTCCCTAATACAGAGCTCCTATGTTAACAATACCTGCGGCATACTAGTACTCAGACCCTATCTGCCCCAAGTAGTAAGCCAGGGTTTACCATACATCATGAAGCCAAGTAGATTATTTAGTACATAAGCCACAGGTTCAGATGTGTAACCATTCTGATGAGATCAGATAATGGCATATAGTCTGTATAAGTAATGCATTCCACAAGATTTTATCTCTTATGTGCTATGTAATTACTAGTGAAAAGTAAAGGGTTTTATAATAGAGCTCCATTATCCAAATTAAAGACATTGTGCAACCACATCAGCTAAAAACAAAAATTCAAATATACTTTGCACCTGTGAAGAAGGCGCATCGATCATAGAGCCATGATCACAAAACATACCCAAAGGGCTAACTGAGGGACCTGAGTAAGCAATACACAAGAAGATTAGTGAGTGTGTGCCACTCACCCCAAATTTGTCTTGATTTATAGCAAATCCTCAGTCGAGGCATCTTCACGCATCAGCAGCCCATGTGGCCTCTCAAAATTGCAGGCATATAGTGGAGCCTCAAAAAGAGCAGTCCAAAAGAGCCGCAAAAAGGATGCCATCATCTTCTCTGTGTAGTGTTACCCATCTCCTCATTGTAGAGCCGGAGTTAGGTTTAGTATGATAACGATAAAGTTACTCAAATTGTGTTAACCAATAAGTTATATTTTGGGACTCCTCCAAGTCAAAGTATATAGCCTGGTGCCCACATTAAAGTAAAAAGGTTATGCCAAGCAATAAATAAGAAAGATTTGACATTATGACAGGTATGATGTGTGTATTGTGTGTGTGTGTGTGTGTTCTATAGCAATAAAAAATCCAAACTCATTTATGGTCTCCACATGAAAATCCAAGAGAAGCTAAAACAAAATCTCAGCTCATACTAGAAAATGAATGAAACAGAGATTCTAGCCTTTAGTCATTAAGTGACCCAATATTGGGTTAAAGAACATGTTCAACACTACCCACAAGTTCCCAAAATTCTATGAGAAACAGGTTAGAAAATTCTTTGGTCCAATAAAAACCCTTAGTTTAAAAAAATATAGGTGTGTGAAGACTGAGTAGACTGGGAAGCCTTAGTTTGGCTCTTTGGCAATGTTTGCCATACATATATATTCCAGTTGGAATCCACTAGTATGTTGCCAAGTAAATGTAGTGACCTGCATGCAATGTTTGCCATACATATATATTCCAGTTGGAATCCACTAGTATGTTGCCAAGTAAATGTAGTGACCTGCATGTAAACCGTTTAAACAGAGAAGGAAAAGAGTATTTTTTAAGGTAGACTACCTATAACTAGCCCACGGAAGGCAGCACTATGGCTATGAGTCAAGCTCCAACCTCAATCTAAACAAGCAATTCTATCTTTAAGACTATCGGCCAGAGGCACAGTGATGGGCGAGAATTGTTTGTAGACTTTCCTTATCCTTATCTAGCTCAACCAAAAGCTTAACCCAATCATTAAAGAACAGGAGTTGTAGAAGAGAGCCATGTTGGCACGGTTCTTGTCGAACCGAGGACACGATAATATCTTGTGCTTCTTCGGTCTTGATGCATGCCAAAACATGGTGGCAGGCCTCTGACGGTGAATGGTCAGGAGGAATCTCTGACCCTCTGAAAATGGGTAAAATCTATGAGACATAAAACACAGTATTAGTCAAAATAAAGGTACTATTGAAGCTAGACTTTCTAAAACCAGCCAACATAAGGGCACCACGGCTGTGAGCCAAGCTCCAACCTCAATCGGCATACAATTCAATCTTTAAGACTATCGGCTAAAAGCACGGCTAAAAGCACAATGATAGCGAGAATTGTATAAATACAACTGAGGTATAAGGAGTTTGAGTATGAGTATGTGGACTATCTCCAAAGAGAGTAGCCCCTGTAGCTAGAGTGTTATCAATACCTACAGCATACTAGTATTCAGACCCTATCTGCCCCAAGTAGTAAGCCAGGGTTTACCATACATCTCATGAAGCCAAGTAGATTATTTAGTACATAAGCCACAGGTTCAGATGTGTAACCATTCTGATGAGATCAGATAACGGCATGTAGTCTATACAAGTAATGCATATTTCACAAGTAATTATCTCTTATGTGCTATGTAATCATTAGTGAAATGCAAAGGGTTTTATAATAGATCTCCCATTACCCAAATTAAAGACATTGTGCAACCACATTAGGTAAAAACAAAAATTCAAATATACATTGCACCTGTGATTGAAGAAGGCACACCGATCATAGTAAGCAATAGAGCCATGATCACAAAACATACCCAAAGGGCTAAGTGAGGGACCTGAGTAAGCAATACACAAGTAGACTAGTGAGTGTGTGCCACTCACCCCAAATTTGTCTTGATTTATAGCAAATCCTCAGTCGAGACATCTTCATGCATCAGCAGCCCATGTGGCCTCTCATCATTGCAGGAGCCTCAAATAGAGCAGTCCAAAAGCAAAAAGGGCACCATCATCTTCTCTGTGTAGTGTTACCCATCTCCTCATTGTAGAGCCGGAGTTAGGTTTAATATGATAACAATAAAGTTACTCAAATTGTGTTAACCAATAAGTTATATTTTGGGACTCCTCCAAGTCAAAGTATATAGCTTGGTGCCCACAATAAAGTAAAAAGGTTATCCCAAGCAATTAATAAAAAAGATTTGACATTATGACAGGTATGATGTGTGTGTGTGTGTGTGTGTGTGTGTGTGTGTTCTATAGCAATAAAAAAGCCAAACTCATTTATGGTCTCCAGATGAAAATCCAAGAGAAGCTAAAAAGAAATCTCAGCTCATACCAGAAAATGAATGAAAAAGAAATTCTAGCCTTTAGTCATTAAGTGACCCAATATTGGGTTAAAGAACATGTTCAACACTACCCAACAAGCTCCCAAAATTCTATGAGAAACAAGTTAGAAAATTCAAGGGTCCAATAAAAACCCTTAGTTTAGAGAAATATTAGGTAGCAAAATTGTATAAGTTAAGAGAGATATAGGTGTGTGTGTGTACCCACCCATGACCTAGGCATAGGCTCTGCACAAGTGGAGCGATAGGCTACCACTTGCGTGGATAGCCTATTGCCCACCAAAAGATATTGATGTGTGAAGACTGAGTAGACTGGGAAGCCTTAGTTAGGCTCTTTCGCAATGTTTGCCATACATATATATTCCAATTGGAATCCACTGGCTACGTGGCTATGTTGCGAGTAAATGTAGTGACCTGCATGTAAACTATTAAAGAGAGAAGGAAAAGAGTATTTTTGGTAGACTATCTATAACTAGCCCACCAAAGGCACTATGGCTATGAGTCAAGCTCCAACCTCAATCTAAACAAGCAATTCTGTCTTTAACACTATCGACCAGAAGCATAGTGATGGCGAGAACTATTTGTAGACTTTCCTTATCCTTATCTAGCTTAGCCAAAAGCTTAACCCGATCATTAAAGGACAGGAGTTGTAGAAGAGAGCAATGTTCGCACGGCTCTTGTCGAGAACCGAGGACACGATAATATCTTATGCTTCTTCGGTCTTGACGCATGCCAAAACATGCTGGTAGGCCTTTGACGGTAATTGGTCAGGAAGAATCTTTGACCCTCTGAAAAGGGGTAAAATCTATGAGACATAAAACAGAGTATTAGTCAAAATAAAGGTACTATTGAAGCTAGACTTCCTAAAACCAGCCAACATAAGGGCACCACGGCTGTGAGCCAAGCTCCAACCTCAATCGGCATACAATTCAATCTTTAAGACTATCACCTAAAAGCACAATGATAGAATTGTAAAAATACGGCGGAGGTATAAAGAGTTTGAGTATGAGTGTGTGGACTATCTCCAAAGAGAGTAGCCCCTATAGCTAGACTGTGTGTTTTCGTTTTGAACATAATACAATACCATACAGCTGAATACCAAATTCAAAAGACACTCTATACTCAAGATATAATGGAAACATGATATATTTCATCATCTGTGTAATACATCATGTTTTTGGAGCACTGAGTGTCTCAAGTAAAACTTCAAGATGAGATTTAGATCTAGTGAGAGAAAAAAAAACACAACAAGCCGAGGCAGATCCTCGGCGCGGGGCAGAGAAACCCTTTTTCACACATGCGATCCGGAGAAAGTGAGTTATGTTACCTGCATCCATACAAACAGACAAACAAAAGTGTTAGTCTAGATGTGTCTTGCAGGTGTCAGGGGACTCAACCACTTGTTATCAATGTCACTCAACACTACACATGTCATAGGTCTCTATATAGTAAAGAAATTCACAGAAGTTATATCAAGAAAGCAAGCTATACCCAATCAATGCAGTCGTTGATTAGACCAAGAGCATTGAGAGAATACCATTATCAGAGTTAAGATTTCTCTTTTACCCATTAATCATTAGAAGTGAAAGTCCAGAGGACATCTATCCCAAAGAGATGAAAGCAGATAAAATCCCTAATACAGAGCTCCTATGTTAACAATACCTTTAGCATACTAGTACTAAGACCCTATCTACCCATAGTAAGCCAGGGTTTACCATAGTCATGAAGCCAAGTAGATTATTTAGTACATAAGCCAGGTAGATTATTTAGTACATAAGCCACAAGTTCAGATGTGTAACCATTCTAATGAGATCAGATAACGACATATGTGGTCTGTAGAAGTAATGCATATTCCACAAGCAATTATCTCTTATGTGCTATGTAATCATTTTAGTGAAAAGCAAAGGGTTTTATAATAGAGCTCCATTATCCAAATTAAAGACATTGTGCAACCACATTAGGTAAAAACTAAAATTCAAATATACATTGCACGTGTAAAGAAGGTGAACCGATCATAGTAAGCAATATAGCCATGATCACAAAACATACCCAAAGGGCTTCTAAGTGAGGGACCTGAGTAAGCAATACACAAGCAGACTAGTGAGTGTGTGCCACTTACCCCAAATTTGTCTTGATTTATAGCAAATCCTCAGTCAAGGCATCTTCATGCATCAGCAGCCCATGTGGCCTGTCATCATTGCAGGCATATAGTGGAGCCTTAAATAGAGATGTCCAAAAGCAAAAAGGGTGCCATCATCTTCTCTGTGTAGTGTTACCCACCTCCTCATTGTAGAGCAGGAGTTAGGTTTAATATGATAACAATAAAGTTACTCAAATTGTGTTAAGCAATAAGTTATATTTTGGGACTCCTCCAAGTCAAAGTATATAGCCTGGTGCCCACATTAAAGTAAAAAGGTTATCCCAAGCAATAAATAAAAAAAATTTGACATCTTGACAGGTATGATGTGTGTATTGTGTGTGTGTGTGTTCTATAGCAATAAAAAAGCCAAACTCATTTATGGTCTCCAGATGAAAATCCAAGAGAAGCTAAAAAGAAATCTCAACTCATACCAAAAAATGAATGAAAAAGAAATTCTAGCCTTTAGTCATTAAGTGACCCAATATTGGGTTAAAGAACATGTTCAACACTACCCACAAGTTCCCAAATTTCTATGAGAAACACGTTAGAAAATTCAAGGGTCCAATAAAAACCCTTAGTTTAGAAAAATATTAGGTAGCAAAATTGTATAAGTAAAGAGAGATATAGGTGTGTGTGTGTTCCCACCCCTGACCCGCCGGGCGTAGGCTCCGCACAAGTGGAGCGATAGGCTACCACTTGCATGGATAGCCTATTGCCCACCAAAAGATATTGATGTGTGAAGACTGACTAGACTAGACTGAGTAGACTGGGAAGCCTTAGTTAGGCTCTTTGGCAATGTTTGCCATACATATATATTCCAGTTGGAATCCACTGTCTATGTTGTCAGGTAAATGTAGTGACCTGCATGTAAACCATTATAAACAGAGAAGGAACATAGTATTTTTGAAGGTAGACTACCTATAAATAGCCCACAAAAGGCACTATGGCTATGAGTCAAGCTCCAACCTCAATCTAAACAAGCAATTCTATCTTTAAGACTATCGGCCAGAGGCACATTGATGGTGGCGAGATGTATTTGTAGACTTTCCTTATCCTTTTCTAGCGCAGCCAAAAGCTTAACCCAATCATTAAAGGATAGGAGTGGTAGAAGAGAGCCATGTTGGCACGGCTCTTGTCAAACTGATGACACGATAATATCTTGTGCTTCTTTGGTCTTGATGCATGCCAAAACATGCTGGCAGGCCTTTGACACGGTGAATGGTCAGGTGGAATCTCTGACCCTCTGAAAAGGGGTAAAATCTATCAGACATAAAACAGAGTACTAGTCAAAATAAAAGTACTATTGAAGCTAGACTTCCTAAAACCAGCCAACATAAGGGCACCATGCCAAGCTCCAACCTCAATCGGCATACAATTCAATCTTTAAGACTATCGGCTAAAAGCACAATGATAGCGAGAATTGTATAAATATGGCTGAGGTATAAAGGCGTTTGAGTATGAGTATGTGAAGTATCTCCAAAGATAGTAGCCCCTGTAGCTAGAGTGTGTGTTTTCATTTAGAAAATAATACAATACCCTACAGCTGAATACCAAATTCAAAAGACACTCTATACTCAAGATATGAATGGACACATGATATATTTCATCATCTCTGTAATACATCATGTTTTTGGAGCACTGAGTGTCTCAAGTAAAACTTCAAGATGAGATTTAGATCTAGTGAGAGAAAAAAAACACCACAAGCCGAGGCAAATCCTCGGCACGGCAGAGAAACCCTTTTTCACACATGCAATCCAGAGAAGGTGAGTCATGTTACCTGCATCCATACAAATAGACAAACAAAAGTGTTAGTCTGGATGTGTCTTGCAGGTGTCAGGGGACTCAACCACTTGTCATCAATGTCACTCAACACTACACATGTCATAGGTCTCTTTATAGTAAAGAAATTCACAACATAAGTTATATCAAGAAAGTAAGTTGTACCCAATCAATGCAGCCATTGATTAGACCAAGAGCATTGAGAGAATACCATTATCAGAATTAAGATTTCTCTTTTACCCATTAATCATTAGAAGTGAAAGTCCAGAGGACATCTATCCCAAAGAGATGAAAGCAAATAAAGTCCCTAATACAGAGCTCCTATGTTAACAATACCTACGGCATACTAGTACTCAGACCCTATCTGCCCCAAGTAGTAAGCCAGGGTTTACCATACATCATGAAGCCAAGTAGATTATTTAGTATATAAGCCACAGGTTCAGATGTGTAACCATTCTGATGAGATCAGATAACGGCATATAGTCTGTACAAGTAATGCATTGCACAAAATTTTATCTCTTATATGCTATGTAATCACTAGTGAAAAGCAAAGGGTTTTATAATAGAACTCCATTATCCAAATTAAAGACATTGTGCAACCACATCAGGTAAAAACAAAAATTCAAATATACTTTGCACCTGTGAAGAAGGCACATCGATCATAGTAAGCAATAGAGCCATGATCACAAAACATACCCAAAGGGCTAACTGAGGGATATGAGTAAGCAATACACAAGCAGAGTAGTGAGTGTGTGCCACTCACCCCAAATTTGTCTTGATTTATAGCAAATCCTCAGTCGAGGCATCTTCATGCATCAGCAGCCCATGTGGCCTCTCAAAAATGTAGGCATATAGTGGAGCCTTAAATAGAGCTGTCCAAAAGCAAAAAGGGTGCCATCATCTTCTCTGTGTACTGTTACCCATATCCTCATTGTAGAGTCGTAGTTAGGTTTAATATGATAACAATACAGTTACTCAAATTGTGTTAACCAATAAGTTATATTTTGGGACTCCTTCAAGTCAAAGAATATAGCCTGGTGCCCAGATTAAAGTAAAAAGGTTATCCCAAGTAATAAATAAGAAAGATTTGACATTATGATGACAGGTATGATGTGTGTATTGTGTGTGTGTGTGTTGTAATAAATAAGTAATAAATAAGAAAGATTTGACATTATGACAGGTATGATGTGTGTATTGTGTGTGTGTTCTATAGCAATAAAAAAGCCAAACTCATTTATAGTCTCCACATGAAAATCCAGGAGAAGCTAAAAAGAAATCTCAGCTCATACCAGAAAATGAATGAAACAGAAATTCTAGCCTTGTCATTAAGTGACCCAATATTGGGTTAAAGAACATGTTCAACACTACCCACAAGTTCCCAAAATTCTATGAGAAACAGGTTAGAAAATTCAAGGGTCTAATAAAAACCCTTAGTTTAAAAAAATATAGGTGTGTGTGTACCGACCCCTGACTCAAGCATAGCCACCCATGACCTGGGCATAGGCTCCACACAAGTGGAGCGATAGGCTACCACTTGCGTGGATAGCCTATTGCCCACCAAAAGATATTGATGTGTGAAGACTGAGTAGACTGGGAAGCCTTAGTTAGGCTCTTTGGCAATGTTTGCCATACATATATATTCCAATTGGAATCCACTGGCTATGTTGCGAGGTAAATGTAGTGACCTGCATGTAAACTATTAAAGAGAGAAGGAAAAGAGTATTTTTTAAGGTAGACTATACTAGCCCACCAAAGGCACTATGGCTATGAGTCAAGCTCCAACCTCAATCTAAACAAGCAATTCTGTCTTTAACACTATCGGCCAGAAGCATAGTGATGGCGAGAACTGTTTGTAGACTTTCCTTATCCTTATCTAGCTCAACAAAAAGCTTAACCCGATCATTAAACAGGAGTTGTAGAAGAGAGCCATGTTGGCACGGCTCTTGTCGAACCGAGGACACGATAATATCTTGTGCTTCTTTGATCTTGATGCATGCCAAAACATGCTAGTAGGCCTTTGACGGTGAATGGTTAGGAGGAATCTTTGACCCTCTGAAAAGGGGTAAAATCTATAAGACATAAAACAGAGTATTAGTCAAAATAAAGGTACTATTGAAGCTAGACTTCCTAAAACTAGCCAACATAAGGGCACCACGGCTGTGAGCCAAGCTCCAACCTCAATCGGCATACAATTCAATCTTTAAGACTATCACCTAAAAGCACAATGATAGCAAGAATTGTATAAATACGGCGGAGGTATAAAGAGTTTGAGTATGAGTGTGTGGACTATCTCCAAAGAGAGTAGCCCCTGTAGCTAGACTGTGTGTTTTCGTTTTGAACATAATACAATACCCTACAGCTGAATACCAAATTCAAAAGATACTCTATACTCAAGATATGAATGGAAACATGATATATTTCATCATCTATGTAATACATCATGTTTTTGGAGCACTGAGTGTCTCAATTAAAACTTCAAGATGAGATTTCGATCTAGTGAGAGAAAAAAAACACGACAAGCCGAGGCAAATCCTCGGCGGCGGTAGAGAGACCCTTTTTCACACATGCGATCCGGAGAAGGTGAGTCCTGTTACCTCCATCCATATAAACAGACAAACAAAAGTGTTAGTCTGGATGTGTCTTGCAGGCATCAGGGGACTCAACCACTTGTCATCAATGTCACTCAACACTACACGTCATAGGTCTCTATATAGTAAAGAAATTCACAAAAGTTATATCAAGAAAGCAAGCTGTACCCAATCAATGCAGCCATTGATTAGACCAAGAGCATTGAGAGAATACCATTATCAGAATTAAGATTTCTCTTTTACCCATTAATCATTAGAAGTGAAAGTCCAGAGGACATCTATCCCAAAGAGATGAAAGCAAATAAAGTCCCTAATACAGAGCTCCTATGTGAACAATACCTGCAGCATACTAGTACTCAGAGCCTATCTGTCCCAAGTAGTAAGTCAGGGTTTACCATACATCATGAAGCCAAGTAGATTATTAAGTACATAAGCCATAGGTTCAGATGTGTAACCATTCTGATGAGATCAGATAACGGCATATGTAGTCTGTACAAGTAATGCATATTCCACAAGCAATTATCTCTTAGGTGCTATATGTGCTATTATATGTAATCATTAGTGAAAAGCAAAGGGTTTTATAATAGAGCTCCATCATCCAAATTAAAGACATTGTGCAACCATATTAGGTAAAAACTAAAATTCAAATATACATTGCACCTGTAAAGAAGGCGCACCAATCATAGTAAGCAATATAGCCATGATCACAAAACATACCCAAAGGGCTTCTAAGTGAGGGACCTGAGTAAGCAATACACAAGCAGACTAGTGAGTGTGTGCCACTCACCCCAAATTTGTCTTGATTTATAGCAAATCCTCAGTCGAGGCATCTTCATGCATCAGCAGCCCATCTGGCCTCTCATCATTGCAGGCATATAGTGGAGCCTTAAATAGAGCAGTCCAAAAAGCAAAAAGGGCGCCATCATCTTCTCTGTGTAGTGTTACCCATCTCCTCATTGTAGAGTCGGAGTTAGGCTTAATATGATAATAATAAAGTTGCTCAAATTGTGTTACCCAATAAGTTATATTTTGGGACTCCTCCAAGTCAAAGTATATAGCCTGGTGCCCACATTAAAGTAAAAAGGTTATCCCAAGCAATAAATAAAAAAGATTTGACATTATGATAGGTATGATGTGTGTATTGTGTGTGTGTGTGTGTTCTATTGCAAAAAAAAAAGCCAAACTCATTTATGGTCTCCAGATGAAAATCCAAGAGAAGCTAAAAAGAAATCTCAACTCATACCAGAAAATGAATGAAAAAGAAATTCTAGCCTTTAGTCATTAAGTGACCCAATATTGGGTTAAAAAAACATGTTCAACACTACCCACAAGTTCTCAAAATTCTATGAGAAACAGGTAAGAAAATTCA
The DNA here is from genome assembly GCF_041138505.1 of Cibotium barometz. Classification (NCBI taxonomy): domain Eukaryota; kingdom Viridiplantae; phylum Streptophyta; class Polypodiopsida; order Cyatheales; family Cibotiaceae; genus Cibotium; species Cibotium barometz. The sequence continues at coordinate 1,004,418 of NC_141064.1, read as the reverse complement.
AGGGTCCAATAAAAACCCTTAGTTTAGAAAAATATTAGGTAGCAAAATTGTATAAGGAAGTTAAGAGAGATATAGGTGTGTGTGTGTACCCACCCCTGACTCCGGCGTAGGCTTCGCACAAGTGGAGCGATAGGCTACCACTTGCGTGGATAGCCTATTGCCCACCAAAAGATATTGATGTGTGAAGACTGAGTAAACTGGGAAGCCTTAGTTAGGCTCTTTGGCAATGTTTGCCATACATATATATTCCATTTGGAATCCACTGTCTATGTTGTCAGGTACATGTAGTGACCTGCATGTAAACCATTAAACAGAGAAGGAACAGAGTATTTTTTAAGGTATACTACCTACAAAAAGCCTACAAAAGGCAGTATGGCTATGAGTCAAGCTCCAACCTCAATCTAAACAAGCAATTCTATCTTTAAGACTATCGGCCAGAGGCACAGTGATGGCGAGAATTATTTGTAAACTTTCCTTATCCTTATCTAGCGCAGCCAAAAGTTTAACCCAATCATTAAAGGAGAGGAGTTGTAGAAGAGAGCCATGTTGGCACGGCTCTTGTCGAACCGATGACATGATAATATCTTGTGCTTCTTTGGTCTTAATGCATGCCAAAACATGCCGGCAGGCCTTTCACGATGATTGGTCAGGAGGAATATTTGACCCTCTGAAAAGGGGTAAAATCTATGAGACATAAAACAGAGTACTAGTCAAAATAAAGGTACTATTGAAGCTAGACTTCCTAAAACCAGCCAACATAAGGGCACCATGGCTGTGAGCCAAGCTCCAAACCTCAATCGGAATACAATTCAATCTTTAAGACTATCGGTCAGCTAAAAGCACAATGATAGCGAGAATTCTATAAATACGGCTGAGGTATAAAGGAGTTTGAGTATGAGTATGTGGACTATCTCCAAAGATAGTAGCCCCTGTAGTAGCTAGAGTATGAGTATGTGGACTATCTCCAAAGATAGTAGCCCCTGTAGCTAGAGTGTGTGTTTTCGTTAATAAAACACTGCGCAAAGACATAATAGAACTTCTCCTTCATTCATTAGCGATCAGAATCAACATTTCATCTCTCTCTTTCCTAGATAAAACTGTAAGGGTAATAACTACTCGGTTCAGATCCCAAAGGGTACATTCACACGTAACTAACCCCCAAACCCTTTGACTAAGGTCTAAGAATTACATAATAAAGCCTTAACATTAACCCAATATTGGGTCACTTAATGACTAAAGGCTAGAATTTCTGTTTCATTCATTTTCTGGTATGAGCTGAGATTTCTTTTTAGCTTCTCTTGGATTTTCATCTGGAGACCATAAATGAGTTTGGCTTTTTTATTGTTATAGAACACACACACACACACACACACAATACACACATCATACCTGTCATAATGTCAAATCTTTTTTATTTATTGCTTGGGATAACCTTTTTACTTTAATGTGGGCACCAAGCTATACACTTTGACTTGGAGGAGTCCCAAAGAATAACTTATTGGTTAACACAATTTGAGTAACTTTATTGTTATCATACTAAACCTAACTCCGGCTCTACAATGAGGAGATGGGTAACACTACACAGAGAAGATGATGGTGCCCTTTTTGCTTTTGGACTGCTCTATTTAAGGCTCCACTATATGCATGCAGTGATGAGAGGCCACATGGGCTGCTGATGCATGAAGATGCCTCGACTGAGGATTTGCTATAAATCAAGAAATTTGGGGTGAGTGGCACACACTCACTAGTCTGCATGTGTATTGCTTACTCAGGTCCCTCACTTAGCCCTTTGGGTATGTTTTGTGATCATGGCTCTATTGCTTACTATGAACAGTGTGCCTTCTTTACAGGTGCAATGTATATTTGAATTTTTGTTTTTACCTGATATGGTTACACAATGTCTTTAATTTTGATAATGGAGCTCTATTATAAAACCCTTTACTTTTCACTAATGATTACATAGCACATAAGAGATAATTGCTTGTGGAATATGCATTACTTGTACAGACTACATGCCGTTATCTGATCTCATCAAAATGGTTACACATCTGAACCTGTGGCTTATGTACCAAATAATCTACTTGTCTCATGATGTATGGTAAACCCTGGTTTACTACTTGGGACAGATAGGGTCTGACTACTAGTATGCTGTAGGTAGGGTTAACATAGAAGCTCTGTATTAGGGACTTTATTTGCTTTCATCTCTTTAGGATAGATGTCCTCTGGACTTTCACTTCTAATGATTAATGGGTAAAAGAGAAATCTTAATTCTGATAATGGTATTCTCTCAATGCTCTTGGTCTAATCAATGGCTGCATTGATTGGGTACAGCTTGCTTTCTTGATATAACTTGTGTTATGAATTTCTTTACTATATAGAGACCTATGACATGTGTAGTGTTGAGTGACATTGATGACAAGTGGTTGAGTCCCCTGACACCTGAAAGACACATCCAGACTAACACTTTTGTTGTTCTATTTGTATGGATGGAGGTAGCAGGACTCACCTTCTGCGGATTGCATGTGTGAAAAAGCGTTTCTGTGCCGCCGAGGATCTGCCTCGGCTTGTTGTGTTTTTTTATCTCACTAGATCTAAATCTCATCTTGAAGTTTTACTTGACACACTCAGAGCTCCAAAAACATGATGTATTACACAGATGATGAAATATATCATGTTTCCATTCATATCTTGAGTATAGAGTGTCTTTTGAGTTTGGTATTCAGCTGTAGGGTATTGTATTATGTTCAAAACGAAAACACACACTCTAGCTACAGGGTCTACTCTCTTTGGAGATAGTCTACATACTCAAACTCTTTATACCTCACCCGTATTTATACAATTCTCGCTATCATTGTGCTTTTAGCTGATAGTCTTAAAGATTGAATTGTATGTCGATTGAGGTTGGAGCTTGGCTCACAGAGGTGGTGCCCTTATGTTGGCTGGTTTTAGGAAGTCTAACTTCAATAGTACCTTTATTTTGACTAATACTCTATTTTATGTCTCATAGATTTTACCCCTTTTCAGAGGGTCAGAGATTCCTCCTGACCATTCACCATCAAAGGCCTACTAGCATGTTTTGGCATGCATCAAGACCAAAGAAGCACAAGATATTATCGTGTCCTCAGTTCGATAACAGTCGTGCCAACATGGCTCTCTTCTACAAGTCCTCTTTTAATGATTGGGTTAAGCTTTTGGCTGAGCTAGATAAGGATAAGGAAAGTCTTCAAACAATTCTCGCCATCAATGTGCCTCTGGCTGATAGTCTTAAAGATAGAATTGCTTGTTTAGATTGAGGTTGGAGCTTGACTCATAGCCATAGTTCCTTTGGTGGGCTAGTTATAGGTAGTGTACCTTCAAAAATACACTTTTCCTTCTTTGTTTAACGGTTTACATGCAGGTCACTACATTTACCTGGCAACATAGCTAGTGGATTCCAAGTGGAATATATATACATGGCAAACATTGCCAAAGAGCCTAACTAAGGCTTCCCAGTCTACTCAGTCTTCACACATCAATATCTTTTGGTGGGCAATAGGCTATCCACACAAGTGGTAGCCTATCGCTCCACTTGTGCGGAGCCTATGCCTGACTCAAGGTGGGTACACACACACACACACCTATATCTCTCTTATTTTATTCAATTTTGCTACCTAATATTTTTCTAAACTAAGGTTTTTTATTGGACCCTTGAATTTTCTAACCTGTTTCTCATAGAATTTTGGGAACTTGTGGGTAGTGTTGAACATGTTCTTTAACCCAATATTGGGTCACTTAATGACTAAAGGCTAGAATTTCTGTTTCATTCATTTTTTGGTACGAGCTGAGATTTCTTTTTAGCTTCTCTTGGATTTTATCTGGAGACCATAAATGAGTTTGGCTTTTTTATTGCTATAGAACACACACACACACACACAATACACACATCATACCTGTCATAATGTCAAATCTTTTTTATTTATTACTTGGGATAACCCTTTTACTTTAATGTGGGCACCAGGCTATATAGTTTGACTTGGAGGGGTCCCATAATATAGTTTATTAGTTAACACAATTTGAGTAACTTTATTGTTATCATATTATATCTAACTCCGGCTCTACAATGAGGAGATGGGTAACACTACATAGAGAAGATGGTAAAGCCCTTTTTGCTTTTGGACTGCTCTATTTAAGGCTCCACTATCTCCCTACAATGATGAAAGGCCACATTGGCTGCTGATGCATGAAGATGCCTCGACTGAGGATTTGCTATAAATCAAGAAATTTGGTATGAGTGGCACACACTAACTAGTCTGCTTGTGTATTGCTTACTCAGGTCCCTCACTTAGCCCTTTGGGTATGTTTTGTGATCATGGCTCTATTTCTTACTATGATCGGTGTGCCTTCTTCATAGGTGCAATGTATATTTGAATTTTTGTTTTTACCTAATGTGGTTGCACAAGGTCTTTAATTTGGATAATGGAGCTCTATTATAAAAACCTTTGCTTTTCACAAATGATTATATAGCACATAAGAGATAATTGCTTGTGGAATATGCATTACTTGTACAGACTACATGCTGTTATATCTGATCTCATCAGAATGGTTACCCATCTGACCTGTGGCTTATGTACTAAATAATCTACTTGGCTTTGTGATGTATGGCAAACCCTGGCATTCTACTTGGGGCAGATAGGGTCTGACTACTAGTATGCTGTAGGTACTGTTAACATAGGAGCTCTGTATTAGGGACTTTATTTGCTTTCATCTCTTTGGGATAGATGTCCTCTGGACTTTCACTTCTAATGATTAATGGGTAAAAGAGAAATCTTAATTTTGATAATGGTATTCTCTCAATGCTCTTGGTCTAATCGATGGCTGCATTGATAGGGTATAGCTTGCTTTCTTGATATAACTAGTGTTGTGAATTTCTTTACTGTATAGAGACCTATGACATGTGTAGTGTTGAGTGACATTGATGACAAGTGGTTGAGTCCCCTGACACCTGCAAAACACATCTAGACTAACACTTTTGTTTGTCTATTTGTATGGATGCAGGTAACAGGACTCACCTTCTCCGGATTGCATGTGTGAAAAAGGGTTTCTCTGTTGAGGATCTGCCTCGGCTTGTTGTGTTTTTTTTCGCTCACTAGATCTAAATCTCATCTTGAAGTTTTACTTGAGACACTCACTGCTCCAAAAATATGACGTATTACACAGATGATGAAATATATCATGTTTCCATTCATATCTTGAGTATAGAGTGTCTTTTGAGTTTGGTATTCAGCTGTAGGATATTGTATTATGTTCAAAACAAAAACACACACTCTAGCTACAGGGACTACTCTCTTTGGAGATAGTCCATATACTCATACTCAAACTCCTCAGCCGTATTTATACAATTCTCGCTATCATTGTGCTTTTAGCCGATAGTCTTAAAGATTGAATTGTATGCCGATTGAGGTTGGAATTTGGCTCACAGCCGAGGTGCCCTTATGTTGGCTGGTTTTAGGAAGTCTAGCTTCAATAGTACCTTTATTTTGACTAATACTTTGTTTTATTTCTCATAGATTTTACCCCTTTTCAGAGGGTCAGAGATTCCTCCTGACCATTCACCATCAAAAGCCTACCAGTATGTTTTGGCATGCATCAAGACCGAAGAAGCACAAGATATTATCGTGTCCTCGGTTCGACAAGAGCCATGCCAACATGGCTCTCTTCATTACTCCTGTCCTTTAATGATTGGGTTAAGCTTTTGGCTGAGCTAGATAAGGATAAGGAAAGTCTTCAAACAATTCTCGCCATCAATGTGCCTCTGGCCGATAGTCTTAAAGACAGAATTGCTTGTTTAGATTGAGGTTGGAGCTTGACTCATAGCCATAGTGCCTTTGGTGGGCTAGTTATAGGTAGTCTACCTTCAAAAATACTCTTTTCCTTCTCTGTTTAACGGTTTACATGCAGGTCACTATATTTACCTGGCAACATAGCCAGTGGATTCCAACTGGAATATATATGTATGGCAAACATTGCCAAAGAGCCTAACTAAGGCCTTCCATTCTACTCAGTCTTCACACATCAATATCTTTTGGTGAGCAATAGGCTATCCAGGGGCAGATAGGGTCTGACTACTAGTATGTTGTAGGTATTGTTAACATAGGAGCTCTGTATTAGGGACTTTATTTGCTTTCATCTCTTTGGGATAGATGTCCTCTAGACTTTCACTTCTATGATTAATGAGTGAAAGAGAAATCATAATTTTGATAATGGTATTGTCTCAATGCTCTTGGTCTAATCAATGGATGCATTGATGGGGTACAGCTTGCTTTCTTGATATAACTTGTGTTGTGAATTTCTTTACTATACAGAGACCTATGAGACAGGTGTAGTGTTGAGTGACATTGATGACAAGTGGTTGAGTCCCCTAACACCTGAAAGACACATCCAGACTAACAATTTTGTTTGTCTGTTTGTATGGATGCAGGTAACAGGACTCACCTTCTCCAGATCGCATGTGTGAAAAAGGGTTTCTCTGCCACGCGAGGATCTGCCTCGGCTTGTTTTGTTTTTTTTCTCTCACTAGATCTAAATCTCATCTTGAAGTTTTACTTGAGACACTCAGTGCTCCAAAAACATGACGTATTACATAGATGATGAAATATATCATGTTTCCATTCATATCTTGAGTATAGTGTGCCTTTGAGTTTGGTATTCAGCTGTAAGGTATTGTATTATGTTCAAAACAAAAACACACACTCTAGCTAGAGGGGCTACTCTCTTTGGAGATAGTCCACATACTCATACTCAACTTCTTTATACCTCAGTCATATTTATACAATTCTTGCTATCATTGTGCTTTTAGCCGATAGTCTTAAAGATTTAATTGTATGCCGATTGAGGTTGGAGCTTGGCTCACAGCCGTGGTGCCCTTATGTTGGCTGGTTTTAGGAGGTCTAGCTTCAATAGTGCCTTTATTTTGACTAATACTGTGTTTTATGTCTCATAGATTTTAAACCTTTTCAGAGGGTCAGAGATTCCTCCTGACCATTCACCGTCAAAAGCCTGCCAGCATGTTTTGGCATGCATCAAGACCGAAGAAGCACAAGATATTATCGTGTCCTCGGTTTGATAAGAGCCGTGCCAACATGGCTCTCTTCTACAACTCCTGTCCTTTAATGATTGGGTTAAGCTTTTGGCTGAGCTAGATAAGGATAAGGAAAGTCTTCAAACAATTCTCGCCATCAATGTGCCTCTGGCTGATAGTCTTAAAGATAGAATTGCTTGTTTAGATTGAGGTTGGAGCTTTACTCATAGGTAGTCTACCTTCAAAAAGACTCTTTTCCTTCTCTGTTTAACGGTTTACATGCAGGTGTCACTACATTTACTTGGCAACATAGCCAGTGGATTCCAACTGGAATATATAGGTATGGCAAACATTGCCAAAGAGCCTAACAAAGGCTTCCCATTCTACCCAGTCTTGACACATCAATATCTTTTGGTGGGCAATAGGCTATCCACGCAAGTGGTAGCCTATCGCTCCACTTGTGCGGAGCCTATGCCCGAGTTAGGGGTGGGTACACACACCTATATCTCTCTTAACTTATACCGAGTCAGGGGTGGGTACACACACACACCTATATCTCTCTTAACTTATACAATTTTGCTACCTAATATTTTTCTAAACGAATGGTTTTTATTGGACCCTTGAATTTTCTAACCTGTTTCTCATAGAGTTTTGGGAACTTGTGGGTTGTGTTGAACATGTTCTTTAACCTAGTATTGGGTCACTTAATGAATAAAGGCTAGAATTTCTGTTTCATTCATTCTCTAGTATGAGCTGAGATTTCTTTTAAGCTTCTCTTGGATTTTCATCTGGAGACCATGAATGAGTGTGGCTTTTTTATTGCTATAGAAAACACACACACACACACAATACACACATCATACCTGTCATAATGTCAAATCTTTTTTATTTATTTCTTGGGATAACCTTTTTACTTTAATGTGGGCACCAGGCTATATACTTTGACTTGGAGGAGTCCCAAAATATAACTTATTGGTTAACACAATTTGAGTAACTTTATTGTTATCATATTCAACCTAACTTCGGCTCTACAATGAGGAGATGGGTAACACTACGCAGAGAAGATGATCTTTTTGCTTTTGGACTGCTCTATTTAAGGCTCCACTATATGCCTGCAATGATGAGAGGCCACATGGGCTGTTGATGCATGAAGATGCCTCAACTGAGGATTTGCTATAAATCAAGAAATTTGGGGTAAGTGGCACGCACTCACTAGTCTGCTGTGTATTGCTTACTCAGGTCCCTCACTTAGCCCTTTGGGTATATTTTGTGATCATGACTCTATTGCTTACTATGATCGGTGCGCCTTCTTCACAGGTGCAATCACAGGTGCAATGTATATTTGAATTTTTGTTTGGTTGCATAATGTCTTTAATTTGGATAATGGAGCTCTATTATAAAACCCTTTGCTTTTTACTAATGATTACATAACACATAAGAGATAATTGCTTGTGGAATATGCATTACTCGTACAAACTACATGCCATTATTTGATCTCATCAGACTACACCATTATCTGATCTCATCAGAATGGTTACACATCTGAACCTGTATATAGACACCTATAACATGTGTAGTGTTCAGTGACATTGATGACGAGTGGTTGTGTCCCCTGACACCTGAAAGACACATCTAGACTAACACTTTTGTTTGTCTGTTTGTATGGATGCAGGTAACAGGACTCACCTTCTCCGGATTGCATGTGTGAAAAAGGGTTTCTTTGCCGCGCCGAGGATCTGCCTCGGCTTGTTGTGTTTTTTTCTCTCACTAGATCTAAATCTCATCTTGAAGTTTTACTTGAGACACTCTGTGCTCCAAAAACATGATGTACTACACAGATGATGAAATATATCATGTTTCCATTCATATCTTGAGTATAGAGTGTCTTTTGAATTTGGTATTCAGCTGTAGGGTATTGTATTATGTTCAAAACGAAAACACACACTCTAGCTACAGGGTCTACTCTCTTTGGAGATAGTCCACATACTCATACTCAAACTCTTTATACCTCAGTCATATTTATACAATTCTCACTATCATTGTGCTTTTAGCCGATAGTCTTAAAGATTGAATTATATGTCAATTGAGGCTGGAGCTTGGCTCATAGCCGTGGTGCCCTTATGTTGTCAATTTTGAGAAGTCTAGCTTCAATAATACCTTTATTTTGACTAATACTCTGTTTTATGTCTCGTAGATTTTACCCCTTTTCAGAGGGTCAGAGATTCCTCCTGACCATTCACCGTCAAAGGCCTGCCAGCATGTTTTGGCATGCATCAAGACCAAAGAAGCACAAGATATTATCGTATCCTCGGTTCGACAAGAGCCGTGCCAACATGGCTCTCTTCTACAACTCCTGTCTTTTAATGATTAGGTTAAGCTTTTGGCTGTGCTAGATAAGGATAAGGAAAGTCTTCAAACAATTCTCGCCATCTGACCGATAGTCTTAAATATAGAATTGCTTGTTTAGATTGAGGTTGGAGCTTGACTTATAGCCATAGTGCCTTTGGTGGGCTAGTTATAGGTAGTCTATCTTCAGAAATACTTTTTTCCTTCTCTGTTTATTAACGGTTTACATGCAAGTCACTATATTCACCTAGCAACATAGCCAGTGGATTCCAACTGGAATATATATGTATGGCAAACATTGCCAAAGAGCCTAACTAAGGCTTTCCATTCTACTCAACCTTCACACATCAATATCTTTTGGTGGGCACTAGGCTATCCACGCAAGTGGTAGCATATCACTCCACTTGTGCAGAGCCTAGCCTGGGTCAGGGGTGGGTACACACACACACCTATATCTCTCTTAACTTATACAGTTTTGCTACCTAATATTTTTTTAAACTAATGGTTTTTATTGGACCCTTGAATTTTCTAACCTATTTCTCATAGAAATTTGGAAACTAGTGTTGAACATGTTCTTTAACTATACATGGCCCTCTAAAAGGTTCTGTATAAGGCATTAATAAATGATACATCTCTCAACACCACTCAGAGCACACTCTGATTCATCGCTCGTGATAGCATAATGATTGCACAAACATCAAGAAAGACATAATAAAACACTGTGCAAAGACATAACAGAACTTCTTCTTCATTTATTAGCGATCAGAATCAATGTTTCATCCCTCTCTTTCCTAGATAAAACTGTCAGGGTAATAACTACTCGGTTCAGATCCCAAAGGGTACATTCACACGTAACTAACCCCCAAACCCTTTGGGATTCATTCTATACCTTTGTTGGATAACAGGCTTTGCATCTTGCTTCAAATTATTCCTATAGGAATAAAATGCAGGATCTATCCCCTTCATATCTGAATATTCCCATGAAAAAACATCCTTGTATTCTATTAATAATTTCAAAAGATTGTCTTTAAATTCTCCTTCCACATGAACTAGTACTAACTTTGACAACTTTAGGGTCATTCACTATTCGCAAATTCCATTCATTCAGATCATCCTCCATAACTCTAGCTGATTTCTTCATACTGTTTTCATATCTTTGCTCTGCTATTGCAATAGCATGATCTGTTGATAGATCATTCTGCATCTCCTCTGACTTTGACAGCTCTGATTCCTACAAAACTCTGAACTGTTCTTTAGTCATCTCAGTCCCTTTTTGAATATCCTGTAATTGCTGGTCTCTTTCCTCTTCTGCAGCTACAGCAAAACAATCCTCATAATCTCCCAAAATAGTCATCACATTTATATCAAACACTGGGACAACTACTGGATTGGCCTTCAAATATTCCTCTTCTTCATCATCTTCTACTTCATCTGCCAGGTGTATGCCTTGTGTCCACAAAGCTCTTTGCTCCTTTGGCATAAATATAGTAGATGTCATGGGTAAAGTCTGTTTCTGGTTCCCCTGTTTCAAGATCACCATATTAGCTCCCCAATCTTGCTGTAACTTAGCCTGCCTGAACCAGGGTCTTCCAAGGAGCATTGGGGGTAAGCCAAGTTTCCAGATTGCATCCTGAGTACTACAAAGTTGACCATAACCTTCAATCCTGCAATGAAGATCTCCTAGTTTTTTAGCAAACCTAAAGGTTGTAATCTCCTCTGATCAGCCATTTTTACTATAAGATTCCTCCCCCAACCCCCTTTTTGATGTCTAGTATCTTCCCCTGTAATCAATCCCTCTTCAGAAATATAAAGACCTTGTTTCTAACTGTTTTAACCTAGAGAGAGAAAATATTCTAGAGAGAGAATATTCAGATTTTGAATATTTTTGGATAGAAAAATATCTCTTATAATTCAGATGAGTTCCCCTGAAACAGAAATTTAAAAAAAAATTTGCAATGTGCAATTGGAATTAATTGGAAATAGGTATAAAGAACCTTAGCCTAAGGGTCTAGATTTTCATAAATCTTTAGACTATGGTCCATATAAGGTTCCTATGGGCCAATAGCATCAATCCATGTGTAGGGAGGAGATAAATCCAAATTGTAAAAAGAAAATACCCAAAAATGAGTAAATGCTCACATAAGATGAAGAGTTGAAAATGTACAAGGTTTATTAGTAAAAAACTATGAGCAATATTAAAATGATTTCATTATGCCAATATTTGTAAGGAAGGGGAGTTCTTTAAAGGAGGTGCATATTTCACATAAGATGAAGAGTTGAAAATGTACAAGGTTTATTAGTAAAAAACTATGAGCAATATTAAAATGATTTCATTATGACATATATGTAAGGAAGGGGAGTTCTTTAAAGAAGGTGCATATTTCACATAAGATGAAGAGTTGAAAATGTACAAGGTTTATTAGTAAAAAAACTATGAGCAATAGAATTTTGACACATATGTAAGGAAGGGGAGTTCTTTAAAGGAGGTGCATATTTCACATGCTTGAATGAGTTTTAAACTCATAAAAATTGAGATATTTCATCTCTCCTCTCTCCTCATTCAAGTCTAATTCCAAAAAGTTAGCTTAACTGACCTAAAAATGGTCAAAAAGTGACCTAACTGACTTGGAAAATTCTAGAATCAGTTTGTTTGCTTAGGAGCTCAAATTTTCCTATAAATAGAAGCCTCCCCTTGTTGAAAAATATATAGTGTCTTATGCCTTGTTACTCTACTCCACCTAAGCCAAAATATATAGTGTCTTATGCTTTGTTACTCTACTCCACCTAAGCCAAAATATATAGTGTCTTATGCTTGTTACTCTACTCCACCTAAGCCAAAATATATAGTGTCTTATGCTTTGTTACTCTACTCCACCTAAGCCAAAATATATAGTGTCTTATGCTTGTTACTCTACTCCACCTAAGCCAAAATATATAGTGTCTTATGCCTTGTTACTCTACTCCACCTAAGCCAAAATATATAGTGTCTTATGCTTGTTACTCTACTCCACCTAAGCCAAAATATATAGTGTCTTATGCTTTGTTACTCTACTCCACCTAAGCGAAAATATATAGTGTCTTATGCTTGTTACTCTACTCCACCTAAGCCAAAATATATAGTGTCTTATGCTTTGTTACTCTACTCCACCTAAGCCAAAATATAGAGTGTCTTATGCATTGTTACTCTACTCTACCTAAGCCATGAGCTGTGAATTCTTTAATAATTCACTAGTTTTTGATACTTCTCTCTTTCTTCAATCCCCATTGGTGGCTCCATCAACATACTAAACCAAGTGATTGGTTGGGGGCCTCTACTGTGAATAAAGAATCAAGCAAATTATAAGGTAAGTATATTGAATTTTGATCTTTCTATAATTTCTCAATGATTCTCTCTTCTCGACCCCTCTCAAGCTTGAGAAGCTTAATTGGTATGGTTTTTTTTTAAATGCTATTGAAGTTAATTGGTAAATAGTAGTGAAGAGTTACATAATTTAATAAATGCTATTGAAGTTAATTTCCATTTATGTTTAAATTCTAATGGTTTTTATGTAATTTCTTTCTCTCACTCAAGAAATGGTCATACTCATGACCCATTCTCAATCCAAATGAAGCTTTTCATAAATCTTTTTCTTAATCCAAGATTAAGCTATGCTTGAGGCCAAATTAATGGCTTTTTTCTATACTTTTAGTTTATGCACATTGATGATTCAATCCCTTACGGATTAATGACCCAATTAGAGACCATTCTAATTATATCCTTAATGATAAGCTTTATCCCTTAGAAAAAAATTGAGATTTATCAGTCATAGTAGCGGAGCTATGGCAAAATTTTTATAGAAATTACGCATAAAATAAATTCATTCAAAGCATAAAAAGAGGACTTCCTACCATATTCTAGGAACTATCGTCCTAGATTAATTAAAAGAATTTTATTATGCATGGAGATGTGGATGTTGCATGTAGATGTAGATGTATGGATGTGAATGTGGATGTGGAGGTGGATGTATGCATGTAGATGTAGATGTGGATGTGGATGTGGAGGTGGATGTATGCATGTAGATGTAGATGTATAGATGTGGATGTGAATGTGGATGTGGAGATGTGCATGTAGATGTAGATGCATAGATGTGGATGTGAATGGAGATGTAGATGTATGCATGTAGATGTAGATGTATAGATGTGGATGTGGATGTATATATGTAGATGTAGATGTATAGATGTGGATGTGGATGTGGAGGTGGATGTATGCATGTAGATGTAGATGTGGATGTGGATGTGGAGGTGGATGTATGCATGTAGATGTAGATGTATAGATGTGGATGTGAATGTGGAGGTGGATGTATGCATGTAGATGTAGATGTATGAGGAGAATGTGGAGGTGGATGTATGCATGTAGATGTAGATGTATGAGGAGAATGTGAATGTGGATGTGGATGTGGATGTATGCATAGAGATGTGGATGTATGCATGTAGATGAGAATGTACGCATATAGATGTGGATGTATGGATGTGAATGTGCATGTAGATGTGGATGTATGGATGTGGATGCATGAATGTGCATGTAGATGTGGATGTGAAATTAGATGTATGGATGTAGATGTGGATGTGTGGATGTGGATGTGGATGTGGATATATGTATGGATGTGAATATACGATATGTGATGTGAAGGAATATGAAGTGTTGAGATGGAAAATGATGTGATGGGATGAGTATACATATAAATGGAATATGGAATAAGTAATGTGGATTGATGAGGGATAATGTGGAAAAATGAAAGTAAAAATAGAAACTGTATTGTAAACTGTTTGTAAATGCTGTTTGTAAATGACTGTTTTATGTCAAGATTGCTGGGGGAGCATTGTGACTATCTTGTGATTAAGGTCGTGAGACCTAACTGATAATGTTGCAACTGCTGACGGAGAGTCAATGAAGGACGTCTCGCGTAGCAAGGTCGGCCGAGGTCTTGACCAGCCTCGGTGCGATTAAAATGGTGAGCTTCTGGTACGGTGGATGAGGGGCCAAGGAAGCGGCCTATGAGTGAAGCGCTAGGTCACCTGCGAAGGATCCTAGAGGGTGCTGACCATATGGTGCTCGGGCTCTGGGTCGCCTAGGATACCCACGCGTGCGTCGAGGAAGATATTGGAATAGAGTTGGAGTTGTTTTCTGAAATCGGGCATGGATTTGGTTGATTGACCTTGCTGGTCTTCAATGGATGAGTCCATGGCCCTTTATATGGATCCTGTTGGTTGATCTTGCTGATCTTCAACGAGAGTCCATCTTGATAAGTGATTATATTGCCGAGTATTATGGGCTAGGGATTAGGAAACGGCCCCTGATGGTGAGCATCCTAGTTGCCAATGATGCCATAGATACTCTGATGAAGGAATGATGGAAAAATTAAGAATCAACTGGATAAATTGGAAGATGGTGATCAGTGATACTATGGTTTTATTAAAGGATTGTTTTAAATTGGTTGAATCTGTGAAAAGGCAATTTCATATTGGGTGTGTGAGTGGTGTGACTAGTTTTATTTTGCATGAACATCCGGCTAGGGGGCCTTGGAACTCTTTTCCTTGGTACCCGGGACAAAACCTAACCAAATTCTTAATTGGATCCCATCACTACAGTGGTTGGGCGGTTGGCTAACCCATGGGATTGGATGGGGTTAGGCTGGACTGATGGATCCGTAAATCGAGACTCAAACTTTTGTTTTTATGATAGATAAAATAAATCCCGGACAGTAACTGTTCTATGGATAGGAATTAACGACTGTGCCTCTTGAATGGGGAAAAAAGCGTTGATCCCAATGATCCAAGTGCAAGTTTCTCCCTTGATCTGACCAAGTATCTTATAGATGTAATTGGATCAGCTCGATCAGAAATGATCTTGACTACGTTAGAGTAAAAAGTTATCCTGGTGGAATCGCCCGTGCTTTCTGGTAAAGGAAGTTTTCCGGGTTCGGTTTTGGAACAATTGACAGATTAGTCTCTTATCCGGATATCCGTGGGTGAGGCCCCGAATGTGGGACCCCTGTCCCGTGTGAGAAGTGCTACTTCCGCTGCTAGTATCCCGAATCTGTTGCTCGGTGGGAACAGGGATCTTACAGTTGGTATCAGAGCATTTGGTTAATAAAGATCAACTGAGAAGATAAATACGTCAAAAATTTATCAAGAAACACAAAAAGGTTATAATTGTGTGATATAATTCATACAATTTGATATTCAAACTCAAATTCATAATTTGGTAATTGGTTCTCCAGATGGAAGTACCACAATTATATAGAATCCCTGACTTGCTTGAGGCCTAGACATGATAGTATTTACCTTATAATTCCAAGGGCTGTGACTACCCGTATATACCGAGAGTATACTGCAGCTCTTTACTGACAGTATATACGAGTAAATCTAAGACTTGAAATTATAAGTGTTAATGCTATCCAGATGATGATTTCGAATGTGATTGATATGATTTTTAATTCTGTTTGAGAATTGATGAATTGATTTGGATTCTGATTGAAAATGCTGATTGAAAAATGTTGATTTTAAAAATTAGTTGAAATATAATGAAACCACAATGAGGGGGAATGGGATGAGTCCCTGTGAATGATATTCATAACTAGAATGATGATAACGAATTCAGCAAATCACTATGAGATTAGTGGGTTGTGCTGTCAAATTGCTACTGTTAATACTTGACCGGTAGATCAAGTTAAGGGATGTCAAATTGAGAACTTGCTTGACTGAAATTTTCGTGGAGGAATGTTCGGAAGGAAACTTTTCGGTCTAATGGACCATTATCATGTTAAAGATATGAATGATATAATCTGAATGAATTGTTATTTAATGATGAGTTCTATATAAGGGATATTTATCCCAGTGTTCTGTTGGGTTGACCAGAATATAAGGAACCCCAGAATAAAATTGGATCTTAAGAATAAGAGCTGTCCTCTACCTTGCGAGATGAGGACATCTCGCACTTTTAAGTGGGGTAGAATGTAAGATTCCTTCCCAGCCTTCGAGGTATACAGGAGTAAGAATCTCCCTTTCTGATCTTATAATTATTCCCTCTCTAAAATAAAAGAAAGTTTCTGTTAAAAAAAAGGAAGACCCTTTTCATAGAATACTTCTCAGGAGTCCCACCTGTTTTAAGGATTTAGAACAATGAGTTCAGAAGTGAGAATCGGTGTTTTTGATATCAAGGTTTTGGTTTTCATTCGAGTACGGCTCAAAAGAAGTTCTTTATCTCTTGGGGAGTATAAGAAGTTATCCCCCAGATATTGTGACCCTTATATCTGAATTCAATATGAAAGTAGGTGACTTAGCCTACAAGCTTCTTTTATCTCCTCATCTCAAAATTCTTAATGCCTTCTATAGAAAAATGTGTCAAACACAAATCATGGAAAGACGGTAAAACTTCAGTGGGCAAGTTACCGTTGGCTTCTAGGTTACGCTAGCTCCTTCCTTTATATAAGTCATAACTTTTACTTGTCGCTCACAGTAATCTTACTCCCATCAATCTCCTTTCTTTCTTAATCTCCTTCATGGCTTGGCAACAGGAATTAGTTTTATCCATGATGATTTCTCACCTTCAAGATGCAAGAGAGTCTGTGAAGAAAGATTTTATAGAACAGTATGAGCGCTCACTTTTCCCTCACTTGGGAACTTCTGTAGCACAGACCAAATGGCGGACCTATCAAAACATAACTAGGGTAACACCCTGGGGTCAGCAGCACTTTCGTTACAATGTCCGCTTGGCCATGGTTATTGAAGCTTTGGGTTTGGGTCCCCGATACTACTGCGTCATGAGATCAAGGCATCTTGGGTTTTCTGAGCGGGTCTTCTTACTGGCGTGTTTTCTTCCTCATGAGAAGATATGCCTTTATCCCATTTTTGGCTTGCCTCTCAGAGGTCCTTTTATTAGATCACCTCATACCACTGAGATAGGTGCGGCAATAACCAGTAGAATCATTCCCATAGATGAGTTACCCTATACTTGTGCAGCTTGTGAGGACTGCTTTTGTGACCATATGATGGACGGGCTTATGAAAGTGTAAAGAGTTCTTCTATCTTTACTGTATAAGTTCCGTGAATGAATAAAGTTTAAATCTTGTTCTTATTTTGAATCTTGCTCTCTTTAAGACTTTTCTTGGTGGTTAATCGTGATTAAAATTTTCTCTAAGTCTCATATTCGTGCATCTTGCGAAATTATCCCAAGTTGCGAGATGAGGACATCTCGCGTTTTTTAAGTCGGGTAGAATGTAAGATTCCTCCCCCAACCCCCTTTTTGATGTCTAGTATCTTCCCCTGTAATCAATCCCTCTTCAGAAATATAAAGATCTTGTTTCTAACTAGAGAGAGAAAATATTCTAGAGAGAGAATATTCAGATTTTGAATATTTTTGGATAGAAAAATATCTCTTATAATTCAGATGAGTTCCCCTGAAACAGAAATTTAAAAAGAATTTTGCAATGTGCAATTGAAATTAATTGGAAATAGGTATAAAGAACCTTAGCCTAAGGGTCTAGATTTTCATAAATCTTTAGACTATGGTCCATATAAGGTTCCTATGGGCCAATAGCATCAATCCATGTGTAGGGAGGAGATAAATCCAAATTGTAAAAAGAAAATACCCAAAAATGAGTAAATGCTCACATAAGATGAAGAGTTGAAAATTAACAAGGTTTATTAGTAAAAAAACTATGAGCAATATTAAAATGATTTCATTATGACATAGGAAGGGGAGTTCTTTAAAGGAGGTGCATATTTCACATAAGATGAAGAGTTGAAAATGTACAAGGTTTATTAGTAAAAAACTATGAGCAATATTAAAATGATTTCATTATGACACATATGTAAGGAAGGGGAGTTCTTTAAAGAAGGTGCATATTTCACATAAGATGAAGAGTTGAAAATGTACAAGGTTTATTAGTAAAAAAACTATGAGCAATAGAATTTTGACACATATGTAAGGAAGGGGAGTTCTTTAAAGGAGGTGCATATTTCACATGCTTGAATGAGTTTTAAACTCATAAAAATTGAGATATTTCATCTCTCCTCTCTCCTCATTCAAGTCTAGTTCCAAAAAGTTAGCTTAACTGACCTAAAAATGGTCAAAAAGTGACCTAACTGACTTGAAAAATTCTAGAATCAGTTTGTTTGCTTAGGAGCTCAAATTTTCCTATAAATAGAAGCCTCCCCTTGTTGAAAAATATATAGTGTCTTATGCCTTGTTACTCTACTCCACCTAAGCCAAAATATATAGTGTCTTATGCTTTGTTACTCTACTCCACCTAAGCCAAAAAATATAGTGTCTTATGCTTGTTACTCTACTCCACCTAAGCCAAAATACATAGTGTCTTATGCTTTGTTACTCTACTCCACCTAAGCCAAAATATATAGTGTCTTATGCTTTGTTACTCTACTCCACCTAAGCCAAAATATAGAGTGTCTTATGCATTGTTACTCTACTCTACCTAAGCCATGAGCTGTGAATTCTTTAATAATTCACTAGTTTTTGATACTTCTCTCTTTCTTCAATCCCCATTGGTGGCTCCATCAACATACTAAACCAAGTGATTGGTTGGGGGCCTCTACCGTGAATAAAGAATCAAGCAAATTATAAGGTAAGTATATTGAATTTTGATCGTTCTATAATTTCTCAATGATTCTCTCTTCTCGACCCCTCTCAAGCTTGAGAAGCTTAATTGGTATGGTTTTTTTTTAAAATGCTATTGAAGTTAATTGGTAAATAGTAGTGAAGAGTTACATAATTTAATAAATGCTATTGAAGTTAATTTCCATTTATGTTTAAATTCTAATGGTTTTTATGTAATTTCTCTCTCT
Organism: Cibotium barometz; assembly: GCF_041138505.1. NCBI lineage: Eukaryota > Viridiplantae > Streptophyta > Polypodiopsida > Cyatheales > Cibotiaceae > Cibotium > Cibotium barometz. The sequence continues at coordinate 985,172 of NC_141064.1, read as the reverse complement.
CACTCAAGAAATGGTCATACTTATGACCCATTCTCAATCCAAATGAAGCTTTTCATAAATCTTTTTCTTAATCCAAGATTAAGCTATGCTTGAGGCCAAATTAATGGCTTTTTTCTATACTTTTAGTTTATGCACATTGATGATTCAATCCCTTATGGATTGATGACCCAATTAGAGACCATTCTAATTATATCCTTAATGATTAGCTTTATCCCTTAGAAAAAAAATTGAGATTTATCAGTCATAGTAGCGGAGCTATGACAAAATTTTTTATAGAAATTACGCATAAAATAAATTCATTCAAAGCATAAAAAGAGGACTTCCTACCATATTCTAGGAACTATCGTCCTAGATTAATTAAAAGAATTTTATTATGCATGGAGATGTGGATGTTGCATGTAGATGTAGATGTATGGATGTGAATGTGGATGTGGAGGTGGATGTATGCATGTAGATGTAGATGTGGATGTGGATGTGGAGGTGGATGTATGCATGTAGATGTAGATGTATAGATGTGGATGTGAATGTGGATGTGGAGATGTGCATGTAGATGTAGATGCATAGATGTGGATGTGAATGGAGATGTAGATGTATGCATGTAGATGTAGATGTATAGATGTGGATGTGGATGTATGTATGTAGATGTAGATGTATAGATGTGGATGTGGATGTGGAGGTGGATGTATGCATGTAGATGTAGATGTGGATGTGGATGTGGAGGTGGATGTATGCATGTAGATGTAGATGTATAGATGTGGATGTGAATGTGGAGGTGGATGTATGCATGTAGATGTAGATGTATGAGGAGAATGTGGAGGTGGATGTATGCATGTAGATGTAGATGTATGAGGAGAATGTGAATGTGGATGTGGATGTGGATGTATGCATAGAGATGTGGATGTATGCATGTAGATGAGAATGTACGCATATAGATGTGGATGTATGGATGTGAATGTGCATGTAGATGTGGATGTATGGATGTGGATGCATGAATGTGCATGTAGATGTGGATGTGAAATTAGATGTATGGATGTAGATGTGGATGTGTGGATGTGGATGTGGATGTGGATATATGTATGGATGTGAATATACGATATGTGATGTGAAGGAATATGAAGTGTTGAGATGGAAAATGATGTGATGGGATGAGTATACATATAAATGGAATATGGAATAAGTAATGTGGATTGATGAGGGATAATGTGGAAAAATGAAAGTAAAAATAGAAACTGTATTGTAAACTGTTTGTAAATGCTATTTGTAAATGACTGTTTTATGTCAAGATTGCTGGGGGAGCATTGTGACTATCTTGTGATTAAGGTCGTGAGACCTAACTGATAATGTTGCAACTGCTGTGACGGAGAGTCAATGAAGGACGTCTCGCGTAGCAAGGTCGGCCGAGGTCTTGACTAGCCTCGGTGCGATTAAAATGGTGAGCTTCTGGTACGGTGGATGAGGGGCCAAGGAAGCGGCCTATGAGTGAAGCGCTAGGTCACCTGCGAAGGAATACCCACGCGTGCGTCGAGGAAGATATTGGAACAGAGTTGGAGTTGTTTTCTGAAATCGGGCATGGATCTGGTTGATTGACCTTGCTGGTCTTCAATGAATGAGTCCATGGCCCTTTATATGGATCCTGTTGGTTGATCTTGCTGATCTTCAACGAGAGTCCATCTTGATAAGTGATTATATTGCCGAGTATTATGGGCTAGGGATTAGGAAACGGCCCCTGATGGTGGTGAGCATCCTAGTTGCCAATGATGCCATAGATACTCTGATGAAGGAATGATGGAAAAATTAAGAATCAACTAGATAAATTGGAAGATGGTGATCAGTGATACTATGGTTTTATTAAAGGATTGTTTTAAATTGGTTGAATCTGTGAAAAGGCAATTTCATATTGGGTGTGTGAGTGGTGTGACTAGTTTTATTTTGCATGAACATCCGGCTAGGGGGCCTTGGAACTCTTTTCCTTGGTACCCGGGACAAAACCTAACCAAATTCTGAATTGGATCCCATCACTACAGTGGTTGGGCGGTTGGCTAACCCATGGGATTGGTGGATGGGGTTAGGCTGGACTGATGGATCCGTAAATCGAGACTCAAACTTTTGTTCTTACGATAGATAAAATAAATCCCGGACAGTAACTGTTCTATGGATAGGAATTAACGGCTGTGCCTCTTGAATGGGGAAAAAAGCGTTGATCCCAATGATCCAAGTGCAAGTTTCTCCCTTGATCTGACCAAGTATCTTATAGATGTAATTGGATCAGCTCGATCAGAAATGATCTTGACTACGTTAGAGTAAAAAGTTATCCTGGTGGAATCGCCCGTGCTTTCTGGTAAAGGAAGTTTTCCGGGTTCGGTTTTGGAACAATCGACGGATTAGTCTCTTATTCGGATATCCGTGGGTGAGGCCCCGAATGTGGGACCCCTGTCCCGTGCGAGAAGTGCTACTTCCGCTGCTAGTATCCCGAATCTGTTGCTCGGTGGGAACAGGGATCTTGCATTTACCTAAAAAGGTGCTCGATGCAACTTTTGGCTCCCAAATTGAATGTAAACTGACTCAGGAAGTATATTAATTCCTGATCGACCATCCAAAAGAACTCCATGTATGGGCTGGCCCTGATATTTGACTGATATGGCCGGAACTTTGAAATCAACATCTTCCACCTGAACAATATTACTCATTAAAAAATTACTTTGAGGTGAATCAACACCTTTTCTCTGAAGAATTCTTTGAAACAGCAAATCTCTGAACCCTGGTACTAATGTCAGCAATTGGTCAAGAGAAATCTGAATTTCTGAATGTAATAGAGCTTCATAGAGTGAGTCAACCTTAGAAATTTCCTCTTCTCCTTTGTCCTGTCCTTGTTCTTCACAAACCCCTTCAATTTGTTCTAACATTAGTTCTTCCAAAGTTGGCTTCTTCTTGTCCAACTTCCTCTGAACCTTGCTTCTAACTTTCTCCTGATCTACCCATTGAATTGGACCTTTATTCAACTTTGCAGCTCTTGTCACTGCCAAGGCAGGAATCTGTTGTTTCCCATCCTTATCATTTGCATGGTCTACACATCCATAGAACAATCACAAGCAACATTCTCAACCATATCAGAGTTACTCTGAAACTGGTCCTCTATCACTGTCACTGCATTTAACTGTGTTATTTGTTGACTTTGCTGCATCTTTCCTCTCTGATTTTGATCTGCTATAGGGTACCTTACAATTGGGATACCCCTCTCTATCCTATGCTTGCACCATATCTCACAAGCTGGACCCTATCTATGACCCTCTTTGTCACAATAAGTGCACTTAAATCTGATTGCCATGTTTGTCTAGGCTGTGATCTGAACTATCTATTTGGTCCTCTAGCTCGAGCAGGGAAAACTTGATTAGATGAAGTTTCGTTCTGCTGCTGCTGCTTTGACCTTTGTACACCAAGGGGAACTCTTCCTCTAAAATTTGGGTTATACCAGCAATTGGTTGCTAAATGTCCTTCCTTTGAGCATATCTGACACACTGGTCTATCATTTGTTAATACTGAGGCACACTTCAATGCTTTAAGACTCTTTAACAGTTGTTCATCATCCAATGCTTTCTTCTTCTTTTTTTCCTTATCTTTGGACTTTGAAGATTTCTTCTTCTTTTTTCTTTTTTGGCTAGTTGATTCATCATCTGAATCTGAGTCACTATTATATTCTGAATTATTATCAGAGCTCTCTGAGTCTGTGTCTCCATCAGAGTGAGATTCCAGGTATGAATCAGACCTCTTTTTCTTTTGCTTCTTCTTAGTAACACCCAACCTCTTTTCTACTCTTACTACTGCTTGCACCAAAGCATCAAAAGCATCAAAACCTGCAGCAATGTCTACATTAGCCACTGCTAATCTGATTGTCTTCCTTAATCCATTCAGGAAATAAGAAGCTAACATCTCATTGGAAAGCCTATCTGCTCCTTCCAATCTTCGAGAAAGAACCCTGAACTTCTGAGCATAGTCCTCTACTAGCATTTCTTTTTGTTGAAGATCTTCAATTTTATTTATAATGTCATTGGCTGTTTTCTCCCTTCTGAACCTGGCAAGAAAACTATCTCTTAAAGCATCAAAGTTTCCAAAATGTCCCAAACCATATTGGCTAAACCAATCCATTGTTGAGCCTTCTAAGGTAGCAGCAAACTGCCTCTTCTTCACCTCTCCCCCATAAAGTGTGTCATAGCCACTAGCCTCCGACCTTGTTTGGAATTGGGCTACATGGCAGTCAAGGTCCTCCTTGGGTTTTCCCCTGAACTTTGCTGATCTCACCTTTGGGTTCTGTGCTGGTGGATTTTGAGGATTCATTGCTGCCCCTCTAACTGGCCTCCTTGCTAAGACTAGTAATGGTTCAAACTGCAACCTTCTCCTACTACTTCCCCTAATAACTCTATTCTCAACAAGGTTTCCCCAAGAAATGTCCTGAAAGTGCTTGAGAATACTTGTGGATTTTGATCATCCTCAACACTTCCTGCTTCTGCATTAGCATTTGAATCATTATTTAAAATTGGAATACCCAAATCAGATTCAAATTGTACCGAACCTGTCAGAATCCCTTCTTGAACAGCATCCACAAACTAATCATGTACTTCTTCCTCATCATCAATATCCTCTGCTTCTTGATCCAGTGTTTCCTCCTCTACATCTTCTTCCAAAATAGTTTCCAATGCTCCACTTGTTCCCGGAGGAACTTCATAATCTGAATCATAATCATCACCTTCTTCATCATCATTTTTGCCTGTTAAAGCAGCATCAGCGTCTCTGGCCCTTGACCTTGTATAATATCTTCTTGAATTCCCCGAATTATCTTCAGACATCCAAGGCTAGCGGTCCTCTCTGAATAAGTCGTATCCTCCCAGAACTCAGGGCATCCGAACCCGCAGGATCACCAATGTGTACATGGCCCTCTAAAAGGTTCTGTACAAAGGCATTAATAAATAATACATCTCTCAACACCACTCAGAGCACATCAGCAGAGCGCAGACTCTGATTCATCATGACAGCATAATGATTGCACAAACATCAAGAAAGACATAATAAAAAACTACACAAAGACATAACAGAACTTCTCCTTCATTCATTAGCGATCAGAATCAACGTTTCATCTCTCTCTTTCCTAGATAAAACTGTCAGGGTAATAACTACTTGGTTTAGATCCCAAAGGGTACATTCACACGTAACTAACCCCCAAACCCTTTGACTAAGGTCTAAGAATTACATAATAAAGCCTTAACATTAACCCAATATTGGGTCACTTAATGACTAAAGGCTAGAATTTCTGTTTCATTCATTTTCTGGTATGAGCTGAGATTTCTTTTTAGCTTCTCTTGGATTTTCATCTAGAGACCATAAATGAGTTTGGCTTTTTTATTGTTATAGAACACACACACACACAATACACACATCATACCTGTCATAATGTCAAATCTTATTTATTTATTGCTTGGGATAACCTTTTTACTTTAATCTGGACACCATGCTATATACTTTGACTTGGAGGAGTCCCAAAGAATAACTTATTGGTTAACACAATTTGAGTAACTTTATTGTTATCGTACTAAACCTAACTCCGGCTCTACAATGACGAGATGGGTAACACTACACAGAGAAGATGATGGTGCCCTTTTTGCTTTTGGATTGCTCTATTTAAGGCTCCACTATATGCTTGCAATGATGAGAGGCCACATGGGCTGCTGATGCATGAAGATGCCTCGACTGAGGATTTGCTATAAATCAAGAAATTTGGGGTGAGTGGCACACGCTCACTAGTCTGCATGTGTATTGCTTACTCAGGTCCCTCACTTAGCCCTTTGGGTATGTTTTGTGATCATGGCTCTACAAGTGCAATGTATATTTGAATTTATGTTTTTACCTGATATGGTTGCACAATGTCTTTAATTTGGATAATGGAGCTCTATTACATACCACATAAGAGATCATTGCTCGTAGAATACGCATTACTTGTACAGACTACATGCAATTATCTGATCTCATCAGAATGGTTACACATCTGAACCTGTGGCTTATGTACCAAATAATCTACTTGGCTTCATGATGTATGGTAAACCCTTACTACTTGGGGCAGATAGGGTCTGACTGCTAGTATGCTGTAGGTATTGTTAACATAGGAGCTCTGTATAAGGGACTTTATTTGCTTTCATCTCTTTGGGATAGATGTCCTCTGGACTTTCACTTCTAATGATTAATGGGTAAAAGAGAAATCTTAATTCTGATAATGGTATTCTCTCAATGCTCTTGGTCTAATCAATGGCTGCATTGATTGGGTATTCTCTCAATGCTCTTGGTCTAATCAATGGCTACATTGATTGGGTATAGCTTGCTTTCTTGATATAACTTGTGTTGTGAATTTCTTTACTATATAGAGACCTATGACATGTGTAGTGTTGAGTGACATTGATGACAAGTGGTTGAGTCCCTTGACACCTGCAAAACACATCCAGACTAACACTTTTGTTTGTCTGTTTGTTTGGATGCAAGAAACAGGACTCACCTTCTCCAGATTGCATGTGTGAAAAAGGGTTTCTGTGCCGCCGAGGATCTGCCTCGGCTTGTGTTTTTTTTCTCTGACTAGATCTAAATCTCATCTTGAAGTTTTACTTGAGACACTCAGTGCTCCAAAAACATGATGTATTACACAGATGATGAAATATATCATGTTTCCATTCATATCTTGAGTATAGAGTGTCTTTTGAATTTGGTATTCAGCTGTAGGGTATTGTATTATGTTCAAAACGAAAAAACACACTTTAGGTACAGGGTCTACTCTCTTTGGAGATAGTCCACATACTCATACTCAAACTCTTTATACCTCAGTCGTATTTATACAATTCTCGCTATCATTGTGCTTTTAGCCAATAGTCTTAAAGATTGAATTGTATGTCGATTGAGGTTGGAGCTTGGCTCACAGAGGTGGTGCCCTTATGTTGGCTAGTTTTAGGAAGTCTAGCTTCAATAGTACCTTTATTTTGACTAATACTCTGTTTTATGTCTCATAGATTTTACCACTTTTCAGAGGGTCAGAGATTCCTCCTGACCATTCACCGTCAAAGGCCTGCTAGCATGTTTTGGCATGCATCAAGACCGAAGAAGCACAAGATATTATCGTGTCCTCAGTTTGATAAGAGCCATGCCAACATGGCTCTCTTCTACAACTCCTCCTTTAATGATTGGGTTAAGCTTTTGGCTGAGCTAGATAAGGATAAGGAAAGTCTACAAAAAATTCTCGCCATCATTGTGCCTCTGGCCGATAGTCTTAAAGATAGAATTGCTTGTTTAGATTGAGGTTGGAGCTTGACTCATAGCCATAGTGCCTTTGGTGGGCTAGTTATAGGTAGTGTACCTTCAAAAATACTCTTTTCCATCTCTGTTTACATACATGTCACTACATTTACCTAGCAACATAGCTAGTGGATTCCAAGTGGAATATATATGTATGGCAAACATTGTCAAAGAGCCTAACTAAGGCTTCCCAGTCTACTCAGTCTTCACACATCAATATCTTTTGGTGGGCAATAGGCTATCCACGCAAGTGGTAGCCTATCGCTCCACTTGTGAGGAGCCTATACCCAGGTCAGGGGTGGGTACACACACACACACCTATATCTCTCTTAACTTATACAATTTTGCTACCTAATATTTTTCTAAACTAAGGTTTTTTATTGGACCCTTGAATTTTCTAACCTGTTTCTCATAGAATTTTGGGAACTTGTGGGTAGTGTTGAACACGTTCTTTAACCCAATATTGGGTCACTTAATGTGACTAAAGGCTAGAATTTCTGTTTCATTCATTTTCTGGTACGAGCTGAGATTTCTTTTTAGCTTTTCTTGGATTTTCATCTGGAGATCATAAACGAGTTTGGCTTTTTTATTGCTAAAGAACACACACACACACACACACACAATACACACATCATACATGTCATAATGTCAAATCTTTTTTATTTATTGCTTGGGATAACCCTTTTACTTTGACTTGGAGGAGTCCCATAATATAGTTTATTGGTTAACACAATTTGAGTAACTTTATTGTTATCATATTGAACCTAACTCCGGATCTACAATGAGGAGATGGGTAACACTACACAGAGAAGATGATGGCACCCTTTTTGCTTTTGGACTGCTCTATTTAAGGCTCCACTATCTGCCTACAATGATGAGAGGCCACATTGGCTACTGATGCATGAAGATGCCTCGACTGAGGATTTGCTATAAATCAAGAAATTTGGGATGAGTGGCACACACTTACTAGTCTACTTGTGATAACCCTTTTACTTTGACTTGGAGGAGTCCCATAATATAGTTTATTGGTTAACACAATTTGAGTAACTTTATTGTTATCATATTGAACCTAACTCCGGATCTACAATGAGGAGATGCGTAACACTACACAGAGAAGATGATGGCACCCTTTTTGCTTTTGGACTGCTCTATTTAAGGCTCCACTATCTACCTACAATGATGAGAGGCCACATTGGCTACTGATGCATGAAGATGCCTCGACTGAGGATTTGCTATAAATCAAGAAATTTGGGATGAGTGGCACACACTCACTAGTCTGCTTGTGTATTTCTTACTCTGGTCCCTCACTTAGCCCTTTGGGTATGTTTTGTGATCATGGCTCTATTTCTTACTATGATCGGTGTGCCTTCTTCTCACAGGTGCAATGTATATTTGAATTTCTATTTATGTGGTTGCACAATGTCTTTAATTTGGATAATGGAGCTCTATTATAAAACCTTTTGCTTTTCACTAATGATTACATAGCACATAAGAGATAATTGCTTGTGGAATATGCAATACTTGTACAAACTACATGCTATTATCTGATATCATCAGAATGGCTACACATCTGAACCTGTGGCCTATGTACTAAATAATCTACTTGGCTTCTTGATCTATGGTGAACCTGTGGCCTATGTACTAAATAATCTACTTGGCTTCTTGATCTATGGTGAACCTTGGCTTTCTACTTGGGGCAAATAGGGTCTGACTACTAGTATGTAGTAGGTACTGTTAACATAGGAGCTCTGTATTAGGTACTTTATTTGCTTTCATCTCTTTGGGATAGATGTCCTCTAGACTTTCACTTCTAATGATTAATGGGTAAAAGGGAAATCTTAATTCTGATAATGGTATTCTCTCAATGCTCTTGGTCTAATCGATGGCTGCATTGATTGGGTACAGCTTGCTTTCTTTATATAACTAGTGTTGTGAATTTCTTTACTATATAGAGACCTATGACATGTGTAGTGTTGAGTGACATTGATGACAAGTGGTTGAGTCCCCTGACACCTGCAAACACTTCAAGACTAACACTTTTGTTTGTCTGTTTGTATGGATGCAGGTAATAGGACTCGCCTTCTCCGGATTGCATGTGTGAAAAAGGGTTTCTCTGTTGAGGATCTGTCTCGGCTTGTTGTGTTTTTTTTCTCTCACTAGATCTAAATCTAATCTTGAAGTTTTACTTGTGAGACACTCAGTGCTCCAAAAACATGACGTATTACACAGATGATGAAATATATCATGTTTCCATTCATATCTTGAGTATAAAGTGCCTTTTGAGTTTGGTATTTTGGTATTCAGCTGTAGGGTATTGTATTATGTTCAAAACAAAAACACACACTCGAGCTACAGGGGCTACTCTCTTTGGAGATAGTCCACATACTCATACTCAAACTCTTTATACCTTAGCCGTATTTATACAATTCTCGCTATCATTGTGCTTTTAGCCGATAGTCTTAAAGATTGAATTGTATGCTGATTGAGGTTGGAGCCGTGGTGTCCTTATGTTGGCTGGTTTTAGGAAGTCTAGCTTCAATAGTACCTTTATTTTGACTAATACTCTGTTTTATGTCTCATAGATTTTACCCCTTTTCAGAGGGTCAGAGATTCCTCCTGACCATTCACCGTCAAAAGCGTGCCAGCATGTTTTGGCATGCATCAAGACCGAAGAAGCACAAGATATTATCGTGTCCTCGGTTCGACAAGAGCCGTGCCAACATGGCTCTCTTCACAGCTCCTGTCCTTTAATGATTGGGTTAAGCTTCTGGCTGAGCTAGATAAGGATAAGGAAAGTCTTCAAACAATTCTCGCCATCATCAATGTGCCTCTAGCCGATAGTCTTAAAGATAGAATTGCTTGTTTAGATTGAGGTTGGATTTGACTCATAGCCATAGTGCCTTTGGTGGGCTAGTTATAGGTAGTCTACCTTCAAAAATACTCTTTTCCTTTTCTATTTAATGATTTACATGCAAGTCACTATATTTACCTGGCAACATAGCCAGTGGATTCCAACTGGAATATATATGTATGGCAAGCATTGCCAAAGAGCCTAACTAAGGCTTCCCATTCTACTCAGTCTTCACACATCAATATCTTTTGGTGAGCAATAGGCTATCCACGCAAATGATAGCCTATTGCTCCACTTGTGCGGAGCCTATGCTCGGGTTAGGGGTGGGTACACACACACCTATATCTCTCTTAACTTATACAATTTTGCTACCTAATATTTTTTTAAACTAATGGTTTTTATTGGACCCTTGAAATTTCTAACCTATTTCTCATAGAAATTTTGGGAACTTGTGGGTAGTGTTGAACATGTTCTTTAACCCAATATTGGGTCACTTAATGAATAAAGGCTAGAATTTTTGTTTCATTTATTTTCTGGTACGAGCTGAGATTTCTTTTTACCTTCTCTTGGAATTTCATCTGGAGACCATAAATGAGTTTGGATTTTTTATTGCTATAGAACACACACACACACACACACACACAATACACACATCATACCTGTCATAATGTCAAATCTTTTTTATTTATTGCTTGGGAGGATAACCTTTTTACTTTAATGTGGGCACCAGGCTATATACTTTGACTTGGAGGAGTCCCAAAATATAACTTATTGGTTAACACAATTTGAGTAACTTTATTGTTATCATATTAAACCTAACTCCGGCTCTACAATGAGGAGATGGGTAACACTACACAGGGAAGATGATGGTGCCCTTTGTGCTTTCTAACTGCTCTATTTAAGGCTCCACTATATGCCTGCAATGATGAGAGGCCACATGGGTTGCTGATGCATGAAGATGCCTTGACTGAGGATTTGCTATAAATCAAGAAATTTGGGGTGAGTGGCACGCACTCACTAGTCTGCTTATGTATTGCTTACTCAGGTCCCTCACTTAACCCTTTGGGTATGTTTTGTGATCATGGCTCTATTGCTTACTATGATCAGTGCGCCTTCTTCACAGGTGCAATAACAGGTGCAATGTATATTTCAATTTTTGTTTTTACCTAATATGGTTGCATAATGTCTTTAATTTGGATAATGGAGCTCTATTATAAAACCCTTTGCTTTTCACTAATTATTACATACCACATAAGAGATCATTGCTCGTGGAATACGCATTACTTGTACAGACTACATGCAATTATCTGATCTCATCAGAATGGTTACACATCTGAACCTGTGGCTTATGTACCAAATAATCTACTTGGCTTCATGATGTATGGTAAACCTTGGCTTACTACTTGGGGCAGATAGGGTATGACTACTAGTATGCTGTAGGTATTGTTAACATAGGAGCTCTGTATAAGGGACTTTATTTGCTTTCATCTCTTTGGGATAAATGTCCTCTAGACTTTCACTTCTAATGATTAATGGGTAAAAGGGAAATCTTAATTCTGATAATGGTATTCTCTCAATGCTCTTGGCCTAATCAATGGCTGCATTGATTGGGTACACAGCTTGCTTTCTTGATATAACTTGTGTTGTGAATTTCTTTACTATATAGAGACCTATGACATGTGTAGTGTTGAGTGACATTGATGACAAGTGGTTGAGTCCCCTGACACTTGAAAGACACATCCTGACTAATAATTTTGTTTGTCTGTTTGTATGGATGCAGGTAAATAACAGGACTCACCTTCTCCGGATTGCATGTGTGAAAAAGGGTTTCTCTACCGCACCGAGGATCTGCCTCGGCTTGTGTTTTTTTTCTCTCACTAGATCTAAATCTGATCTTGAAGTTTTACTTGAGACACTCAGTGCTCCAAAAACATGACGTATTACACAGATGATGAAATATATCATGTTTCCATTCATATCTTGAGTATAGAGTGTCTTTTGAATTTGGTATTCAACTGTAGGGTATTGTATTATGTTAAAAACAAAAACACACACTCTAGCTAGAGGGGCTACTCTCTTTGGAGATAGTCCACATACTCATACTCAAGTTCTTTATACCTCAGCCATATTTATACAATTCTCGCTATCATTGTGCTTTTAGCCGATAGTCTTAAAGATTGAATTGCTTGTTTAGATTGAGGTTGGAGCTTGGCTCACAGCCGTGGTGCCCTTATGTTGGCTGGTTTTAGGAAGTCTAGCTTCAATAGTACCTTTATGTTGACTAATACTCTGTTTTATGTCTCATAGATTTTAAACCTTTTCAAAGGGTCAGAGATTCCTCCTGACCATTCACCGTCAAAAGCCTGCCAGCATGTTTTGGCATGCATCAAGATTGAAGAAGCACAAGATATTATCGTGTCCTCGGTTTGACAAGAGCCGTGCCAACATGGCTCTCTTCTACAACTCCTGTCCTTTAATGATTGGGTTAAGCTTTTGGCTGAGCTAGATAAGGATAAGGGAAGTCTTCAAACAATTCTCGCCATCAATGTGCCTCTGGCCGATAGTCTTAAAGATAGAATTGCTTGTTTAGATTGAGGTTGGAGCTTGACTCATAGCCATAGTGCCTTTGGTGGGCTAGTTATAGGTAGTCTACCTTCAAAAATACTCTTTTCCTTCTCTGTTTAACGGTTTACATGCAAGTCACTACATTTCCCTTGCAACACCAGTGGATTCCAACTGGAATATATATGTATGGCAAGCAGTGCCAAAGAGCCGAACTAACGCTTCCCAGTCTACTCAGTCTTCACACATCAATATCTTTTGGTGGGCAATAGGCTATCCACGCAAGTGGTAGCCTATCGCTCCACTTGTGCGGAGCCTATGCCCGGGTCAGGGGTGGGTACACACACACACACCTATATCTCTCTTAACTTATACAATTTTGCTACCTAATATTTTTCTAAACTAAGGGTTTTATTGGACCCTTGAATTTTCTAACCTGTTTCTCATAGAATTTTGGGAACTTGTGGGTAGTGTTGAACATGTTCTTTAACCCAATATTGGGTCACTTAATGACTAAAGGCTAGAATTTCTGTTTCATTCATTTTCTGGTACGAGCTGAGATTTCTTTTTACCTTCTCTTGGATTTTCATCTGGAGACCATAAATGAGTTTGGCTTTTTTATTGCTATAGAACACACACACACACACACACACACACACACACACACACACACACACAATACACACATCATACCTATCATAATGTCAAATCTTTTTTATTTATTGCTTGGGATAACCTTTTTACTTTAATGTGGGCACCAAGCTATATACTTTAACTTGGAGGAGTCCCAAAATATAACTTATTGGTTAACACAATTTGAGTAACTTTATTGTTATCATATTAAACCTAACACCGGCGGCTCTACAATGAGGAGATGGGTAACACTACACAGAGAAGATGATGGTGCCCTTTTTACTTTTGGATTGCTCTTTTTAAGGCTCCACTATATGCCTATTGCAATAATAAGAGGCCACATGGGCTGCTGATGCATGAAGATGCCTTGACAGAGGATTTGCTATAAATCAAGACAAATTTGGGGTGAGTGGCACACACTCACTAGTCTACTTCTGTATTGCTTACTCAGGTCCCTCACTTAGCCCTTTGGGTATGTTTTGTGATCATGGCTCTATTTCTTACTATGATCGGTGTGCCTTCTTCACAGGTGCAATGTATATATGAATTTTTGTTTTTACGTAATGTGGTTGCACAATGTCTTAATTTGGATAAAACCCTTTGCTTTTCACTAATGATTTCATAGCACATAAGAGATAATTGCTTGTGGAATATGCATTACTTGTACAGACTACATGCCGTTATTCTGATCTCATCAGAATGGTTACTATCATCAGAATGGCTATGTTGCCAGGTAAATGTAGTGACCTGCATGTAAACTGTTAAACAGAGAAGGAAAAGAGTATTTTTGAAGGTAGACTACCTATAACTAGCCCACCAAAGCACTATGGCTATGAGTCAAGCTCCAACTTCAATCTAAACAAGCAATTCTATCTTTAAGACTATCGGCCAGAGGCACATTGATGGCGAGAATTGTTTGAAGACTTTCCTTATCCTTATCTAGCTCAGCCAAAAGCTTAACCCAATCATTTAAGGACCGGAGTTGTAGAAGAGAGCCATGTTTGCACGGCTTTTGTCGAACCGAGGACATGATAATATCTTGTGCTTCTTGGTCTTGATGCATGCCAAAACATGCTGGCAGGCTTTTGACGGTGAATGGTCAGGAGGAATCTCTGACCCTCTGAAAAGGGATAAAATCTATGAGACATAAAATAGAGTATTAGTCAAAATAAAGGTACTATTGAAGCTAGACTTCCTAAAACCAGCCAACATAAGGGCACCATGGCTGTGAGCCAAGCTCCAACCTCAATCGGCATACAATTCAATCTTTAAGACTATCGGCTAAAATCACAATGATAGTGAGGATTGTATAAATATGGCTGAGGTATAAAGAGTTTGAGTATGAGTATGTGGACAATCTCCAAAGAGAGTAGCCTCTGTAGCTAGAGTGTGTTTTTTTGTTTTGAACATAATACAATACCCTACAGCTAAATTAAATACCAAATTCAAAAGACACTGTATACTCAAGATATGAATGGAAACACCATATATTTCATCATCTGTGTAATACATCATGGTTTTGGAGCACTGAGTGTCTCAAGTAAAACTTCAAGATGAGATTTAGATCTAGTGATAAAAAAAACACAACAAGCCGCCGAGGCAGATCCTCGGTGGCACAGAAACCCTTTTTCACACATGCAATCCGGAGAAGGTGAATCCTGTTACCTGCATCCATACAAATAGACAAACAAAAGTGTTAGTCTGTATGTGTTTTGCAGGTGTCAGGGGACTCAACCACTTGTCATCAATGTCACTCAACACTACACATGTCATTCAACACTACACATGTCATAGGTCTCTATATAGTAAAGAAATTCACAACACAAGTTAGTCATTGATTAGACCAAGAGCATTGAGAGAATACCATTATCAGAATTAAGATGTCTCTTTTACCCATTAATCATTAGAAGTGAAAGTCAAGAGGACATCTATCCCAAAGAGATGAAAGCAAATAAAGTCCCTAATACAGAGCTTCTATGTTAACAATACCTACAGCATACTAGTAGTCAGACCCTATCTACCCCAAGTAGTAAGCCAGGGTTTGCCATACATCATGAAGGCAAGTAGATTATTTAGTACATAAGCCACAGGTTCAGATGTGTAACCATTCTGATGAGATCAGATAACGGCATGTAGCCTGTACAAGTAATGCATATTCCACAAGCAATTATCTCTTATGTGCTACGTAATCATTAGTGAAAAGCAATGGGTTTTATAATAGAGCTCCATTATCCAAATTAAAGACATTGTGCAACCACATTAGGTAAACACAGAAATTCAAATATACATTGCACCTGTGAAGAAGGCGCACCGATCATAGTAAGAAATAGAGCCATGATCACAAAACTTACCCAAAGGGCTAAGTGAGGGACCTGAGTAAGCAATACACAAGCAGACTAGTGAGTGTGTGCCACTCACCCCAAATTTCTTGATTTATAGAAAATCCTCAGTCGAGGCATCTTCATGCATCAGCAGCCCATGTGGCCTCTCATCATTGTAGGCATATAGTGGAGCCTTAAATAGAGCAGTTAGAAAGCACAAAGGGCGCTAAGATCTTCTCTGTGTAGTGTTACCCATCTCCTCATTGTAGAGCCGAGTTACTCAAATAGTGTTAACCAATAAGTTATATTTTGGGACTCCTTCAAGTCAAAGTATATAGCCTAGTGCCCACATTAACGTAAAAAGGTTATCCTCCCAAACAATAAATAAAAAAGATTTGACATTATGACAGGTATGATGTGTGTATTGTGTGTGTATTGTGTGTGTGTGTGTGTGTTCTATAGCAATAAAAAAGCCAAACTCATTTATGGTCTCCAGATGAAATTCCAAGAGAAACTAAAAAGAAATCTCAGCTCGTACCAAAAAATGAATGAAATAGAAATTCTAGCCTTTAGTCATTAAGTGACCCAATATTGGGTTCAAGAACATGTTCAACACTACCCACAAGTTTCCAAAACCCTATGAGAAACAGGTTAGAAAATTCAAGGGTCCAATTAAAACCCTTAGTTTATGAAAATATAAGGTAGCAAAATTGTATAAGTTAAGAGAGATATAGGTGTGTGTGTGTGTGTGTGTGTATCCACCCCTCACTCGGGCATAGGCTCCGCACAAGTGGTGATAGGCTACCACTTGCATGGATAGCCTATTTCCCCCACCAAAAGATATTGATGTGTGAAGACTGAGTAGACTGGGAAGCCTAAGTTAGGCTCTTTGGCAATGTTTGCCATACATATATATTCCAGTTGGAATCCACTCGCTATGTTGCCAGGTAAATGTAGTGACCTACATGTAAACCGTTAAACAGAGAAGGAAAAGAGTATTTTTGAAGGTAGACTACCTATAACTAGCAATAATATCTTGTGCTTCTTCGATCTTGATGCATGCCAAAACATGATGGCGGGCCTTTGACGGCGGTGAACATGGTCAGTAGGAATCTCTGACCCTCTCAAAAAGGGTAAAATCTATGAGACATAAAACAGAGTATTAGCCAAAATAAAGGTACTATTGAAGCTAGACTTTCTAAAACCAGCCAACATAAGGGCACCACGACTGTGAGCCAAGCTCCAACCTCAATTGACATACAATTCAATCTTTAAGACAATCGGCTAAAAGCACAATGATAACGAAAATTGTATAAATACGGTTGAGGTATAAAGAGTATGAGTATGTGGACTATCTCCAAAGAGAGTAGACCCTAGAGTGTGTGGACTATCTCCAAAGAGAGTAGACCCTGTAGCTAGAGTGTGTGGACTATCTCCAAAGAGAGTAGACCCTGTAGCTAGAGTGTGTGGACTATCTCCAAAGAGAGTAGACCCTGTAGCTTGAGTTTGAGTATGAGTATGTGGACTATCTCCAAAGAGAGTAGACCCTGTAGCTAGAGTGTGTGGACTATCTCCAAAGAGAGTAGACCCTGTAGCTAGAGTGTGTGTTTTCATTTTGAACATAATACAATACCCTACAGCTGAATACCAAATTCAAAAGACACTCTATACTCAAGATATGAATGTAAACATGATATATTTCATCATTTGTGTAATACATCATGTGTTTGGAGCACTGAGTGTCTCAAGTAAAACTTCAAGATGAGATTTAGATCTAGTGAGAGAAAAAAAACACAACAAGCCGAGGCAGATCCTCGGCGCGACAGAGAAACCCTTTTTCACACATGCAATCCGGAGAAGGTGAGTCCTGTTACCTGCATTCATACAAATAGACAAACAAAAGTGTTAGTCTGGATGTGTCTTTCAGGTGTCAGGGGACTCAACCACTTGTCATCAATGTCACTCAACACTACACATGTCATAGGTCTCTATATATAGGTCTCTATATAGTAAAGAATTTCACAACACAAGTTATATCAAGAAAGCAAGCTGTACCCAATCAATGCAGTCATTGATTAGACCAAGAGCATTGAGAGAATACCATTATCAGAATTAAGATTTCTCTTTCACCCATTAATCATTTTAGAAGTGAAAGTCCAGAGGACATCTACCCCAAAGAGATGAAAGCAAATAAAGTCCCTAATACAGAGCTTGTATGTTAACAATACCTACAGCATACTAGTAGTTAGACCCTATCTGCCCCAAGTAGTAAGGAAGGGTTTACCATACATCATGAAGGCAAGTAGATTATTTAGTACATAAGCCATAGGTTCAGATGTGTAAGCATTCTGATGAGATTAGATAACGGCATGTAGTCTGAACAAGTAATGCACATTCCACAAGCAATTATCTCTTATGTGCTATGTAATCATTAGTGAAGAGCAAAGGGTTTTATAATAGAGATCCATTATCCAAATTAAAGTTATTGTGCAACCATATCAGGTGAAAACAGAAATTCAAATATACATGGCACCTGTGAAGTAGGCGCACAGGTCATAGTAAGCAATAGAGCCATGATCACAAAACATACCCAAAGGGCTAAGTGAGGGACTTGAGTAAGCAATACACCAGCAGATTAGTGAGTGTGTGCCACTCACCCCAAATTTGTCTTGATTTATAGCAAATCCTCAGTCGAGGCATCTTCATGCATTAGCAGCCCATGTGGCCTCTCATCATTGTAGGCATATAGTGGAGCCTTAAATAGAGCAGTACAAAAGCAAAAAGGGCACCATAATCTTCTCTGTGTAGTGTTACCCATCTCCTCATTGTAGAGCTGGAGTTAGGTTTAATATGATAACAATAAAGTTACTCAAATTGTGTTAAGCAATAAGTTATATTTTGGGACTTCTCCAAGTCAAAGTATATAGCATGGTGCCCACATTAAAGTAAAAAGGTTATCCCAAGAAATAAATAAAAAAGATTTGACATTATGACAGGTATGGTGTGTATGGTGTGTGTGTGTGTGTTCTATAGCAATAAAAAAGCCAAACTCATTTATGGTCTCCAGATGAAAATCTTCAAGAATGATATCTTGGAGTCACTAAGTGGTTTATGTGAGCACGATCCATCTTTTAGAGAGGTCTGGCACGCTGTACGCGAAGCTTAAAAGACATTTAAGCTTATACCAGAAAATGAATGAAACATAAATTCTAGCCTTTAGTCATTAAGTGACCCAATATTGGGTTAAAGAACATGTTTAACACTACCCACAAGTTCCCAAAATTCTATGAGAAACAGGTTAGAAAATTCAAGGGTCCAATAAAAACCCTTAGTTTAGAAAAATATTAGGTAGCAAAATTGTATAAGTTAAGAGAGATATAGGTGTGTGTGTACCCACCCCTCCGCACAAGTGGAGCGATAGGCTACCACTTGCGTGGATACCAACAAAAGATATTGATGTGTGAAGACTGAGTAGAATGGGAAGCCTTAGTTAGGCTCTTTGGCAATGTTTGCCATACATATATATTCCAGTTGGAATCCTCTGGCTATGTTGCCAGGTAAATGTAGTGACCTGCATGTAAACCTTTAAACAGAGAAAAAAAAGAATATTTTTGAAGGTAGACTACCTATAACTAGCCCACCAAAGGCACTATGGCTATGAGTCAAGCTCCAACCTCAATCTAAACAAGCAATTCTATTTTTAAGACTATCAGCCCAGAGGCACATTGATGGCGAGAATTGTTTGAAGACTTTCCTTACCCTTATCTAGCTCAGCCAAAAGCTTAACCCAATCATTAAAGGACAGGAGTTGTAGAAGAGAGCCATGTTGGCACGGCTCTTGAATCCAGGATACAATAATATCTTGTGCTTCTTGGTCTTGATGCATGCCAAAACATGCTGGCAGGCTTTTGACGGTGAATGGTCAGGAAGAATCTCTGACCCTCTGAAAAAAAGGTAAAATCTATGAGACATAAAACAGAGTATTAGTCAAAATAAAGGTACTATTGAAGCTAGACTTCCCAAAACCAGCCAACATAAGGGCACCACGGCTGTGAGCCAAGCTCCAACCTCAATCGGCATACAATTCAATCTTTAAGACTATCCGCTAAAAGCATAATGATAGTGAGAATTATATAAATACGGCTGAGGTATAAAGAGTTTTGAGTATGAGTATGTGGACTATCTCCAAAGAGAGTAGCCCCTGTAGCTAGAGTGTGTGTTTTCGTTTTGAACATAATACAATACCCTACAGCTGAATACCAAATTCAAAAGACACTCTATACTCAAGATATGAATGAAAACATGATATATTTCATCATCTATGTAATACGTCATGTTTTTGGAGCAATGAGTGTCTCAAGTAAAACTTCAAGATGAGATTTAGATCTAGTGAGAGAAAAAAAACACAACAAGCCGAGGCAGATCCTCGGCAGAGAAACCCTTTTTCACACATGCAATCCGGAGGAGGTGAATCATGTTTCCTGCATCCATACAAATAGACAAATAGACAAACAAAAGTGTTAGTCTGTATGTGTTTTGTAGGTGTCAGGGGACTCAACCACTTGTCATCAATGTCACTCAACACTACACATGTCATAGGTCTCTATATAGTAAAGAAATTCACAACATGCAGAGAAACCCTTTTTCACACATGCAATCCGGAGGAGGTGAATCCTGTTTCCTACATCCATACAAATAGACAAACAAAAGTGTTAGTCTGTATGTGTTTTGTAGGTGTCAGGGGACTCAACCACTTGTCATCAATGTCACTCAACACTACACATGTCATAGGTCTCTATATAGTAAAGAAATTCACAACACAAGTTATATCAAGAAAGCAAGCTGTACCCAATCAATGCAACCATTGATTAGACCAAGAGCATTGAGAGAATACCATTATCAGAATTAAGATTTCTCTTTCACCCATTAATCATTAGAAGTGAAAGTCGAGAGGACATCTATCCCAAAGAGATGAAAGCAAATAAAGTTCCTAATACAGAGCTCCTATGTTAACAATACCTACAGCATACTAGTAGTCAGACCCTATCTGCCCCAAGTAGTAAGGGTTTACCATACATCATGAAGCCAAGTAGATTATTTAGTACATAAGCCACAGGTTCAGATGTGTAACCATTCTGATGAGATCAGATAACAGCATGTAGTCTGTACAAGTAATGCATATTCCACAAGCAATTATCTCTTATGTGCTATGTAATCATTAGTGAAAAGCAAAGGGTTTTGTAATAGAGCTCCATTATAGTAGTCAGACCCTATCTGCCCCCCCAAGTAGTAAGAGGGTTTACCATACATCATGAAGCCAAGTAGATTATTTAGTACATAAGCCACAGGTTCAGATGTGTAACCATTCTGATGAGATCAGATAACAGCATGTAGTCTGTACAAGTAATGCATATTTCACAAGCAATTATCTCTTATGTGCTATGTAATCATTAGTGAAAAGCAAAGGCTTTTATAATAGAGCTCCATTATTTAAATTAAAGACATTGTGCAGCAACCATATCTGGTAAAAACAGAAATTCAAATATACATTGCACCTCTGAAGAAGACGCACAGATCATAGTAAGCAATAGAGCAATGATCACAAAACATACCCAAAGGGCTAAGTGAGGGACCTGAGTAAGCAATACACAAGCAGACTAGTGAGTGTGTGCCAGTCACCCCAAATTTGTCTTGATTTATAGCAAATCCTCAGTCGAGGCATCTTCATGCATCAGCAACCCATGTGGCCTCTCATCATTGCAGGCATATAGTGGAGCTTTAAATAGAGCAGTCCAAAAGCAAAAAGGGCGCCATCATCTTCTCTGTGTAGTGTTACCCATCTCCTCATTGTAGAGCCGGAGTTAGGTTTAATATGATAACAATAAAGTTACTCAAATTGTGTTAACCAATAAGTTATATTTTAGGACTCCTCCAAGTCAAAGTATATAGCCTGGTGCCCACATTAAAGTAAAAAGGTTATCCCAAGCAATAAATAAAAAAGATTTGACATTATGACAGGTATGATGTGTGTATTGTGTGTGTGTGTGTGTGTGTGTGTTCTATAGCAATAAAAAAGCCAAACTCATTTATGGTCTCCAGATGAAAATCCAAGAGAAGCTAAAAAGAAATCTCAGCTTGTACAAGAAAATGAATGAAACAGAAATTCTAGCCTTTAGTCATTAAGTGACCCAATATTGGGTTAAAGAACATGTTCAACACTACCCACAAGTTCCCAAAATTCTATGAGAAACATGTTAGAAAATTCAAGGGTCCAATAAAAACCCTTAGTTTAGAAAAATATTAGGTAGCAAAATTGTATAAGTTAAGAGAGATATAGGTGTGTGTGTGTGTGTGTACCCGCTCCACACAAGTGGAGCGATAGGCTACCACTTGCATGGATAGCCTATTGCCCACCAAAAGATATTGATGTGTGAAGACTGAGTGGACTGGGAAGCCTTACTTAGGCTCTTTGGCAACGTTTGCCATACATATATATTCGAGTTGGAATCGAACGAAAAGAGTATTTTTCAAGGTAGACTACCTATAACTAGCCCACCAAAGGCACTATGGCTATGAGTCAAGCTCCAACCTCAATCTAAACAAGCAATTCTATCTTTAAGACTATCGGGGCTAGAGGCACAGTGATGGTGAGAATTGTTTGTAGACTTTCCTTATCCTTATCTAGCTCAGCCAAAGGAGGAGTTGTAGAAGAGAGCCATGTTGGCACTGGTCGAACCGAGGACATGATAATATCTTGTCCTTCTTCGGTCTTGAATCTCTGACCCTCTGAAAAGGGGGTAAACTCTATGAGACATAAAACAGAGTATTAGCCAAAATAAAGGTACTATTGAAGCTAGACTTCCTAAAACCTACCGTTGTGAGAAGGGCACCACGGCTGTGAGCCAAGCTCTAACCTCAATTGACATACAATTCAATCTTTAAGACTATCGGCTAAAAGCACAATGATAGCAAGGATTGTATAAATACGGCTGAGGTATCAAGAGTTTGAGTATGAGTATGTGGACTACCTCTAAAGAGAGTAGACCCTATAGCTAGAGTGTGTGTTTTCATTTTGAACATAATACAATACCCTACATCCGAATGCCAAATTCAAAAGACACTCTATACTCAAGATATGAATGGAAACATGATATATTTCATCATCTATGTAATACATCATGTTTTTAGAGCAGTAAGTGTTCAAGTAAAACTTCAAGATGAGATTTAGATCTTGTGAGAGAAAAAAAACACAACAGGCCGAGGCAAATCCTTGGCGCGACAGAGAAACCCTTTTTCACACATGCAATCCGGAGAAGGTGAGTCCTGTTACCTGCATCCATACAAATAGACAAACAAAAGTGTTAGTCTGGATGTGTCTTTCAGGTGTCAGGGTACTCAACCACTTGTCATCAATGTCACTCAACACTATACATGTCATAGGTCTCTATATAGTAAAGAAATTCACAACACAAGTTATATCAAGAAAGCAAGCTGTACCCAATCAATGCAGCCATTGATTAGACCAAGAGCATTGAGAGAATACCATTATCAGAATTAAGATTTCTCTTTTACCCATTAATCATTAGAAGTGAAAGTCCAGAGGACATCTATCCCAAAGAGATGAAAGCAAATAAAGTCCCTAATACAGAGCCCCTATGTTAACAATACCTACAGCATACTAGTAGTCAGACCCTATCTGCCCCAAGTAGTAAGCGAGGGTTTACCATACATCATGAAGCCAAGTAGATTATTTGGTACATAAGCCACAGGTTCAAATGTGTAACCATTTTGATGAGATCAGATAATGGCATGTAGTCTATACAAGTAATGCATATTCAACAAGCAATTATCTCTTATGTGCTATGTAATCATTAGTGAAAAGCAAAGGGTTTTATAATAGAGCTCCATTATCCAAATTAAAGACATTGTGCAACCATATCAGGTAAAAATAGAAATTCAAATATACATTGCACCTGTGAAGAAGGCGCACCGATCATAGTAAGCAATAGTGCCATGATCACAAAACATACCCAAAGGGCTAAGAGAGAGACCTGAGTAACCAATACACAAGCAGACTAGTGAGTGTGTGCCACTCGCCCCAAATTTGTCTTGATTTATAGCAAATAAAGTCCCTAATAGAGCTCCTATGTTAACAATACCTACAGCATACTAGTAGTCAGACCCTATCTACCCCCAGGGTTTGCCATACATCATGAAGGCAAGTAGATTATTTAGTACATAAGCCACAGGGTTTGCCATACATCATGAAGGCAAGTAGATTATTTAGTACATAAGCCACAGGGTTTGCCATACATCATGAAGGCAAGTAGATTATTTAGTACATAAGCCACAGGTTCAGATGTGTAACCATTCTGATGAGATCAGATAATGGCATGTAGCCTGTACAAGTAATGCATATTCCACAAGCAATTATCTCTTATGTGCTATGTAATCATTAGTGAAAAGCAATGGGTTTTGTAATAGAGCTCCATTATCCAAATTAAAGACATTGTGCAACCACATAAGGTAAACACAGAAATTCAAATATACATTGCACCTGTGAAGAAGGGGCACCGATCATAGTAAGAAATAGAGCCATGATCACAAAACTTACCCAAAGGGCTAAGTGAGGGACCTGAGTAAGCAATACACAAGCAGACTAGTGAGTGTGTGCCACTCGCCCCAAATTTGCCTTGATTTATAGCAAATCCTCAATCGATGCATCTTCATGCATCTTCATCCTCAGTCGATGCATCTTCATGCATCAGCAGCCCATGTGGCCTCTCATCATTGTAGGCATATAGTGGAGCCTTAAATAGAGCAGTCCAAAAGCAACCATCATCTTCTCTGTGTAGTGTTACCCATCTCCTCATTGTAGTGTCGTAGTTAGGTTTAATATGATAACAATAAAGTTACTCAAATTGTGTTAACCAACAATTTATATTTTGGGAATCCTCCAAGTCAAAGTATATAGCATGGTGCCCACATTAAAGTAAAAAGGTTATCCCAAAAAATAAATAAAAATGATTTGACATTATGACACGTAAGATGTGTGTATTGTGTGTGTGTGTGTGTATAGCAATAAAAAAGCCAAACTCATTTATGGTCTCCAGATGAAAATCCAAGAGAAGCTAAAAAGATATCTCAGCTCATACCAGAAAATGAATGAAACAAAAATTCTAGCCTTTAGTTATTAAGTGACCCAATATTAGGTTAAAGAACATGTTCAACACTACCCACAAGTTCCCAAAACTGTATGAGAAACATGTTAGAAAATTCAAGGGTCCAATAAAAACCATTAGTTTAGAAAAATATTAGGTTATAAGTTAAGAGAGATATAGGTGTGTGTGTGTACCCACCCCCCTGACCCGGGCAAAGACTCCGCACAAGTGGAGTGATAGGCTACCACTTGCATGGATAGCCTATTGCCCACCAAAAGATATTGATGTGTGAAGACTGAGTAGAATGGGAAGCCTTAGTTAGGCTCTTTGGCAATGTTTGCCATACATATATATTCCAATTGGAATCCAATGGCTATGTTGCTAGGTAAATGTAGTGACCTGCATGTAAACCGTTAATAAACAGAGAAGGAAAAGAGTTTTTTTGAAGGTAGACTACCTATAACTAACCCACCAAAGGAACTATGGCTATGAGTCAAGCTCCAACCTCAATCTAAACAAGCAATTCTATCTTTAAAACTATTGGCTAGAGGCACATTGATGGTGAGAATTGTTTGAAGACTTTCCTTATCCTTATCTAGCTCAGCCAAAAGCTTAACCCAATCATTAAAGGACAGGATTTGTAGAAGAGAGCCATGTTAGCACGGCTCTTGTTGAACTAAGGACACGATAATATCTTGTGCCTCTTTGGTCTTGATGCATGCCAAAACATGCTGGCAATGGTTAGGAGGAATCTCCGACCCTTTGAAAAGGGGTAAAATCTATGAGACTTAAAACAAAGTATTAGTCAAAATAAAGGTACTATTGAAGCTAGACTTCCTAAAACCAGCCAACATAAGGGCACCACAGTTGTGAGCCAAGCTCCAACCTCAATCGGCATACAATTCAATCTTTAAGACTATCAGCTAAAGCAAAATGATAGTGAGAATTGTATAAATATGGCTGAGGTATAAAGAGTTTGAATATGAGTATGTGGACTATCTCCAAAGAGAGTAGCCCCTGTAGCTAGAGTGTGTGTTTTCATTTTGAACATAATACAATACCCTACAGCTGAATACCAAACTCAAAAGGCACTCTATACTCAAGATATGTATGGAAACATGATATATTTCATCATCTGTGTAATACATCATGTTTTTGGAGCTCTGAGTGTCTCAAGTAAAACTTCAATATGAGATTTAGATCTAGTGAGAACTCTTTATACCTCAGCCGTATTTATACAATTCTCGCTATCATTGTGCTTTTAGCCGATAGTCTTAAAGATTGAATTTATGTCGATTGAGGTTGGAGCTTGGCTCACAGCTGTGGTGCCCTTATGTTGGTTGGTTTTAGGAAGTCTAGCTTCAATAGTACCTTTATTTTGACTAATACTCTGTTTTATGTCTCATAGATTTTACCCCTTTTCAGAGGGTCAGAGGCATTCACCGTCAAAAGCCTGCCAGCATGTTTTGGCATGCATGAAGACCAAGAAGCACAAGATATTATCGTGTCCTCCGTTCGACAAGAGACGTGCCAACATGGCTCTCTTCTACAACTCCTATCCTTTAATGATTGGGTTAAGCTTTTGGCTGAGCTAGATAAGGATATGGAAAGTCTTCAAGCAATTCTCACCATCAATGTACCTCTGCCCGATAGTCTTAAAGATAGAATTGCTTGTTTAGATTGAGGTTGGAGCTTGACTTACAGCAATAGTGCCTTTGGTGGGCTAGTTATAGATAGTCTACCTTCAAAATTACTCTTTTCCTTCTCTGTTTAATGGTTTACATGCAGGTCACTACATTTACCTTGCAACATAGCCAGTGGATTCCAACTGGAATATATATGTATGGCAAACATTGCCAAAGAGCCTAACTAAGGCTTCCCAGTGTACTCAGTCTTCACACATCAATATCTCTTGTTGGGCGCAATAGGCTATCCACGCAAGTGGTAGCCTATCACTCCACTTGTAAGGAGCCTATGCCCCGGTCAGGGGTGGGTTTTTATTGGACCCTTGAATTTTCTAACCTATTTCTCATAGAATTTTGGGAACTTGTGGGTAGTGTTGAACATGTTCTTTAACCCAAAATTTGGTCACTAAATGACTAAAGGCTAGAATTTCTTTTTTATTCATTTTCTGGTATGAGCTGAGATTTATTTTTAGCTTTGCGTACAGCGTGCCAGACCTCTCTAAAAGATGGATCGTGCTCACATAAACCACGTAGTGAGTCCAAGAAATCATTCTTGAAGATTTTCATCTAGAGACCATAAATGAGTTTGGCTTTTTTATTGCTATAGAACACACACACACACACACACACACACACACACACACACACACACACAATACACACATCATACCTGTCATAATGTCAAATCTTTTTTATTTATTACTTGGGATGACCTTTTTACTTTAATGTGGGCACATGCTATATACTTTGACTTGGAGGAGTCCTAAAATATAAATTATTGGTTAACACAATTTGAGTAACTTTATTGTTATCATATTAAACCTAACTACGGCTCTACAATGAGGAGATGGGTAACACTACACAGAGAAGAGGATGGTGCCCTTTTTGCTTTTGGACTACACTATTTAAGGCTCCACTATATGCCTACAATGATGAGAGGCCACATGGGCTGCTGATGCATGAAGATGCCTCGACTGAGGATTTGCTATAAATCAAGACAGATGGGTAACACTACACAGAGAAGAGGATGGTGCCCTTTTTGCTTTTGGACCACACTATTTAAGGCTCCACTATATGCCTACAATGATGAGAGGCCACATGGGCTGCTGATGCATGAAGATGCCTCGACTGAGGATTTGCTATAAATCAAGACAAATTTGGGGCAAGTGGCACACACTCACTAGTCTGCTTGTGTATTGCTTCCTCAGGTTTCTCACTTAGCCCTTTGGGTATGTTTTGTGATCATGGCTCTATTGCTTACTATGATCGGTGTGCCTTCTTCACAGGTGCAATGTATATTTGAATTTCTATTTTTACCTGATATGGTTGCACAATGTCTTTAATTTGGATAATGGATCTCTATCATAAAACCCTTTGCTTTTCACTAATGATTACATAGCACATAAGAGATAATTGCTTGTGGAATATGCATTACTTGTACAGACTACATGCCGTTATTTGATTTCATCAGAATGGTTACACATCTAAACCTGTGGCTTATGTACCAAATAATCTACTTGGCTTCATGATGTATGGTAAACCCTGGTGGCTTACTACTTGGGGCAGATAGGGTCTGACTACTAGTAGAAGCTCTGTATTAGGGACTTTATTTGCTTTCATCTCTTTGGGATAGATGTCCTCTCGACATTCACTTCTAATGATTAATGGGTAAAAGAGAAATCTGAATTCTGATAATGGTATTCTCTCAATGCTCTTGGTCTAATCGATGGCTGCCTTGATTGGGTACAGCTTGCTTTCTTGATATAACTTGTGTTGTGAATTTCTTTACTATATAGAGACCTATAACATGTGTAGTGTTGAGTGACATTGATGATAAGTGTCCCCTGACACCTGAACGACACATCCAGACTAACACTTTTGTTTGTCTGTTTGTATGGATGTAGGTAACAGGACTCACCTTCTCTGGATTGCATCTGTGAAAAAGGGAGGGTTTCTTTGTAGTGATGACGAGGATCTGCCTCGGCTTGTTGTGTTTTTTTTCTCTCACTAGATCTAAATCTCATCTTGAAGTTTTACTTGAGACACTCAGTGCTCCAAAATAGCATAGATGATGAAATATATCATGTTTTCATTCATATCTTGAGTATAGAGTGTCTTTTGAATTTGGTATTCAGTAGTAGGGTATTGTATTATTTATGTTCAAAATGAAAACAAACACTCTAGCTACAGGGTCTACTCTCTTTGGGAGATAGTCCACATACTCATACTCAAACTCTTTATACCTCAGCCGTATTTATACAATTCTCGCTATCATTGTGCTTTTAGCCGATAGTCTTAAAGATTGAATTGTATGTCGATTGAGGTTGGAGCTTGGCTCACAGCCGTAGTGCCCTTATGTTGGCTGGTTTTACGAAGTCTAGCTTCAATAGTACCTTTATTTTGACTAATACTCTGTTTTATGTCTCATAGATTTTACAACTTTTCAGAGGGTCAAAGATTCCTCCTGACCATTCACCGCCGTCAAAGGCCTGCCAGCATGTTTTCGCATGCATCAAGACTGAAGAAGCACAAGATATTATCGTTTTCTCGGTTCGACAAGAGCTGTGCCAACATGGCTCTCTTCTACAACTCCTGTCCTTTAATGATTGGGTTAAGCTTTTGGCTGAGCTAGATAAGGATAAGGAAAGTCTTCAAACAATTCTCACCATCAATGTGCCTCTCGCCGCCGATAGTCTTAAAGATAGAATTGCTTGCTTAGATTGAGGTTGGAGCTTGACTCATAGCCATAGTGCCTTTGGTGGGCTAGTTATAGGTAGTCTACCTTAAAAAAATACTCTTTTCCTTCTCTATTTAATCGTTTACATGTAGGTCACTACATTTACCTGGCAACATAGCCAGTGGATTCCAACTAAAATATATATGTATGGCAAACATTGCTAAAGAGCCTAACTAAGGCTTCCCAGTGTACTCTGTCTTCACACATCATTTTTTTTGGTGGGCAATAGGCTATCCATGCAACTGGTAGCCTATCGCTCAACTTGTGCGGAGCCTATGCCCGGGTCAGGGGTGGGTACACACACACACACCTAAATCTCTCTTAACTTATAGAGTTTTGCTACCTAATATTTTTCAAAACTAACCTCTTTCTCATAGAATTTTGGGAACTTGTGGGTAGTGTTGAACATGTTCTTTAACCCAATATTGGGTCACTTAATGAGTAAAGGCTAGAGTTTCTGTTTCATTCATTTTCTGGTACGAGCTGAGATTTCTTTTTAGCTTCTCTTGGATTTTCATCTGGAGACCATAAATGAGTTTGGCTTTTTTATTGCTATAGAACACACACACACACACACACACACACACACACACACACACACACACACACACACACACACAATACATATCATACTTGTCATAATGTCAAATCTTTTTTATTTATTGCTTTTGGGATAACCTTTTTACTTTAATGTGGGCAACAGGCTATATACTTTGACTTGGAGGAGTCCCAAAATATAACTTATTGGTTAACAAAATTTGAGTAACTTTATTGTTATCATATTAAACCTAACTCTGGCTCTACAATGAGGAGATGGGTAACACTACACAGAGAAGATGATGGTGCCCTTTTTGCTTTTGGACTGCTCTATTTAAGGCTCCACTATATGCCTGCAATGATGAGAGGCCATATGGGCTGCTAATGCATGAAGATGCCTCGACTGAGGATTTGCTATAAATCAAAGATAAATTTGGGGTGAGTGGCACACACTCACTAGTCTGCTTGTGTATTGCTTACTCAGGTCCCTCACTTAGCCCTTTGGGTATGTTTTGTGATCATGGCTCTATTGCTTACTATGATCAGTGCGCCTTCTTCATAGGTGCAATGTATATTTGAATTTCTATTTTTACCTGATATGGTTGCACAATGTCTTTAATTTGGATAATGGAGCTCTATTAAAAAACCCTTTGCTTTTCACTAATGATTACATAGCACATAAGAGATAATTGCTTGTGGAATATGCATTACTTGTACAGACTACATGCCGTTATCTGATCTCATCAGAACGGTTACACGTTTGAACCTGTGGCTTATGTACTAAATAATCTACTTAGCTTCATGATGTATGGTAAACCCTGGCTTACTACTTGGGACATATAGGGTCTGAGTACTAGTATGCTGTAGGTATTGTTAACATAGGAGCTCTGTATTAGGGACTTTATTTGCTTTCATCTCTTTGGGATAGATGTCCTCTGGACTTTCACTTCTAATGATTAATGGCTAAAAGAGAAATCTTAATGCTGATAATGGTATTCTCTCAATGCTCTTGGTCTAATCGATGGCTGCATTGATTAGGTACAGCTTGTTTTCTTGATATAACTTGTGTTGTGAATTTCTTTACTATATAGAGACCTATGACATGATGCGTAGTGTTGAGTGACATTGATGATAAAAAGTGGTTGAGTCCCCTGACACCTGAACGACACCTTTTGTTTGTCTATTTGTATGGATGTAGGTAACAGGACTCACCTTCTCTGGATTACATGTGTGAAAAAGAGTTTCTCTGTCGCGTCGACAATCTGCCTCGGCTTGTTGTGTTTTTTTTCTCTCACTAGATCTAAATCTCATATTGAATTTTTACTTGAGACACTCAGCGCTCCAAAAACATGATGTATTACACAGATGATGAAATATATCATGTTTCCATTCATATCTTGAGTATAGAGTATCTTTAAAATTTGGTATTCACCTGTAGGGTATTGTATTATGTTCAAAACGAAAACACACACTCCAGCTACAGGGTCTACTCTCTTTGGAGATAGTCCACATACTCATACTCAAACTCTTTATACCTCAGCCGTATTTATATAACTCTCGCTATCATTGTGCTTTTAGCCGATAGTCCTAAAGATTGAATTATATGTCGATTGAGGTTGGAGCTTGGCTCACAACCGTGGTGCCCTTATGTTGGCTGGTTTTAGGAAGTCTAGCTTCAATAGTATCTTTATTTTGACTAATACTCTATTTTATGTCTCAAAGATTTTACCCCTTTTCAGAGGGTCAGAGATTCCTCCTGACGATTCACCGTCAAAGGCCTGCCAGCATGTTTTGGCATGCATCCAGACCAAAGAAGCCCAAGATATTATCGTGTCCTCGGTTCGACAAGAGCCGTGCCAACATGGCTCTCTTCTACAACTCCTCCTTTAATGATTGGGTTAAGATTTTGGCCGAGCAAGAATAAGGATAAGGAAAGTCTACAAACAATTCTCGCCATCAATGTGCCTCTGGCCGATAGTATTAAAGATAGAATTGCTTCTTTAGATTGAGGTTGGAGCTTGACTCATAGCCATAGTGCCTTTGGTGGGCTAGTTATAGGTAGTCTACCTTAAAAAATACTCTTTTCCTTCTCTATTCCTTCTCTATTTAACGGTTTACATGCAGGTCTCTACATTTACCTGGCAACATAGCCAGTGGATTCCAACTGGAATATATATGTATGGCAAACATTACATATATATATATATATATATATATATATATATATGTATATGTATAAGTTAAGAGAGATACATATATATATATATATATATATATATATATATATATATATATATATATATGTATCTCTCTTAACTTATACAATTTTGCTACCTAATATTTTTCTAAACTAATGGTTTTTATTGGACCCTTGAATTTTCTAACCTCTTTCTCATAGAATTTTGAGAACTTGTGGGTAGTGTTGAACATGTTTTTTAACCCAATATTGGGTCACTTAATGACTAAAGGCTAGAATTTCTGTTTCATTCATTTTCTGGTATGAGCTGAGATTTCTTTTTAGCTTGGCGTACAACGCGCCAGACCTCTCTAAAAGATGGATCATGCTCACATAAACCACGTAGTGACTCTAAGAAATCATTCTTGAAGATTTTTATCTCGAGACCATAAATGAGTTTGGCTTTTTTATTGCTATAGAACACACACACACACACACACACACACACACACACACACACACACACAAAATACACACATCATACCTATCATAATGTCAAATCTTTTTTATTTATTGCTTGGGATAACCTTTTTACTTTAATGTGGGCACCATGCTATATACTTTGACTTGGAGGAGTCCCAAAATATAACTTATTGGTTAACACAATTTGAGTAACTTTATTGTTATCATATTAAACCTAACTCCGACTCTACAATGAGGAGATGGGTAACACTACACAGAGAAGATGATGGTGCCCTTTTTGCTTTTGGACTGCTCTATTTAAGGCTCCACTATATGCCTGTAATGATGAGAGGCCACATGGGCTGCTGATGCATGAGGATGCTTCGACTGAGGATTTGCTATAAATCAAGACAAATTTGGGGTGAGTGGCACACACTCACTAGTTTGCTTGTGTATTGCTTACTCAGGTCCCTCACTTAGCCCTTTGGGTATGTTTTGTGATCATGGCTCTATTTCTTACTATGATCGATGCACCTTCTTCACAGGTGCAATGTATATTTGAATTTCCATTTTTACCTGATATGGTTGCACAATGTCTTTAATTTGGATTATGGAGCTTTATTATAAAACCCTTTGCTTTTCACTAATGATTACATAGCACATAAGAGATAATTGCTTGTGGAATATGCATTACTTGTACAGACTACATGCCGTTATCTGATCTCATCAGAATGGTTACACATCTGAACCTGTGGCTTATGTACCAAATAATCTACTTGGCTTCATGATGTATGGTAAACCCTCGCTTACTACTTGGGGTAGATAGGGTCTGAGTACTAGTGCGCTGTAGGTATTGTTAACATAGGAGCTCTGTATTAGGGACTTTATTTGCTTTCATCTCTTTGGGATAGATGTCCTCTCGACTTTCACTTCTAATTATTAATGGGTAAAAGAGAAATCTTAATTCCGATAATGGTATTCTCTCAATGCTCTTGGTCTAATCGATGGCTGCATTGATTGGGTACAGCTTGCTTTCTTGATATAGCTTGTGTTGTGAATTTCTTTACTATATAGAGACCTATGACATGATGCGTAGTGTTGAGTGACATTGATGATGAAAAGTGGTTGAGTCCCCTGACACCTGAACGACACCTTTTGTTTGTCTATTTGTATGGATGTAGGTAACAAGACTCACCTTCTCTGGATTACATGTGTGAAAAAGAGTTTCTCTGTCGCGTCGACAATCTGCCTCGGCTTGTTGTGTTTTTTTTCTCTCACTAGATCTAAATCTCATCTTGAAGTTTTACTTGAGACACTCAGTGTGAGATCCCATTCTCCACCACGCAACAGATTCGGGGTACTAGCAGCGGAAGTAGCACATCGTGCGCGGGTAGGGGTCTCACACTCGGGGCCTCGCCCACGGATATCCGGACAAGAGACTAATTTGTCGGTTTGTCCAAAATCGAAACCGGAAAAACTCCCTTTACCTGGAAAGCACGGGCGATTCCACCAGATAACTTTGTACTCTAACGTAGTCAAGATCATTACCAATCACGCTGATCCGACTGCACCTATAAAGATACTCGGTCGGATCAAGGAAGAAACTTGCACTTGGATCATTGGGATCAACGCTTTTTTCCCCATCAAGAGGCACAGCCGTTGATTCCTATCCATAGAACAATTACTATCCGGGATTTACTTTATCTATCGTAATAACAGAAATTAAAATCTCGATTTACGGATCCATCAGTCCAGCCTATCCGATCCCATGGGTTAGCCAACTGCCCAACCACTGTAGTGATGGGATCCAATTTGGAATTTGGTTAGGTTTTGTCCCGGGTACCAAGGAAAAGAGTTCCAAGGCCCCCTAGCCGGAAGTTCATGCAAACATAAAACTAGTCATACCACTTACACACCCAATATGAAATTGCCTTTTTCTTAGCATCAACTAGCTTTAAAACAATCCTTTAATAAAACCATTATGTCACTGATGACAATCCTCAAAGTCTCTGGTTGAATCCTTATTTCCAATCATTCTTTCATTGGTGTACTTATGGCATCATTGGCAACCAGAACGCTCACCACCTGTTCTCTCAGGGGCCTTTTCCATAGTTCCTAGCTCATAGTAACCGGCAATATATTCATATAATAGAATGGAATCTTCGTGGAAGATCAGCAAGATCAACCCACAGATCCATATAAAAGAGCCATGGACTCATCTGTTGAGGACCAGCAAGGTCAATCAACCAGATCCATGCCCGGTTTCAGAAAACAACTCTTACTCCTTGTTCCAATATCTTCCACGACGCACGTGTGGGTATCTTCGGTGACCCAGAGCCCGAGCACCGTATGGTCAGCACCCTCTAGGATCCTTCGCAGGTGACCTAGCGCTTCACTCACATAGGCCGCTTCCTTGGTCCCTCATCCACCGTACCGGAAGCTCACCATTTAAATCGAGCCGAGGCTGGTCAAGACCTTGATCGACCTTGCTACTCGAGACGTCCTCCATTGACTCTCCGTCAGCAGTTGCAACTTTATCAGTTCAGTCTTCATGACCTTAATCCTCAAGACGGTCAAAATGCTTCTCCAGCATTCTTGACATAAAACAGTCATTTACAAACAGTCACAAATACAGTTTCTATAACGAACTCTTGTCTTTCCATATTATCCACTCTCGGACCACATTACTTATTCCACATTCCATTCAGTGTGTACTCGTTCTCATCCATTCACTCATATAGACTACATTATCTCACATACATCTTCATATTCATTATTCTACATACATATCCATGTTCGTACGTCCACATCATACATCCAATTTCACATTCATACATACGCATCTACATGCATACATCCACATCTACATTCATACATCCATACCTCCATTTCCACATCCACACATCCACATTCATATTCATACATCCACATTCACATGCATACATCCATTTTCACATCCTCATTCATACATCCACATTCACATGCATACATCCACATCCGTATCTACATCCATACATCCACATCCACCTCTTCATTCACAATCACATCCATACATCCACATCTACATACATACATTCATTTTCACATCCTCATTCATACATACACATCCTCATTCATACATACACATCCACATACATACATACACATCCGTATCTACATCCATACATCCACATCCACATCAACATTCACATTCATACATATACATCTACATGTATACATCCACATCCCATATACATCTTAACACATCCTAACTCATCTTAACACATTCTATCACATCTCATACACATCTTATCACATCTTTTTACATCTCATACACCTCTTATCACATCCTATCACTTTCCATACGCATCTTATCAATTCTTATCACATCTCATACACCTCTTATCACATCCTATTAATCATTCATTCACATCTCATCCATTCAGACCACATCACATCTCATTCATTTTACCTCACATCTCATTCGTTCACATACGCATCTTATCAATTCTTATCACATCTCATACACCTCTTATCACATCTTATCACATTTCATATCTTTTTTTTTAAAAAGAGAATTCTTATATTTGATATAAGATTTCTCTACGCATTTATTTATACATAAATTCCATTTAAGGAGACTAACACTTTCGAAATTAAAATCAATCTTTTATGCATCTTTTTAAGGAGACTAACACTTTCGAAATTAAAATCAATCTTTTATGCATCTTCTTATGCATAAATTTAATTTGGTAGGAAATTACACTTTTAGAATAAAAGAATTTCTCTTATGCATCTAAGTCAAGCATAAAATCCATTTATGAGAAAAATCACACTTTTAGTATAAAAAGAATATCTTTTATGCATACCTATATGCATGAAATCCAATATGATAAAGTAACACTCTTACAATAAAATAATCAACTTTTATGCATACCTCTATGCATGAAAT
This sequence comes from Cibotium barometz, assembly GCF_041138505.1. Lineage (NCBI taxonomy): Eukaryota > Viridiplantae > Streptophyta > Polypodiopsida > Cyatheales > Cibotiaceae > Cibotium > Cibotium barometz. Next base: position 948,793 of record NC_141064.1, on the reverse strand, counting down.
TCAATTATGATAAAAGTCACACTTTTATAATAAAATAATCAACTTTTATGTATACCTCTATGTATGAAATCCAATATGATAAAAGTAACACTTTTGATATAAAAAATTTTCCTTTATGCATACTTCTATGCATGAAAATTAAAAATGATAAAAGTAACACTTTTGATATAAAAAATTTTCCTTTATGCATACTTCTATGCATGAAAATTAAAAATGATAAAAGTAACACCTTTGATGTAAAAAATTTTCCTTTATGCATACTTCTATGCATGATGAAAATTAAAAATGATAAAAGTAACACTTTTGATATAAAAAATTTTCCTTTATGCATACTTCTATGCATGAAAATTAAAAATGATAAAAGTAATACTTTTGATATAAAAAATTTTCCTTTATGCATACTTCTATGCATAAAAATTAAAAATGATAAAAGTAACACTTTTGATATAAAAAATTTTCCATTATGCATACTTCTATGCATGAAAATAAGAATGGTAAAAATAACACTTTTGATATAAAAATTTATCCATTATGCATACTTCTATGCATGAAAATAAAAATGGTAAAAATAACACTTTTGATATAAAAATTTATCCATTATGCATACTTCTATGCATGAAAATAAAAATGGTAAAAATAACACTTTTTATATAAAAATTTATCCATTATGCATACTTCTATGCATGAAAATAAAAATGGTAAAAATAACACTTTTGATATAAAAACTTATCCTTTATGCATGATATTAAAATTCAATTTCTCTATGATTATAATGAAATTCTTTCAATTAATCTAGGATGATAATTCCTAGAATATGGTAGGAAGTCCTCTTTTTATGCTTTGAATGAAATTATTTTATGCATAATTTTTATAAAAACTTTGCCATAGCTCCGCTGCTATGACTGATAAATCTCAATTTTTTCTAAGGGATAATACTTATCATTAAGGAAATAATTAAAATGATCTCTAATTGGATTATTAATCCATAATGGATTGAATCATCAATATACATAAACTAAAAGCATAGAAAATAGCCATTAATTTGGCCTCAAGTATAGCTTAATCTTGGGTTAAGGAAAAGCTTTATGAAAAGCTTGATTTGGATTGAGAATGGGTCATGAGTATGACCATTTCTTGAGTGAGAGAGAGAAATTACATAAAAATCATTAGAATTTAAACATAAATGAAAATTAACTTCAATAGCATTTATTAAATTATGTAACTCTTCACTACTATTCACCAATTAACTTCAATAGCATTTAAAAAACCATACCAATTAAGCTTCTCAAGCTT